>NC_081408.1:626249661-626575911 GCF_030272615.1 Cryptomeria japonica | reverse complement strand
TTTATTTTGTGTTATATGACCATCATATGCAATTAATTTAAGAATATGAGTCCCTTCTTAATTTAAACCTTGTTGCACTCTCATTTGGGCCATTAATTTTAGGTGTTCTCTTTATCTTTTAATTATCCTAGTTTATTACAAATCCTACCCCATTCCAAATCTTAAAACATGTTTCCCTCATCTAAATATTATATATTTTTCGTACAAATATATTTTCAGCATTAGGATCTATGATGTGGTGAAACTTAGGGTTTCCACCACTAGATGTAGTAAAACTGCTATTTTTTCTTAGGGACTAATTACATTAGGGAAAGGTAGGAATTTGATATATCTAAACCTAATATATCTAGATTCTAATCAGATTCCAGGGATTTTAGATGTGCCTCTCTTATTTCCCTTGAGTTGAATTTGATTTGAATTTGTTGAAGATGTTGAAATTAGGGTGAATGTGTGTAAATTGAAGCAATTATGCATAAGCAGTGAGCTAGAGTCGCCAAATAGAGCCATGAACTTGGATCTGGGCAATATATGAGTGTTCAGATCTATTTCTAGAAGGTCAACCTGAATTGTCGGGACCAAAGTGTCGATTGCTCTGGTCCTCTGAACTTTTCACTGTCCAAAAGGGAACCTGTTCATCTCTGCGAATAATATCAACCTTGAAAATTACAACTTTGTACATGTTCCTACATACAATAGAGAAGGTAAAATGGTTGGGAATAGGGGTTTGCCTAAGTCAAACCTCGGTTTAGGAATTAACCTTGAATGAATAACTGCAAATACTAAAATAAATAATGGAAAGGTATATCTCAAATCTGCAATTGTTGATAATGATGCTTTGCTTCTTGAATGTAATCACATATGTTGTATGACATGGCATGAACATGACAAAACCCTAATCACACACACACACATGCTTGCATATTAATGATGTATTTTTTCTCCACAATGGTTGAATGAAGAATATGCACTCTTGAAGATCTCTGAAAATGTTTGATAACGAATGCTTCATGGATGCAAGGATGTTGGATTGCTTGTTAGAATGGATAGATAGAAATTAGGTTGATAAAATGTCTTTATATAGGTGTATCTAGGTCATTTACCGATTAGGTTGACCTCCAACCATCATACGGAGCCACAAAGTTGAATTCTTGCCGAAGGGATAAGACCCCTCCCCCATTTCAAAATTGGACCCAACTAAGAGGGACCAGTGTATTGGGTGCCCTAGTCTTTCTTAAAAAGGGACCACAATTAATCCTTAGGGAGAAGGACACCCCCATAGTAAGTTCATCAGTGGGTGTACATGGCATCAAAATTGGAGTTTGGACACAAAATGGACCTATATAGGTGATGAGGAGGGGACGCGCTAAATTAGGGGCACAACAAATGAGGTGTAAATTGGCTCGGTGATAATTTACGATGCTACGGGATCCTATTATCTCATATTCCAAAAAAGATTGGCTAAAATTGTCGAGACAAGGTCCCCCAAGCCACCTTGTCTAATGCCTTTTTCCTTGAATTCTAAGAGGATAATATGTACGTCCTATACTATTCAAATCTAGTTCCAATGCAAAAAAAAAAAAGTTTCCCATTTATCAAATTAAACCTAGAACCTCGTATATAAAATAATTATTTTCCTCATTTGTGATATCTAGTATCAATCAATTGAAGTTGCAAAACTGGAGATATCATTATGAAGTGAAGGTGTTGCTTTTAGGAGAAATAACAAATCTGCAAATCAACCATTATCAAATCTTCATCAACCATGGAAGCTTCAAGAGACGTTGAAGTATAATAGCGAATAATTGATTCATGATTGGCTTGTACCTCTTCATAAGGGATTTCATATGATTTCATGTTATTCTAATATTTCTGCAATTGAGCTTTAGATCTAATATTTTACCATACAATTCATGTGATTTATGCATTAGTTCATGTTTTATTCAATCACATCATTTTAGGGTTTTTCTCTAAAGCATTTGAGTATTACTCTAGTTTGTGGTTATGTACTTTAGCTCATAGAAATATTAGACATACTTAAGATTCAAGATCACATACATTATTCCAATTTCAATATTGGCTATTTGTGGAGGTGTAAATCACCAAAACAAGGGGTAGACAAAGGCAAAACCCTCTATAGCGACAACCATGTCCTCTTTCTAATTTGCAAGTGTAGCTATAGGTTCCTGATAGACACATGAGGATCAAGAGGCATCTTGGAAGAAGAGATAGAGCACCACATCAAGTTAGGGTAGGGACACCTTGGACAAGGGCATTTGAAGTGCCCCTATCTAGACAAGAATGCCTTGGATGACCATGTCCTGAGGAAATAACTGCAGATTTGATAGGAGTTCAGTTCAAGATCTCAAGAGGTTAGATCTAGGTTGGTGTGTAGCAATTGGAAGATAGACATTTTGAGCGACCATGTCTAGTGAAATTACCTTCAGATTCCAGACACAAGTGCACCTCTGTACTTTCATCTTATTTTTATATCTATTGTGAAGCTTTTGTTTCGGTCTGCTATAGTGTTTCAATCTTTTATTGTCTCATACTTAGATCCTAGTTCAATATCATTCTAAACTCATTCACTTTATAAAGAAAATAAGGAATAGAATCCCTAAGGTATCATTTGACTCTCTTTGACAAGAGTTAGTAAAATGCAGTCACCCCTTTTGTGGATTTGTATTCCAATGTTTTAGGGAAAGTGGACCCTGGTCCTATTTTTGTCTTGTTCTAATTTTATCCTAAACATTTTGGTGAACCTAAAATTCATGCATTGCATTTTTTGATTTGCATGTTCATTTCCTTTTCTTTTGAAAATAATAAAGTACATTTTTATTTATTTTTTCTATGCACTGGATTGTGTGTGTTTAGATTACATGCTTTGTTACATTAGATTATCTTATTTCATTGCAATAGTTAGATTAAGAGTTTCTTTTCTTAGATTAACAAAAACCAATCCCTCTCTTGGAGAAGGTGATTCAACTATGTAAGATCTCTTTTTCATGCCTTTGATGATCTATTTAGTAGTGATGACTTTGATACATTAGATGAATCCCTTGATGAATTCATCTCTATTAAGTCTTTCTCTACGACTTCTAAACCATCCTTTTGCCAAAAAATAATCAACATGATATATGTTTCGTTTAGTGGCAATGACTTTGATATGTTGAATGAAGCTCTAAATGACTTCATATACTAAGCCATCCTCTAAATCTCCTAAATCTCATCCCACTCATAAGGACATTGTGATGCATGACCATCCCCTTTATGAGGCTTCACCTTCTATTCAATCCAAAATCAATCCTATTCATGAAGAAGTCATTGACAAACCCCTTTGTGAGGCTTTCCCTTCTATTCAATCCAAAATCAATCCTATTCATGAAGAAGTTTTTGTGCTAAAAGATGTTTCCTCTTGATATGGTTGACAATCTCCTTTATGAGTCTTTTCCTTCTATTCATTCCAATACCCTCCCTTCTAGAGATGAGACCTTAATAAACCATTATTGTCGCTCTCTTAAAGTTTCTCTCATTCATGAGGAAGCTTTGGTACATTAAGAAGATAGAATTATCACTACTTTCAATGATTTCTCTCTTAGAGATAAAGCATTGAAGAATGTTGGCTCTTCTCCCAAAAATAACCTCCCCTATGAGAATATTTTGGTGGAAGAGTAACATGACTTAGACCTTGATAACCCAAATCTTTACACTTCGATGGACATGGAGGCCTATTCCCCTTATAGCTACTATTTTTTTAGTCAAGACATTTTAATGCACCATCATGATACCCATTTTCTTGAAAACGCGTCGCCTAAAGTTATATTCAACAAACATGAAGATGAACACAACCTAATAAAAAGAGGACTCCTTTACCTCCCAATAAGACATGAATGATGCTAATAAGGACATGTATCCTCCAACACGTATCAATCCCAATTTATCTATTCATCCTTTTGGTGCTTCAAAATATACATACACTACCAACTTCAATGAGGTTTATGATGAAAGTCTTTCCCCGTTAGAGTTTAATATGCATTGCAATCTTGACTTTGACATGCTTACTATACAAGGATATAGTGGACATGAAAAAAGGAATCAAGGTCCCTATAGATCTTATATCTTACTCTTCTTTGATTACATATATTCCTCCACATGACATGAGAATAATTCTAATCACTCTCCTTTTTCTAAAGAAGACCACATCTTGTTAACATTCCTAAGAGATCATTTTATTACTCTTTCACCTTTACAAATTGTGGAACTCAACAAAGTGACCACACAACTTTCTTCTTTTGTACTTATCATCTCATGTATGGTCTTACTTCCATTGATTTTAGATTCTTTAAGAGAAATTAATAAATGGTACCATTCTTTTAACATATCATATTCAACTTCTTCTTTCAATTTCTCATGTAATTGTAGATGGAGGAAATGAATGTCTGAATAAAAAATTCAGACTTGTTCCAACATTCAACAATGAAGTACCTGCAAGAAACATACATGGAAAACAAATATCTAAACTAAACACTCATGCATGCTACAAAAACCTACTCCATTGCACTCCTATCAACCAAGATCTTCTGTTCAATAATGATGCTCTCAAAAGCACATGCACAAGAGGCTATGGTGAATGAAGATTTGAGATGAATGCAAACTATAATGTAGGAAATTAGGCAAAGGCATCATAACATATAAAAATAGCTAACCACAAAGCTAAATGCTATGAAATGTAGTCCTAACACATTCAATAGAATCATGAAGATAAAATACTAAAAAAGAAACACAAACCAATGCATGTATATCCTTCATTGTTTTTCCATTGTTCTTCTTTCTCCTTCAAATATGTGTGGATCTCACCTACAAGGCAAGTGCAACTGAAAACCAAGATTGCAAAGATAGAATGAAATCGACATAATAAGGGTACTCGAAATGTGGTTCTCGAAAATGAGCAATGAGAGCTCAATTTATAAAAAAAACTGGGATTGATTGAATGGCTAAGATTGAAAAGATTTTGGGTTGGATGGACGGACTTAATTGAGTGCACAACAGAGCTGCCATTCAGGGAAGGATGAAGATAGAAGAAAGCAAATGGGAAGATATTGTGAGAATAAATAATAAAATCTTTAATTATCTTATCATAAATACCAAATTAGCAGGTTGACGAGATAAGGGAGATAAAAATTAGAAAGTGGAAGATATAATTGGAAAAAAAAAATTAGAAAGTGGAAGAGCTAAGTGGGGTCATAAGTAAATAAATAAAATTTATTTATTTCACCCACACATGGTAATTAAATAAATTAAAATTTTATTTAATTAGAATAATTAATTTAATCATGGAAGAATAATTAGCTTAGAATAAAGGGATTAAATAATTAAATGAATTATTTAATCAAAGAGGAATGGTAAGGATTAGTTGATTAAGACCAAGATTAATTGATTAGAAAGAGACATTGATGAACATTAATTAAATAATGAAGATTATTTAATTAATGGTTTAAAAGAACAATAATTAAATAATTTTTAATTATTTAATTATAGAAAACTAGAAGAAGAATATTATACTAATTAAATATTTAAAATTATTTAATCGGTTTAGACAAAAAAGGTTAGTGAAAAGTGTTGTAAAAAACTTAGGACAATTTTCAATGTCTACACATACGATATGAAATCATGAGAAAATAAGAATGCAAGAATGCGAAAGTGAAGTCAATTACTAGATGATTGAAATGAGAGGGGACTTGGATTTAAATAGTTGTCCTCGGGATGAATCCAGGCATCGGGATTGTTATGGGATAAAAGAGTGATGTAGAAATGAAGAGTGTTTATCCCACATGCATTAGATGAGTGAAATGGATAGAGGTGAGAGATGATAAATAAAGGGTGTAGTGGATGTGTAGGAGATTTAGGAAAATGGATAAATAAATTAAATAAATAATAATGGAATAATGAATATTAATGAATGAGCGTTATAAGATAATGAAGTAAATAAAATGGAAAATTGAATAATGGATCCACTTGATGATGTGGGAAAATTAAATTTAATTAAGAGGACATTTTAATGGAAATTTTTATGTGTCTACAGTAATCAAATAATATTAGTAACTATTATGTTGCTCCTCACTATGTGACATTAGTAGGTTACCTCGAGGGTTCATTGTCATGCATGGTGGTACAATTTCATGTGCAATCATACTGGGTAGCAACATAATAGCTTGGTTATTCTTGTCTCTACATGGGTGGGCAAAAATAGTTTATTCAATCATTCTTTCTTTCTTTCTTAGGGATCTCTTCTTGATTGTGGAGGTGCATATTCCTATTGAGGATCTCGTCCCTCTTATTGAAAAAATATATCCCTAATGAGGATCTTTTCCTTGTTTTAGAAGTGTGTGTCCTTGATTATGACCTGTTCCTTAGTATGGAAATCATTTTATCCCTCATTAAGAAACTTCATCCTTCTTAAGGATCTGCTTTTCCTTTGTTGAGTTATATATTTTATAAGGATTTTATTTTATATTGTGGATGTGCATATCTAGACTAATGATCCCACCCCTCTTATAGGAAAAAGTATTATTGGTGAGGATATTTTCCTTGTTTTAGAAGTATGTGTCTTTATAAATGATCTATCCTTGATGTTGAAAATGTATCCACTTTCCTAGAAATAGGAAAGGTATATCTTTGTGTCCATGCTTGGGGGCAAGAATAGTGTTTTAATCATCTTCTCTCCTTTCAAGGATTTCATTTTCCTTTTTTGAGTTGCATCTTTCATAACTTGATGTCCTTTCTTGCATAGAATTATCCTCCATGTATGTACACGTGTGTCCCTTGTCTTGGACTTATTACTTGCTTGAAATGGTACATCTTGTATGATTAATCTCTCCTTAGAGATTGTGTGTAATCCTTCACTAAGAATCCATTTTTCCTAGAAATAGGTAAGGTGTGTATTATTAATTTCCTTCCATTTTCAAAGATGTTATCTTTATTAAAGATCTCTTCTATTTCTGGGGGTAGAAATCTTTAGGCAAAGATCTCTTCCTCCTTTCACTATGCATCCCTTAAAAGGATCACTTTACACTTGTTGCCAAATATCTCTTTTACAACTATCTCTTCATTGCTTAGAAGAGTGGCATTCTCTTTCTATCTTGGAGTGTATGTACATTGTTGCTTAGAGGATATCTCCTTGGTGATGAAGGTGTTTATCCTTGTTCCATCTCTTTCAACCTTAAGATATTAACATAGGACTATGTTCACAACTTAAGGGGGGGGGGGGCGGCGAAGCAGGTGGGCATATATGTAGTCTCCTTGTTGCTTATTATTTTCACTATTTAAAGGTATGTTTCTCTAAAACCCTAATCTAACATTATTCACTAATCCTTTCATATCTTGAGCTAGATAAATTCAATTCAAAAACTATTTTTTTGGGTTGGACTCATGATCCAGTCCTCTCTCTTTCCAAATTCTCTTTGAGTTGTTTTGATTTCATTTGAAATCCCATTGCAAGCATTTCTCAACACCCATCTTTCATAGGTCGATGCGGTAAATATGATACCCTATTTCTAAATTTTAATTAGCAAGTAGAAATAGGGGGTGTTAGAATTCGTGAAATGTGAATCCCACAAGCCCAGTTATCTTGTATAAGAATACCTATCACACATAAAGAGAGAATTGAACAACAAAATAATTGAAGACAATAACAATAAAATTGATTGAATTGCTTTGAAATTGCTTATTGCTTAAGTTACAATGAAGGATATTACATCCTTATAAAGAAATCTAACTCTAAAGATAGAAACCCTAAATGGTGGAGTTTCCAAGATAGACTGAGAGTTTGAAACACAATGCATGAATCAGTCATGTATGCACAAAAATCATAATAGACTAATTAAATACATGAAACTCTCAAAAATCTAAACTTTGTTTGCTTTTCCTAGTTTGCATTATGCATGGAGATAAATATTAATTAATTACTCGTAATCAATTAATTAACTAAATAATAAATTATTTAGTGAAGTAATGCAATTAAGTGAATAATTAATATATAAATTATTTACTCCAACACCCCCCTGAATGCACAACTAGGGAGAGAGGCAAAAAAGATGTAGGAAAAAAGCATGCAAAGATGAATGCGAGATGGGTCCCGGCCTAAAGCCTGATGAGGTACCCATGAACAAACATGGAAGTTTCTCATAAATGAAGCAAAGGAGAAAACCTTAAATGGGAAAAAAACACCTCTCCAAAAGACAAACAAAAGACAAGCATGAAGAAACATTGAAGCATGAAGAAGCTACAAACACTATCGTAGAATGATTGTTATGATGCTAAAAAAATAACCTCCATAAATAGGAATGCAAGAATCTCGATATGGTAGGTGTTCTATCTCACGAAATGTATGGGTAAATGGTCGCACTGCATCTCCTAATACATAGGAACAAGTACTGAATACATAGCTAACTCCAACGTGAAACCAAGGAAGCATTAGCACCAACAGTAGTAACTGTTACTACTTATCAAATTGCCATTAGTTTTATATACAAAAACATTCTATATACTCTAGTTGGTTACCACTACTGAAATATTTAGTTGGTATGAACAGCCTAGTCAGTTACAGAAGGAAAACAGTCACAAAGCGCAGTATACACCGAGTTGTCTACCAAGTGTTATTTCATGTCTACCGAGCAGTAAAGATAATACACCGAGTTGATATACACCGAGTGAAACGTGTTACCAGATTCATTGAACCTGGACACACATATGAAAACGTGTTACAAGATCGAGGCACACAGAACCGTTATCACATTGGAAATTGCACATACAGATTTTGTATAATTTTGAGGTCATCTAACCAATGAAATATTTTACATGGTTATTTATTCGAGAAATCATGTTTGTAAGATCGAAGCAATGAATCAGATCACCGACATAAGAAGTCTATTTATACAGCATGAATTTAGGGTTAGAAATAGATGTGAATGTGAGAAATGTGTGTGCATATGTGTATGAAGCAAGACTTATGTGGTACATGAGAAATCACAAAGTATTATGACTATTATAGAGACACAGAGATCACCGAGAAGGTTATCAAAGAACAGTTGAGGAACAGAGTAAACAGAAGGGTTTACCGAGTTACTTTATGAGTTACCGAGGTATGCTATAGGCAAGGTAATCTTATTTTGAGCACATAGAATTTGCTACATCATTTCAGATGTAAAGTTGCAGATATTTGTAAAGTCTTATTGTAATATTTTGAAGTTGTAAGAGAAACCTTTAACAGGGTAAAAGACTCTAATCAAGTCTATAAATTGTAAATCCTCTAACCAGGTGCAGCATATATATAGTGTTGTAAAATCCTTTAGCAAGGTAGATCTAATAGATCTTGTTACTCCTAACAGGGTAAGCTATCAGAAATAGCTAAATATGTAGCTCTAATCGAGCACTCTTTATTATTGCAGTAGTGAAGTTGTGGGTGTCATCCCCACCACAGTTTTTCTCTCTAACCAAGAGTTTATGCGTGACCAAAATATATGTGTTATGGAGTGAATCATGTATGATTGTTACTCATTTGTTTTAGCTTTATGTTATGTTACACTAGTTTTTGGTTTATGCATAACAGTAAAGATGTTGTTGAGAAAAGGATTTGAAGTACTGATTCACCCCTCCCCTCTCAGTACACTAGCTTTCCATATTGGGCCTAACAATTGGTATCAGAGCTTGAATCTTGGAAAAGGGTTTAACTACCTAAAGAGAAAGATCTTATCAATGGAAGGCTACAAACAATCTCGGAGGATTGTGTATCTACAAGAAGAGCTGGATAATGCAAATCAAGTGATTGCAGACATGCAAAGGCAAATGCAAAAATCTCTTAAAGTAAGGAGAAGATTATCTAATGACTTGCAGGATTCTCAAGAGTTAGTGGAACAAATCAAGACATCATCTAAGAACAGTATATCTGAAGAAACTGAAGAAATGATTGGAATGTTGAAAGAAAAGAACAAAGCATTGGCTGATCAACTAAAAGCAATGAAAAGAGAACATGAACATTTCAGTACAAAGATGACTGGAAATCTAGATGCATTAAGGATAGCCGAGGATAAAGCAAGAGATCTACAAAGAGAGAAACAACAACTTGAAGTCTTAGTATCTGATAAGAATGATGAAATCATAAGGCTAACTGGTATTCAACAAAATCTGACAGATCAACTAGGTTATACACATCATGAAGCAAATCTGAAAGATGATGAGAATCAAGCATTGAAACTTGAAGTATCAAGGTTGAGCAATGAACTTGAAACAGAGAAGAAATCCAAGGAAACACTGAAGAAGAGTTATGAAGCATCAAAGATGTTGGATGAGCAACTGAACACAAGATGACCCTACAAAGAAGGAGGACTCGGTTACAAAGGAAAAGACTCTACCGAGAAGGGAATCTGCACTACCGAGAGAGCATAATCATCAAAACAAGCTAGAAAAAGGAATAACATCAAAAGGAAGAAGCCTATTTGCTACTACTGTGGAAATCAAGATCATACTGCCAACATGTGTCAAATCAGAAAAGGTAAGCAACCGAATACCACTAAGACCAATGGTTATTGTTACAATTGCAATAAATATGGTCACACGTCTAATCAATGTAGGACAAAGTCTGTTAACAATTATTAGAAGGCAAAATTCAAAGGATTTTGTAAAAACTGCAATAGATATGGACATAGTACCGAGAAGTGTTGGTTTAAGCAAAAGAACCACATGTGGTCTGCACATCGAGCAAATACTAGAGGTTACCGAACTAACACAGATCCTTACCGACAATATTCTACAGTACCATGGGATTACAATACAAGGATATGGTGTGAATGTTGTGGAATATATGGACATATAAGTGCCAACTGCTTTATAAGGTTTGGAATGAATAACCGAAGATCATGGAGAAATCCTGGTATGGCATGTTTTCATTGTCACAAAGTTGGACACTTGGTTGGAGATTGCAGAGATCAACCTAAAGAAGACACTGTGGAAATAAAAGAGAAATTAAAGATGATTTGGAGAAAGAAGGAAATTATGTCAAATAAAGAAAGCACCTTACCTACCGAGTTAGGTGCTCCCACTCCAAATTAATCGATAAAGGTATGAAGGGACTGCATTCTCACAAGGTTAAATCTTAAACAGTTCCTATTTTAGTATGTACTGAATTCAAAATCTGCATAGTAAGATGTAGTAGTAAGTTTGAAATTCTATCAAAGTCTTTTGGAACACTTTACAAGAAAACTGTTAAGTCGGTGAATTCAGGAAGCCTGTCAAGTCGGTATATGAAGGAAATCTGGTTACTTAGTTAAAGCGCAAAAAAAAGGGGAAAGAAAGTTAAGTGAACCAGGTGCATTTAATGTCTTTCAACTAACTTGCATGGAGCCCGATAAGGTATTTTTGAGTACTTAAAAGGTTTTTCGTGGTCATTTTCATTCACTAAGTTTTCGAGAAGCAGAGCAGAGTGAATCAAGGCGATCAAACCATCTTCAAAGCAAAATCTAAGGTATTTACATCGAATCTCATCGCATTGCTAAGCTGGTTTACCGAACTCATTAAGTTGTTATCTGCTGAGTGTGAAGCGTCTGTTGTTTGTTAAGTTCTCAAACCCTAAGGTTCCTGTGTCAATTTTTATCTGAAATCAAAATGGCATCTAAGATCCAAGACCCCATTGTTGTCACAAATGTAGAAAAGCCCTCACTAAAATACTCTTTGACTCCCAAAATTGCATCTAAACCGGATGACAAAACTACTTTTTCACTCATCCTGGATCGAGTCTTGTTAGTCGAGGATGTGAGATTCCTCACAAAATGTCGTGTTGAAGAACTCGGTCATGTTGAGATCAAAGATGCATATGATGAATTGTGCATAGATGGTAAAATGGATAGCAAGTATGAGCATATCAAAATCAAGGGATTGACTGAAGCCCTAACCTATCCCCATGTGTTCAAACCCCAGTGGGTCATGTTTGTACTAAGCCGAGTGCATGATGATTTCATGTGGCTACAAGAGCAACCGTTTAAGATCACTAAAGAAATCATTCATCTGATCACCGGTTATCCTATCTATGATCATGCCCGAGCACAGAAAATGATATCACAGAAGGAATTGATCAGTTTGACTGGATTTGAATCGGATTGCAGAGGTCTGAAGTTGAACAATGTCATTGATCCTGAACTCAAATTTGCCATTAAAGTAATTGGTTACTGTTTCTTCCAATTGGCAAGGGAAAACAGTGTACCCTGTGCAACAGTGGACTTAGCATACAAAATTGTTAAGAAAGGCATGAAAATTGACTTGTGTGAAGTATTGTTGAAGAACTTGTTTGAAAATTTGAACACAATCAGGAAGCCAAAGAAGAACAACACGGCAAATACTCTAAAATTTGGATCACTACTTGTATGTATGTTTTTCTACTTTGAGAAGTTTTTTCCAACAGTCGGTAAAGTTGTTTGGGAACTACACCGACCAATCACCCATCAGATCAATGACTTCATCAAGAAGTTAGGTGATAACTTTAATGATATAATGGATAATTACTTCAGCAAGTTCCAATAGAAAATGCACAACAGGTACCGGATTCCACCATAGCTGGTAGAAAAATACAAAGATGAAATATGTTTTGAGGTCGACACCGTTACTGTTATGTGAATGTTGTGGAACTGAGGACTCAATCTTTGTCACCTATGGGTTACGAGATTGATTTTGATATCACACAACAACAAATTGATGCCTATCTATCATTGCCAAAGCATACTACCGAGCTGAGGCATGGAACCTATGAAGAGGTGAAGGAAAAAGTAAAAATGAGCATTATAGTACCTAAGGCTACAAGAAAAGCTACAAAGATGATTAAGGCATTAACTGAGAAATTTGGAGAAGAGTCTTCCTCCACACCTGTCAAAGGAGTTCTAGCCATCACCGAAGAGGAGACAGAAGCCCAAGAAGTAGCCATAACACTTAGCATCGAATTGCCTAAGGGAAAAGTGTTGAAGAGAAATAAACAGGACACTTCAATGGCCCTATCGACCCCTCCAACAAAGAGACCTAACACAAGGGCATCTGTTGCATCACTGAGTAAGAAACAAAAGACTGTTGTCGTTCCTAAGGTAACTAGAACTTACAAGAAATCTACTCGGAGACTCATTTTGCCAAAAGAGTTGAGTGATACCGAATCTGAAGATGCAAATAAATTTCAGATTGTGAAAAGCAAGAAGGTAGATGTACATAGTGTAGAAAATTTTTGTAATAATCTAAAGGAATATGGTGGATTTGGTGGATTCAGATTTGTCAAATATGAATCCAAATCTGCTGATGAAAAGAGGCAAATTGAAGAAGCTGTCATTTACACACTTCTCAAATTCTGAGTGGTTCCATTAGAAGTATCTAATTCTATTCCTAAGGAATTATATGCACATATTGAAACCAGATGGCAATATGCCCTAGACTCAGAGAAACAAATCAAAGAAAGAAGTTCGGTGCATCTCTTTCCTAATATGTCGGTTGATGAAATAAAAGAACATCTGACAAACAACCAAACTCAATTTACAGTAAAACAAAAGGCCTTGAAATTGATGAATGGCCTGTATACAGAAGTGGAGAAGGAAACAAAAGAGAAATGGAAGACCATCTTTCGAAGAAAGAATGTTGGTGAACAATCTACAGTGGAAATAGTCGATGTCACCGACCAAGAGCTTGGTGTCACCGAGAAAGACCCTGCTAAAACCATTCAAATAGATGAAGATATCATGGATGCAGAGGCACCTGAACAAGAAATGATAGAAGGCAATGCTTATTCAAAACTTGTCTCCAGTGAATCTATTTTGGAACAAGTTCAGCCTTACCCACCGATCAATCAACTTGCTACAACCGAAGCTCCTCAGGCTACAAGTGAAGGCATTGAAGGTCAAAAGTCTACAATAGAAGGTACTTCACAAGAACAAACCTCTCAAGCACCTTCTAGCATGGAAAATGTTACAATTGAGACACCAAGCACCGAGACACCGAAGGACACTACCGAGGCTAAAGAAACCGACAGAAGTGTTGTCTCTACCGAGCAACCTACTGAGGGTTCTCAAGCCTCTCAAGCTATTGTAGTGGTTCACCCGGTGAAAGGTAAAGAAAAGAAGTTGAAAAAGCATAGTTTCAAAATTGATTTATCAAAACTGATAGTGTTGCCCAATGTAGACATCTCCAAATTGAAAGGGCAAGCACTCACTGAATTCGGTGAACTGTGCAAAGCAAAGGCCGAACAAGAGAAGCAACTGGCCATACAAAAGAAGAATAAAGTACTTCAAAAGGTAAAGACCTTACTATCAGATATGATACCTTCAGCTACAGTATCAACCGATGCAGCCATCCATATTCAATTGGATGAACTCCTACATCAGATTGAGACATCTGGCATAGATGCAGTCGAATACTTGAGCAAACTAAAAGACAAGGAGCTAACTGCTAAAATGATAGAGGAAGTACAAAAATCCATTGCTGTTGGCAAGGTAAAACTTGACAAATTTATTGCTGAGTTGTCCCCTCAACTCAAGCACATTCTTTCATTACTTCAGAAACTCTGCACATTTTCTTTATTTCTTAAGGAAATTAAGAATAAAACAGTAGCAATTGAGAAAGAGACCACCGATCTCTCAAATAAGTTGACCCCCGAGCCCAATTCCGTTCAGAATTTTTATACTAAGCTACAACAGCTCATGGCTCAACAATTGGAACTGAGGAATGAAGAACACAAGATCAGGATGGACATAATGACACTTCAAACATTATTCCTTCCTCATCTTTCATTCGTTCAAGAACAGCTAAACCGAGCCACTTATCTCTCTACTACACAAGAGGGAAGCACTTTAGATGGCTTAATTTCATTATTGGCTGATATTAATGCACATAATTCTTTAATGGACAGTGTAAAGGATGCACTCTCTGTTGCTCTCACTGAAGCCAAGATAAAGTACAAATCCATTTTTGATTAGTTGCCACCTCCCAATGGTAACTAAATTTTGATGTTTGTCAAAAAGGGGAAGTATATCAGAGTATATCATCAAGAGTATA
Organism: Cryptomeria japonica; assembly: GCF_030272615.1. Lineage (NCBI taxonomy): Eukaryota > Viridiplantae > Streptophyta > Pinopsida > Cupressales > Cupressaceae > Cryptomeria > Cryptomeria japonica. Next base: position 626,560,842 of record NC_081408.1, on the reverse strand, counting down.
TATAGCATCAAAGTACACAAGGGAGTGTATAGTATTCAAAGTATCAAACACCCAGAGTGTAGTATACAGGGGGAGTATACCGAGCAGAGAATGAGTAGAATATGCAGAGTATCCAAGAGCAGTGAACCGAGCAATGAACAGAGGAAAGAACAGTGATTACAGAGTTTTGTACAGCATATTGATAAGGGGAGTATATTTGATTATACTATTTGAATGACTAATGTATATACTGCATGTTTAGTCAAATTTTGTAAAGTATACAGATTTTTGAGTAATGAATTTGAAAGTAGTTTTGTCAAACATCTCAACTAATGTCAAAAGGGGAGATTGTTACTACTTATCAAATTGCCATTAGTTTTATATACAAAGTCATTCTATATACTCTAGTTGGTTACCACTACCGAAATATTTAGTCGGTATGAATAGCCTAGTCAGTTACAGAAGGAAAACAGTCACAAAGCCCAGTATACACCGAGCTATCTACCGAGTGTTATTTCATGTCTACCGAGCAGTAAAGATAATACACCGAGTTGATATACACCGAGTGAAACGTGTTACCAGATTCATTGAACCTGGACACACATATGAAAACGTGTTACAATATCGAGGCACACAAAACCGTTATCACATTGGAAATTGCACATACAAATTTTGTATAATTTTGAGGTCATCTAACCAATGAAATATTTTGCATGGTTATTTATTCGAGAAATCATGTTTGTAAGATCGAAGCAATGAATCATATCACCGACATAAGAAGTATATTTATACAGCATGAATTTAGGGTTAGAAATAGATGTGAATGTGAGAAATGTGTGTGCATATGTGTATGAAGCAAGACTTATGTGATACATGAGAAATCACAGAGTATTATGACTGTTACAGAGACACAGAGATCACCGAGAAGGTTATCAGAGAACAGTCGAGGAACAAAGTAAACAGAAGGGTTTACCGAGTTACTTTATGAGTTACCAAGGTATGCTATAGGCAAGGTAATCTTATTTTGAGCACATAGAATCTGCTACAGCATTTTAGATGTAAAGTTGCAGATATTTGTAAAGTCTTATTGTAATATTTTGAAGTTGTAAGAGAAACCTGTAACAGGGTAAAAGACTCTAATCAAGTCTATAAATTGTAAATCCTCTAACTAGGTGCAGCATATATATAGTGTTGTAAAATCCTTTAGCAAGGTAGATCTAACAGATCTTGTTACTCCTAACAGGGTAAGCTATCAGAAATAGCTAAATATGTAGCTCTAACCGAGCACTCTTTATTATTGCAGTAGTGAAGTTGTGGGTGCCATCCCCACCGTAGTTTTTCTCTCTAACCAAGAGTTTCTGTGTGACCAAAATATATGTGTTATGGAGTGAATAATGTATGATTGTTACTCATTTGTTTTAGCTTTATGTTATGTTACAGTAGTTTTTGGTTTATGCATAACAGTAAAGATATCGTTGAGAAAAGGATTTGAATTTGAAGTACTGATTCACCCCTCCCCTCTCGATACACTAGCTTTCCATATTGGGCCTAACAGTAACCACCCCCCACCCCCCCCCCCCCCCCCCCCCTATAATTCTAAAAAGGGAGAGGAATGACAAGTACACTAAATCTGAATTATTTTCTTCATGATGCTAAAAAAAATAGAGATCTAAGACAAGAAAAACGGAGCTCAGATCACAGGAGGACAAAATAGGACTAGAAAAAGTATTGTTAACTTCAGAAGGAAGAGACAGTTGGATGGTAATCTATCTGCAAAAATGGACCTGAGATCTGGATAGAGCTCTGAATCATCTTTTTGAGGATATCTCATTTGCGAAAAATGGAGTCTGGATGCACAAGATATGTCCTCGGAAGTGCAAAAAATAACTTTTGACTTCAACTGACAAAAAAGCCTGTGAAATGAAAACAATGAGAAAAAAATAAAATAAAATAAAAAAATACCTCCATATCTAGGTAGAGCTCGGAAATAGCTTTCCAACGATATATGGTTTGTGATATTTTAACTTCGTATGCTCAAGTTATGACCAAAACAAAACAAAACAAACACCTCTTTTAGGGCACAAACGACGTTCAAAGGGCCATGCATGTTGATTGTATTGTTGACTATATCGTTGATGTCATACTGACATCAGCGCTGAGGCAATGTACTTTGCTACAAAGGGTGGACCTTTTTTTTTAAATTAAAAAAAAAATCTTTTTGTAACAACATGCACCAACTTGAATTAAAAATAAATAAAAATTAAAAACCCAGCAATCAATTTTTATTTTTTTTACCAGCCAGTTGATTTTATTTTTTTTGAAAATATTTCTGATGCAAGTGCAGTTACGACCATACAGATTTTTGTGCCTCGAAAAATGTGCCAATAAATAATCATGCCCCAAATGCCACTGTCATCGAAAATAGGCAAATTATATATGAAAATTCATGGAATCAGCCTTTTGAATTCAACCATGAGGTCCTTTTGGGCCCAAAAAGCTTTGAATTTTCAGGTATCTTTTGGAACAGAGAAAAACCCTTGAACTTCGAACGCTTGCAAAATGGACTTTGTATATCAGATTTTAGCGAAACGAAAAGCGATCCTGACTTTCTTGAGCCTTCGGGAACTAATTGTGCGATCCACATTAACCCAAGATGGACAATTTGTTGTGCATGCAAATAATCTCCAAAAAAAGCGAACAAGAATCTTCAAATCTGGAGCTCTGATACCATGTTAGAATTCATGAAATGTGAGTCCCACAAGCTCAGTTATCTTATGCAAGAATACCTGTCACACATAAAGAGATAATTGAATAGCAAAATAATTGAAGACAATAACAATGAAATTGATTGAATTGCTTTTAAATTGCTTATTGCTTAAGTTACAATTAAGGATATTACATCCTTATAAAGAAATCTAACTCTAAAGATAGAAACCCTAAATGGTGGAGTTTCTAAGATAGACTAAGAGTTTGAAACACAATGCATGAATCAGTCATGTATGCACAAAAAGCATAATAGGCTAATTAAATGCATGAAACTCTTGGAAGTCTAAACATTGCTTGTGTTTCCTAATTTGCATTATGCATGGAGATCAATATTAATTAATGATTTGTAATCAATTAATTAACTAAATAATAAATTATTTAGTGAATTAATGCAATTAAGTGAATAATTAATATATAAATTATTTACTCCAATAGGGGGCATATAGCTACCCTCAAATTTCATTGATCTTAGTAAGCATTTTAGGTGATTTTGATTTTGAAAAACAAAGTGGTTTTGTAGAATGCAGATCCCAACATTGTGTTGCAGGTATTGCTACACTGGGGGCTTAGTTTGATACCTTTGGGAATATGCTTTTACATGAATGTTTACTTTTATGTACTTTAACTTGCATATGCATGTAGTGTCATGTGGCCACTTAAGTGGAGACTGAATGTAGAGTCGTATATTGTACACCTTTAATCAAGATGTCCAATTCCATGTTTTTCTAGCAATCACTTTAGTATGTCTCATTTTATTTTTGCATTATAGGACCATAATATGCACTAAATTTATAATTAATTTAATAATATGAATCCTTTCTTAATTTAAATGTCATCACACTATCATTTGGACCTTAATTTTAGGTGTGCTCTTTGTATTTTAATTATCCTGATTTATTATAGATCCTACCCAATTTCAAATCTCAAAACATGTTTCCCTCATCTAAACATTATATATTTTTGTACAAATCTATTTTCAACATTAGGATCCTATTATCTCATGTTCCTAAAAATGGGTTGAAATTGCCAAGAAAACGTCGCCCCAAGCCACCTTGTTTGACACTTTTTTTTTCCAAATCCTAAGAGGATAATACGTAGTTCTTATCCTATTCAAATCTAGCTCCATGCATAAAAATAATAAATCTAAGTCACCCATTATCAAACTAAACCTAGAACCTCATATATAAAGGAATTCTTTTCCTCGTGTGATATCTATCTCATCAATCAATTGAAGGTAAAAAATTGAAGATATCCTAATGAAGTGAAGGTGCTACTTTTAGGATTAATTCCATATCTACAAATCAGCCATTATCAAATTTTTATCAACATTCATCAACCATGGAAGCTTCAAGGGATATTGAAGGATAATAAGGAATTGTCAACTAATGGTTGGCTTGTACCTCATCCTAAGGGATTTAGTATGATTTCATGTTATTCTCGTATTTTTGCTATTAAGATCCATATATGATATTTTACCATACAAGTTGTTTGATTTATGCATTAGTTCATGTTTCATTCAATCATATCATTTTAGGGTTTTTCTCTAACACATTTGAGTAGGACTCTAATTTGCATTTATGTACTTTAGCTCATAGCAATCTTAGACACACTTAAGATTGAAGAGAACACACATTATTCCAATTTTAATATCAACTATTTGTGGAGGTGGAAATCACCAAAACAAGGGGGTTGACTAAGGAAAACCCCTATATAGCCATAACCCTATCCTCTTTTATATTTTGCAATGCAACTATAGATTCCTAGTAGAGACATGTGGATCAAAAAGCATCTAATAAGCAGAGACAAATCAACGCATCAAGTTGGGATAGGGATGTTGGTTGAAAACTTTGTAAACTTGTGAGGTTTACAAAATGGTGGTTTTAGCCATACTGGGTGAGATTGAATCTCTCTTATTTATAAGGGAAGGCTTCCCCTTCTTATTACTCTAAACAGTGTACAAACAAAACTATAACTATTTATCCTAATCTAATCTTGGGCGTTACACCATCTCATTCTCTTTTTTCAAAATAGATGCTTATCCTTTTATCTTACTTGAGAAAGGATATTCCAATTGAGAGAAATAATAATTGATAAATGACTAAGTTTTTGAAAACTAACTTAGAGGTGTACCAATGAAATTTTGATAATAAAGAAGCAATGTTTCTGTAAAAGCACATAGTCTTATGTTGCTTCCCAAGATGGGAAAATAGTAATGAAAACTCAAAGTCTTTACACACTATAGTCCTATCAACCTTTAATAAATAAATTATGTAACTCAATATTTATTTTCTTCAAGATAACAAGATACAACTCAAAGTCTTTATATTGTTGTCCACACACAATTCCCAATTCTTAAATTCTAAAAGTAAAACAAAGTTTACAAAACTAAATTTGATCTATCCTATAAAAAATAATTACTCACACTTCTTTTACTCAATCAATTCAAGATGCTATAAAAAGAATGACGTAAGAACACTCTCACTGTGACCACAATGAATTGAATGCAAAGTTTGAATTCCAAAGTTGTTCTCTTCTTTGATTGAATTTGCAAAATAACAATCTTCACTTCGACAGAGTTTTGTTGCTTAAAAAATGAAGATCCTATTTACAAAGAGCACCCTCATATTTATAGAGGAGGGGCTGAGAGAAAAGCTAGGAATTAACTATGACTTGTTCAAAAGTACTCTCCTATTTGACCTCGACATATACTTTTGTTACATGTAATTAGATATTCCTAAGTTACATGTAGCATGTCAAAACAAAACTACAATGTACATATCTAAGAACACAAAAATGATCTAAGTGTCTTGGGACACATCTTACTCCAATAATTCATCAAATCTCTAGAGAGCACTATGATTTTCTGAATCATCAGGTCCTTTGAGTACGCTTGGAAATGGTATGGATTCAGATGATTGCATCTTCAATGCTTGTGTACCCTTTCTTGTGTTTCTTTAGGATTGTTCTCAGGTCATCCAAAATGGCTTGAAAGTCTATTATCTTGTCAATGGAATCCAAAGTGAACTCCTTTTTCTCAATTTATCAATTCATGAGTAGATTGAATTCTTGAACAATATTGTCAATCAGGAGAAATTTATTATCATCATCGAACAACTTACATGGAAATTATGAGATCTCAAGGCCTTTGTCTACACACACTTTTTGTGCCTTTTAAAAATATTTGATCAACTTTTCCAGAGTATCCATTTTGTACTCCAAGGCCTTGTGTTGTTCAATGTACATTTCTCTTATAATAATGACACCATCTTCTATCAAAAAATTTAATTCAAAATTTCCAAGCTTTAACCATGCATCATAGTCTTTCTCTAAAACTTGAAGTTCTTGTGAAAATGCATCCCATGTTTGATCCAATTTTGATTTCATGTTGTTCAAACTATCAATTAACTTGGTGGAATAACTCAAAAGGTGAGTACCTTGAGAAAGCATCATGTCAATCCATTCACCAACATCTCTTCCTCATGTGCCTATATGCTCAACCTTCTTCATTGATTCGTCGTCAAGTACTGCCTCAATAGGTGTCACAACTTTGAATGATTTGGTGATCTTGATCAATATTTTAGTTGAATTTTCTGCATGATGCTTATAGTGATCTTTGGTTTCTCTGAGTTTGTCATATTTTTGTATCAAAATGTCCAGAGAAGATTGTGCATCATCCTTTGCACCATCATGACTTTGCCTACCAAGATCAATCCTTTTCACCGTTTAATCTTCCAGTTGAACTTCTTCTCAAGTCTTTTCAGAAGGATTTTTCGTCACTTCTGCATATTTCATCTTATTTTGGTCCAATTTTGTCCAAGAAAAAGTTCTAGATTTCTTAGTTGTTTTAGGTTTGCCAACAAGTAGTTGACTAAAATAAAACTCATCAAGAGAAATAACTTGTTTCTTCCTCTTTGATGTTGAAGAATCTAACCAAGGAGGTAGACTTGAAGTAATCGCTTGTTGAGATGTATCCTGATGTTGAACAACAAAGATAACAATAGTTAGATCCCTAACCTGAATTGCAAGAGGAGTAGTAACCTTTTTATGTAGAATCATTAATGATTCTATCCAAGTCAAAGATGTTCAACATGGATGTTGAAAGATTTGATAAACTTGGATAAGATGACGAAGTACCAAAAACTTTCTCGATACTATCATGGGGAGTGTCTACCATGGATTCACTTGTAGTAGTGGAAGGAATTGTTAGTAGAGGAATTTCTAATAAACTAGGAACATTAAAAACCACAGGAGTTGAGAAAGAACTTGTCACTGTTACCAAGGGAGGTTCAATAGTCACAATAAGAGTAGACACTATGGAAAGATCTTCTAGTGTTGTTGTCCCTTCTATTATTGCATGAAGTTCATAAAGGTTCTCCTCTGACTATAGACCTTGTTCTTGCTTTGGCTCTTCTACAAGTTCAGCCTCAATATCAATTTCTTCATCAAGTTCATTTTCTTTCTCCTTTTCATCCTCTAAGTTGTGTCTTGAATTTTATTTGAAACCCTTGGTGAAGAGGATTCACCTTTACCTTTACCTTTATCCTTTCCAACAATGAACTTGATTGTGGGAGCTTTCTTGGTAGCACTAGGTCTTCGCTATTCTTTATTCTCAACTCAAAAATCTTTCCAACTAGACCTTGGGGATCTTCCCTCTCAGAATCGGTCTTGAAAGATTTCAATTTGATTCCTTTTCCTTGCAACTAAATATTTGTGTTTGCAAGACTAGGCTGAATTCTTTCCCTGATTGATTATGATTCTTTCTTACCATTAGATCAGAGGAAGTGGTGAATCAACAACTTGATTTTTTACATAGGAAGGATCTAGAATATCACCTTTGTATTCCATATCATCAGGAATATCAGCTCGATTTAAGGTCCTCAATTGGTCTAGTGTGATCCAACTGTAATCAAGTATTCTTATGTCCTCTTCTTTTCTCCATTCAACCCAAATATCCTCTACCTTGTGTACATGATGATATGTTCTCTTTAACCTTTTCTTCATCCCCTTGTAATCAAAGTCCTCTCTGTGTTTGAACTTATTCATTGTAACCCATTGTATTTTAGTTTCCATGTTCTTGGACTTGAAAGAAGGGTTTATGGTGTACCTGACAATGGAGAGTAGAAACTTGAACCCTGATCTATGGGTATCTGACTATTGGGCATGAACAAATATGATTTTCCTACATAGCTCCATGAGGAAAATCTTGTCACTGGGGTACATTGGGAGCATGTAAGGTTGATCATCATAACAACCAACTCAAATGTATCTGAAGGTAGGAAATTGTAAAAATGCACAACCATACTTGTTGACTACTTGGTAAGCCTCATTTAACAATCTTTTCTTTACCAGGCCTTTGTTAAACATACACATGTATACTAAAAAAAGACATCATTAACCCTCCTTAAATGATGCTTATTTTCATTCATGGTAAGCTAAGAGAAGTACTTATACACTGGCACCTGCCTTTGATCACCATCTATAGATAAACTAGGGAAATGCCTCATTGAGGTAGCTTCATAGACCAGGTAGGATGTCATGTGAAATTTCAAGGTAGTATGAACTCTAGAGATTTGATCATAGATAGTATCACTAATCTCTCTTCCCCAATAGATTTTAGGTTTTCTCTTCAGTGTGGTTAGAATATACATGTACATCCATTCCTGAAAGATCCTGGAATTTGGCAAACCTTTAACCCTACTTAGAAGAGTGATAAGATCATTGATCTCTTGCTTGAAGTGACTTCTATGCAATGACTTGGGCCATCTATTGTAAGTTTCTCTAGGCTCTTTCTACCACTCTGTGTTGATTACCCTCTTACACTCCTCTATGTTTTTCTCATAATTTTCTATGGTCTATCCATTTTTAAGTTTCCATAAGTTTCAATATCAGGGCACATGCAAATCTTGTCAAAGAACTCCTCGGTGAGTTGAATGTCTACATTTCCATATGAATCTTGGACACTTGAATTAGTTTCATCAAAATGAGTCACTACTACAAGTACAAACTCAATATCATGTTCCAATATAGGAAAAGTTGCAACCTTGTGGATGCCACTTCTGATGACCCTTTTAATCTCTGGAGAAGGTGATTCTGCTTCAACCCTTTCTAAAAATTCTGCCATGTTCACATGGCCCACCTCTATGTCCTTGATGTCAAACACATTTTAGGTGACCAATATGTCTAGGTACATCTTTAGAGACTTTTCATACTTGTACTTCATCACTTTCTTGCTTGGGGATGGCTGAATCATGATCGAGTTGAAGCTGCGAAGGAATACTGCAAATGAATTGAGTCAGATAAAATTTCCAATTTGGTCTACATGTGTAGTTGGTGATAAAAACTCCCCCTTGTGTGTGCAAACATACAAAAACTTGGGAAGAACATCAAAATTTATAGCTCAGGTTTCAAACCCTAGACTGCATATTTGAATAATTAACAAGGCTTGCACTTCGAGGTTTAAAACCTAAATTGCAAGTGAAGAATTTCTTGTAGAATAAAAATACTCAAAGATTGTAGTTCAGATTTCAAGGCCTGAACTACAAGTTGCAATTCGGGCCTTGAAATCCAAATTACAAGTTTAGACTTGTAGTTCATTTGAGAAAAACATATTCATAAAGTTATAGCTCGGGTTGTCAAATCTAAACTACAAGTTGTTGTTAAGGTTTCATAATCCGAACTACAAGTTTATGACTTGTGTTTTGGAGAGGCGTTGATACATGCAGTTGTGGCCACGAGACCTGAACTACATGTAGTTCTCATCTCATGGTCTGAACTGCATGTATTAATGTTGTTTTTATTTCAAGGAAGGGCTACAGGCTTGTAATCCGATTTTCAAAACCCATATTACAAGTCAAAAGTGCTAAGTCTGTAATTGAAAAAGATGCAGGTTAAGGGTTAGGAATTTTGTCCTACCTAACACCAATGTCTGGTGTTGGACGGGCAAAATCCCTACCCACACAATACATTGCGATGTAAGTAACTCTAAAACAAAAACGGGATTCAAAAACCCTAATGGCATCTCGAAAAATCCAATAAAGAAGAATAATAAAGAAATACTTGGTTTATGATCAAATGGCACGAAGGTTACTGAGAACCCTAGTTTCGAGTCTCTTCACACATAAGGCCAAGAATGCAAGGAGGAAAATGAAATGATCACAAGAAAAAATGCAAAAGGTCAAATTTGACAGGAATTCAATTTTGAGTCTCAAGATGTTAGATCTAGGTTGGTATGCAATAATTGGAAGACTAAGACGCTCTGAGCAACCTTGTCTAGTGAAATCAGCTTTTGATTCTAGGCATAGGTGCACCTCTGTACTTCCTACTCATTTCATACCTATTGTGAAGCTTTTGTTTTAGTCTGCTATAGTGTTTCAAGCTTTCATTTTCTCATAGTTAGATACTAGTTTGATATCATTCCAAACTCATTAACTTTCTAGAGAAACAAAGGAATAAAATCCCTATGGTATCATTTAACTCTCTTTGACACCCTTTTTTTCTATTGTATTCCAATGTTTTAGTGAAAGTGGGTCTTGGTCCTAGTTTTGCCTTATTCCATTTTCATTCTAAACAATTGGCTTCATCCCTCTTTAATGTAATGAGAGTAAAAAGAAGGCTCACTCCTTTTTTTATATAGCTAAACTAGTTAATATCTATATCTCACCTATTACATATATATTCTAGTGTCAAGAGTATCGCCTTCCCAACTATATAACTAAAATTAACAATAGATAATATTTAATTAATATCTTCCAAGTCAAAGATTTAAAATTAACTCCTCTCTAGAATTATTATTATGTTGAGAGGTGTCTACAGTCATAGAATGGGGGTGATCAAGCCTTGTTCACAAAACTAAAAATCGTGTTGATAAGTATGCTTTAAATATAGTAATTGACATAATTATGTATGCATGCCATTAAAAATATTTCCTTCCTCTTCACGTCATCGTGCAATTCTCTACTTTGAGCACAAAACCTATGGTTTAGGCTTCCCAAATACCAAATGAGGCCATGCTTGGTTTGATATTAGAGTCATTTATATAAAGATAAGAATTATTTGTTACACCAATAAGAGTTGGCTCCACCTCCATCACATCTTTTTGAAAATTTTGAGGATTTTATCAGTTTGGTGATGTTTGCTATCAAGTTTTGTGCCACTTGCATCTTTTGCTCAAACAACACAATATCAATGAGATGATCAAAAGAATGTCATATGATTCCATTGTATGTGTTAAAGGTAGAAAGGTACCTAGTTTCTTGTATTGCCATCCCTTGAGAATGATGGGTGAAATTTTATATAGAGCAAATGAGAGTGTCATTTGAGTTCCTTATGATAAATCACATGGAGGTGAGTCACAATTGTTTTTTCTTACACCGTATGCTCTTTGTTTGAACTCCACACCATTTGTATTCCTAATGACTTATCATTATTGTCTTTGGTAATAAAGAAAGTTGTAAATGGATAGCCTAATAATAAAAATATTCCCTCTTCATGATGATAGATCACTAAGCACGATATTGTTAGGATTAAGTTGCCATCTACCTTGCAAATCCTATGACATGATTCTAACATCCTTGCTAAGTTTCCTAAGGAACTTAGGATGTATTGTGAAAATAATTTTTAATATTTAATTCTCACCATTATCTACAAAACAATCATAAGGGGTGATGTGTTACACTAGCAATGGTAAAAGTGGGTTGTGAACATAAATATGTAATATTATTTTCTCCACTTATGGATGTCTAGAATAAGATATTTAAGGCTTAAGAAATTCAAAAAAAAGTGACCTATGGGCTTCTCCAAGTGGGAGTATGGAAGAGAAATAGGTGCATCTTGGTTTTTGGTTATTTATTACATTTAATATAATGTTTATCTTGCAAGTATAGGTGTCCATATTGGAGGGAAGGTATTGGAAGCTAAACTGATGTCTTTTCAATTTTTCGTGTAGGCTTTCCAAGGGTTGTGGTCATGAAAAATGAAGTCTCTTATTTGGAAACCTTTATTGGTTCTTTTGGAGCTCTTGTCATTCTATAAATACAACCTTTTGGGTGTAGAATTGAGTAGAACAAAATGGAGAATAATTGAATGCAATTTTCTTTGCAAGAATGAAGAACATGTGGGAGGCATAAGGAGGTTGTTTGTATGTACATACTTGTGTTGATATGGTCGAGGAAAAGATGAGAATGGAAGTGATTGTATTGTAAGCACATTTATTGTTGTTGATACAAGCTTGTCCTCTCTTCTTGGTAGAGTTTTTTCCCACAAGGGTTTCTTCACCTAAATCCTATATTATGTGTGGATTGTACGTTGTTGATTTATGCCTTATTGCTGATATATTATGCTGATGTTAATCATTATTTATTGTTGTTGTAGACACCTAAAATTTGCACAATAAATTAAGTGAATTTTATTTATTTAAATATTCTTAGTTTTTCCAATTAATTAAATTAAGATTTAATTTTCCATATTCTTCTAATCGCCTATTAATTAAATTAAGATTTAATTAATATACCCTTCTTCTATCTAAGCCAATTACATTTAATTAAATCCCCCTTCTAGCCCATTTAATTAAATTTACTTTTAATTAAATCCCCCCACTTGCAAAATCCTACAAATGCAAGTTGCAACCACAATTGAAATAAATTAATTTTATTTTAATTAAATTCTATTTTCCCCACCCACTTGCAAAATCCTACATCTTCCACTTGCCTTTCTAAAGCCCCTTCTAGATTCTTCTAATCGCTTCTAAATTAGCTTAACCCATCTCCTAAATATTGTCACATCCCTAAACAAAGGGAGGTCACTTCTCAAACCCTCAAAGTCTTTGAAAACCATTAGAGGTTTTATGTCTTCAACAAGTTAACCTTGCAAGTCTTCCAAACCATTAATGGTTAACTCAACCCTCTTGCATGATTAGAGACTTTCTCTCTAACTCAACCCTCATCTAACCCAAGGGTCTCATCAAGCATTCATTGCTTTGACCATGGTTATTCCTTTAACCCTTGTACAAGAGTTTATCCTTTGGGTAAAAGCTTTATCCAATGGATAACCTTAACCTAACCTTAACCCTTACCTCCTAAGGTAACCATGAGGTCTTCTCAAGCATTTAATGCTTCTTACATCCCCTCTCAAGGAGTCTTATGTTGACAATTGTCACCATTTCATTGGCGAAAATTGTAAACACAGATTGATAACTTTCAATCTTGGCCCTTGATAAGATCATCCAATTCTGGCCATCCATTGCCCTATTCTTCCTATAAATAGAGCTCTCATTCCTCCATTTTTATAATCCAAGTTTCATGCATCTAATCTATACTCATTTTTATAAAGTGTTTAGTCTCTCTTTGAATAGAAATAATCTAATAAACATTTTAGAAGTATTTCTATTATCATAATAATCATATTAAGCTAGTGTATCATGTTAGGATAGTTCTTTTACTAATCCTTTCATCTTATCATCATATACATGCTAATTTAAATCATATTGGTTAATATCATGCACAATTAGGATTGCATTCATGTTAGATTGATCAAGTATCCCTCATTCTCATGATTGTCATCCCTAACTCACTTTGCTCAGTGATCTGAGAGAAAAGGCATTGGCTTGAGGGGTCTTGTGAGATAGAGAACAATGGAACATTCCTTGAGAAGTTGAGTTATTCCATATAACTCCATAACTTGCACCAAGAGTCTCATTGGTGTGTGGACTAGTCCTGAATTCGTATTTTTTGTTTCATCACACCACTTTTCCCACACACATTTTTGGCGCCCACCGTGGGGCATAACCCTATTTATCAAATCATTTTTGATACAGGACTAGCATTGCAGGTACGCAAAAAACATGAATTAGCGCATTGGTACCATCCTTTGGCGCATCTGGTCTGTCTTTCGGTGCATACCGCTCACTATTTAGCGTGTTAGACCCAAAACTTAGTGCATTCGGCAGTAACCTTAGTGCATAACACTTCTACAGATTCCCAATAAGCATCAACGCTTTGAAGCATTATTCCAGTGCATCAATACAATAGCATAGCGCATCTGGGTCTTTTGTTAGCGCATTGGTGTGATTCTGTAACACGTAGGGTTTGCAGATTAGTGCATAACAGACACAGAGGGAAAAACACAGTTGTAACCAAGACAAAAACTTGGACTTGTAGAATTCCACCTTGAAAAACTCTTCTTTGTTAACTAGTGTTTTGATTGCAGGTCACTAACATCTATTTTGCAGGATTTGGAAGATTTATCTTTTTTAATATTTTAGTCATTTGATTAGTTTTCTTGTTTCTAACTTTGCTAAGTTAGTTATTTGAAATTTTTCATTTTCCTTATTGGTAAAAATGAACTCATTTTCCTTTTGGGTTATTTAAAAAGAACAACAAAAAAAATCTTCAATCTTGCTTTCATAGGGAGAACAACAATTTATTCTGGGATTTAAAAAGAACAAGACAAACTTTACTTTTGCAAAGTATAAAACAAACCTCACCATCCTTTGGTGTTTAAAAGGATCCACTTCATTTTTTGCACAAGTTAAAGAACCTCACTTCCAAATTCTAGATAAAGCAAAAGAGGGAAATCCTTCCCCTATCGAATTTATTTTTGTTGACCATATCAAAGAATTTGCTTTGTTGACCAAGATTTCTTTACTTAGATCAAAAAATCACTTATTTGAGAGTTAAAAAGAACACCATGCCTTTTTTGGATCAACATCTCCCAATAGAAGTTAGCAAATCACTGAATTGAAGGGTTAAAAAGAACCATTTTGTGCCTTGTCTCGAAAGTGGAAGGTATATGCTCTCCCCTTAATTGGGTGACCAAAAAACCAAACCACTCTTAAGATTTTTGTAATTCAAGCATTTACGTCCTTTAGCAGTCCTTCCCTCCTAATTTGCTCTTAGAGAGCCATTTAAATGGTTGGTGAGAGGGGAATGACCTAGGTGGGAAATGACTTTTTCGCCAAGTGTTCCAACCCACTATAATTAAAAGTGGAGGATGATGAAAGTCCCTTCAATGGTTTTGCTCAACGATTAGCCTTCCCCCAGTATCTTTACGATATGTAAAGCCTTTGTTTTAATGGTTGGGAAGCCTCTCGAGGGAGTTTATCACTAAAGACCGAATAAGAAGCTTGATTACGAACCTTAGCAATAGAAACCTTGAGCCGAGTCGGTATCCAAACATCCTCAATATCATAGTGCAAGGGTGGGAAGAATCTGCCCCCAAGATTACTCACCATATATCTCCCAGGATAACTACCCAATTGTGAAGCAATTCACTTTGGGTTAATTTCTAGCAAAAGGTAAAAAAATGGGCACCCTCTAGGGGGTGACACGGTTGTTTGAGCTGACGAAGTATGGAGACTAGTGGGCTATGATATTGTTAATGACCTTTGAATAAAGAGTCTGTCTGAATTGTCTTATTTGTATCCAAACCAGTAAAAACATTGGGTATTTGAACACATCCTCGTAGAACATACACTCTTTGTTTAGAATAGGTAAAAATGGTTGTCTCTTTCATGTTGTGTCTTCAGTTTATAATTCAAAAAAATCATCCATCAAAATTAAACAAGTGTTGAAAATTTCCAAAAAAATAAAAAACGGAGCAAACAGAGCAGTTTAGTGCATAGGAGCAATCTCCTAGCACATCTGGAACACACTTTAGCGCATGCAAGCTAAAACTTAGCGCACTCATTCTTAAAACTAGTGCATAACAATCTAAAAATTTGACAAACTTTTCACTAGCGCTCTAAGACACCATATTAGCGCTTTGAAGCATCAGCCTAGCATTGGGGGCAAACTGTAGCGCTTTGAGTCTAAACATTAGCGCATATTAAGGACATATTAGCGCATAACCCATCTAGATAAGTCAAAATTCAAAACTCTGGTTTAGCGCGTAGCACAGGCAACTTAGCGCATTGGTGGCTTTTGATAGCACATCTAGATCACACTTTAGCGCATCTAGTCTCTGTCTTAGCGCATAGGTAAAACATAGAAAAACTGAGCATTTTTTAAAAAAATTATCATCAGTCTTGGATACCCTTTTGGATTCTTAGTTGACCTTGCCAAGCAAAACTTGAATCAAAACATCAGAGAAATATTCCAAACAATCAAGCAAGTCAATCTTAGAACAAAATTGTCGAAACTAAAACTAGCTAGAGATAAAACTTTATCCTATCAGAATCGAGTAGTATCACCACATTGTTCAAAAGGTCTACCATCTAAAGGATTTCATCAACCAAACATACCTAGTTTAAACTTAAGTCATCAAATCAAGTCTCCATATCAGGAAACTCTTATTCCATATTATTTGACACGCTTTGTCATGGAGGTGAATCTAAACCTCTACTCGATAAAAGTAGGCTTAAGTTTTTCAAACAAAGTATCTCAAACCAAACATCAAAGGAAACCATTGATCAATCGTGTATGACCACTCATATTTTGAGAAGAAAAAGTCTTCATCACAAAACTAAGTTGAAGAAACGATAACTCAGTTCTCAGAAACTTGCCAAACGAAACAAATTTCTCTACATAAATCATCAACTCTTCAAATCACATCGCACCTTTCTCCGTCATATGCTATTATATCTTCATGACAAGTCAAACAAATTTGATGAAGAACCATTGAGAAGTAGAGCCTTTTGCCAAAAATCAGCATTTAGTCAACGCTTGAATCGTGGAGGAAAGATCAACCCAGCTTTCTTCCCAGAAGTCTACATCACTTATAACATAGCTCAATTTGAACCACCAACCCCTGAATGACAAGAAGAAGAGGAATTCGTCCCCTTTGTCACAAAAAGTTTCTACTAGATGCCTATTGTCACTTGCTCTTAACAAAACAAGCAAAGCAAACCACAACCAGAGTCCAGTATGGGTTGAAGATTATTAAGTCCTTTTGAGTATCCAAATCTAGAGGAAACAGAGATTACTAAGGAGCTTATTCAAGAATGTCAAGAAAACCCCTCATTCCAAAAACTTATGGAAAGACTCATAGAAGCTGACAAAGAAAAATACATGCTCATGCTAACAAGCAAAGGAGTTAGGATTCCTAAAGACTTTGACACTGAAATCTTTCGGACAAGGTCTCAAAATTACACTTACCAAGAACAACAAAGAGAAGAGGAAACACGTGAACCTAAACAAAACATACCTGAACAACATAACATATCAAAACACACCCATACCCGAAC
Source organism: Cryptomeria japonica (assembly GCF_030272615.1). Lineage (NCBI taxonomy): Eukaryota > Viridiplantae > Streptophyta > Pinopsida > Cupressales > Cupressaceae > Cryptomeria > Cryptomeria japonica. Next base: position 626,543,921 of record NC_081408.1, on the reverse strand, counting down.
TAGGGATAATGAAAGAGAAGAACTGTTTCCTTGGTAAACAAATGCGCCCATGGTTGCTCTTACATAACAAATACAAATGTTGCAGAGACAAATATAGGACATGCAACAGGGGACCACAATACGATACTCCTTAAACAAAATTTGTCCTTACCTCTTTGACAGGAGATTGAACATGATACCTTTTCCCCCAAATTCAGACATACCCAAATATGACAAATATGATGGTAAGAGTGATCCTCGTGGTCATGTTCGGGAGTTTTCTATCATGAGCCTTGAATTTGCTCATAATGACACTTATTTGATGAGGTTGTTCCCAAGAAGTTTGGGAGGGCAAACAATGGAGTGGTTGTCTAAACTTACACCTCCCGTAAGAGCCTTTGATGAGTTGGTCAATAAATTTATCACACAATACTCCTACAATATTCAACACACAATCACCATGTTGGATGTATGTAATACCAAACAGAAAAACAATGAAACATTCATGGTGTTTCTTCAACGTTGGAGACAGAAGGTTTTGAGATATCCTCGAGATGTACTTGAGAAAGAAAAGATGGAAATATTTATCGACAATCTGAATAGTGAGATGATTTATCTACTCAAGCTCCAATGCATACCATCTTTCACCAAATTAATCAAAAAATGAAATCCAAGTAGAGGAGGCATGTGTCAAGAAAGGAACATTGAAGTTCTTCAAAGAAGGAACTAATTCATCCAAATCTCATTTTAATGACCAGAACAACAACAACACCTTAGACAAATCCAGATTCTAGACCATAAAAAAAAATGTTGTTCATGAGGGAGGAACCGATGCTAATGATATGAAGTCCAAACAACCAGTATTGGCTCTATCAAGTAATCCCCAGGCTACCAAGAATCAAAAGGTTGTTAACCAAGGCACTAACACTTATCCGCCAAATACCAATCAAGGACCTTCAAATCCAAATACCAACAACAATACCCAAAGCAACAACACAAATTGAGGAACTGATCCAAATCAAAGGGGTAACACCAACATTTTTCCAAATAGACGCATCTACACACCATTGGGACAATCCTTAGAATCAACATTCTGTAAACTCCTGGCAAACAAGAGTATCACATTACCAACCATAAACAATTTTGAACCCCAGATCAAACCACCTTGGTAGAATGACTCACACTTCTGTGATTTTCATCGAAATAAAGGACATCAAACAAACGATTGCATGAGGCTTAAAAACATTGTTCAAGACATGATTGATAGAGGTTATTTAACGGTTGATGGTCTCAAAACAAACAGTGATCATGACGCATTAAAAAATCCTCTTCCAAATTACAACAAGGAAGGAGATTCATCATCAAATGATACCAGAGGAGATCGCATAAATCACGTATGCAATAACACCATCAATCATATATTGACAGATGACAATCAAGTAAATGTTATTAAAATCAAAGATAAACATGAACACGAGTCGATCAATATAACAACCAGAGATCAAAAATATGTCTTGAAAAGACATACATCAACAACAATCATTCTCGCCAAGACTCAATATAACTTAGTTGATCAACTGCGGAAAACTCCTGCTCAGATATCCATACTCGAGTTACTAAAACTTTCACTAAAACATAAGGACATCTTGGAACAAGCACTAGTTGAAACAAATATGCCTCAAGATCTGGATATTGATAAATTTAAAGCCATGATGGCTCACATGACAGGGCCACATAATCTCACCTTTTCCGAACATGATAATATCTCCTTGAGCTGTCCACATAATACTCCCCTTCATATTGAAGTCTTAGTCTACAAACATCGAGTTAAAAGAGTATTAATAGATGGAGGAGTTGGTCTCAATATCTATACTTTAAAGGCATTAGGCTTCTCTGAATAATCTATTGATCCACACAAAAAGATCACCATCAAGGCATATGATGATGAAGAGATATCATCCAAGGGAACGGTAATATTACCTATTCAGGTAGGACTGATACAAAGAGACACTATGTGCCAAGTCTTAGACATAGACTTAACATACAATATTTTATTGGGTCGTCTTTGGATACATGAAATGTAAGTAGTACCGACAACCTACGATCAGTGTGTCAAATTCCCATATAATGGACAAGACAAGAGATTTCTATATCAGCAGATAATAACCCCTTTCAACATTGCAATGCTATGGGAGCAGCCCAAGACAGCTTGGTTCCACACAACAGGGAAGCTCAAACTTCCTCAGCGTTAGATCATCATCAAGAAAAGCTCAAATCTCTATCCATGGATTTCAAACAAAAGATTAAAATCAAAGAATAAGGCATGGGAGAATACTCTTTTGAACCCATGTGTCTAACCAAATTACCAACATCGCCAAAAACTCATGGGTAACCTTCTGCATCGACACATCAAGAAACACAAACCATCACCAAGTTTGATGGAAAATTTATCCAATTGGGCACACTAACACATGAATCAGAAGAGAAAGACATCCTTAGTTGGCTATACAAGGATGAGGAAGAAGTTGGAGTTGCTACTATGGAAGTAGCCATACCAACACAACAGTATGGAAAAGGATTCTCGATCATGCAACGGATGGGATACAATGCCAAAGGACCTATAGGAAAGCATCAAGAAGGCATTACACAACCATTGGACCCTCCTTCACAATTTTCTAGACACAAAACATGACTAGGATATGGACACAGACTACCCCAAGGAAAAAGAAGAATAAATATCAAAAACCTCAGTGGAAAGAAAAGAAGAGATACAATGAGGACTCATGGCAAGAGGCACTACACCAAACAATAGAAACAATAAGGAAAGAGTGAGAACGCCAGGAAAAAGAGAAACAACAAGAGGAGTTGGCCATTCAGAGAGAAGAAGCGTCTTATGAGGAAGTACACCATGTCCAAGAACCCATTCAAAACAAGGCAGAATCACCTCCTGAAGAAATTACTACTCCCCAAGGAGAAACAGTATATGAACAGAGGCAAAGAGTACAAGCAGGTTTTGATACAGAATCAGAGAAAACTACAAGATTGGTATCAATTATCAAGGATCTCTTTTCACCTTACAACATACCTATCACAGCACTGAAAGACTCTGGGACAACACTTATGAGACTGATTCTAATACTATGAATGGGGCACTTGTTCAAATATTACTGCAGATATCCCTGGAGGTGCTATTTATACACCCCTTTCTCAAGAAGGACAAGACACAGAGTCTAGACTACTTGAATTTGGTCTACAACATATCTATGAAGCTACAAAAAATGAGCAGCGACACTACGAGCAAGTCTACACGGAAGATGATACCATCGAATACCTTGACAGTATCATTAACTTAACCAATATCCCAGACAATTTTAATGATACCTCTATCATGACACTTACTGTAGCCGACCTCGACCCACCCAATGACTCTTTACCGCTCGTATTTCCTGATTTAATAGACTGGGATGAACCTGAACACCATGACTTACCCATATTTCCAGATGATGAATCCATTATCCATTACCTATGTACAGTCAATCCAAAAACGGACTCTACCAGGGAACAAAGTAATGATATCTGCAATCAGAAGGGTGCCAAGTCTCCCAATCACAAAAATGAAAGAAATAAAGGATCTAATGATGAAAACCAGTCAATGGCAGCACTAGATCACAAAAAAGTCAAAAATAAAGGACGCATCTGAGGGTGAAAACCTTTTTAAGGCACCTAAGGATGGGAGACTTGACACTCTTCCTGAACACTATCAAGAGTGATCACCCATATTGATTGAGCCCACTCAATCAATCAACATTGGTACAAAAGAAGCAGCTAAAAATATACACCTAGCAGAGTCTCTGACGGAAGAAGAAAAACCAGAATTTATCAGATTCTTCAAAGAAAAGCAAATCAAATTTTCTTGGTCCTATGCAGATATGCTTGGAATAGATCCAAATTTAATCATGCATCATTTATCTATTGCTCCAAGAGCTAAGCCAGTCAAGCAAAAACTAAGAAAGATAAATCCGCATGTAGCATTAATGGTCAAAGTTGAACTAAAGAAACTATTAGACATCGGATTCATTCAACCTATAAACTATGCTAAATGGATTTCAAACATTGTGTCAGTTTCAAAACCGGATGGAAGCATCAAAATATGCACAGATTTTAGAGATGTTAACAAAGCCTGTCCAAAGGATGACTTTCCTTTTCCCAGCATCGACATAATTGTAGACCTCACAGCAGGCGATGCAATGCTATCTTTAATGGACAATTTCTCTGGCTATAATCAAATCAAAATTGCTCCAGAGGATCAAGATAAAACAACGTTACCTATCCTTGGGGAACGTATTGTTGGAATGTCATGCCCTTTGGCTTGAAGAATGTTGGGGCAACTTATCAAAGAGCGACGACGACAATCTTTCATGATATGATGCATACCTTCATGGAGGACTATATGGATGATTTACTAGCTAAGACATTTACCTGGGAAGAACATTTGGGCATATTAGATAAAATCTTTCAAATATTGGAGAAATTTCAAGTCAGGATAAACCCTAAGAAGTGTGTCTTCGGGGTGACATCAGGCAAATTATTAGGCTACATTGTGTCAGCAAAAGGCATTGAAGTAGATCCAGCGAAGGTACAGGTCATCATGGAGATGCCACCTCCCAAGAACATCAATCAACTCAGATCTCTACAAGGACGGCTCCAATCAATCAGGCAATTCATAGCCCAACTAGCAGATAAAAGTCTACCATTCAATCATCTGCTACATAAGAACATACCATTAAGATGGGAAGAAAAGTGTGCATAATTCTATCAAATGAAACAATATCTAATGAATCCACCAGTTCTGGTACCACCAATAGTAGGGAAGCCGCACATTCTCTACATATCAACCACCAACATATCATTGGGGGAATTGTTAGCACAAGAAGATCAAGAAGGCAAGGAATGAGCTATATATTACATCAGCAGGACATCAAATGGCTATGAGCTCAATTGCACATTTATTGAGAAGGCTTGCTTAGCTATAGTCTTCGCCTCTCAAAATTTCTGACATTACATGCTAGTTCACACAATCAAGCTAGTAGCAAAAATTGATCTTCTCAAGTATTTACTCAGCAAAGCAACTCTTACCAGCAGATTAGCTAAATGGTTCATGATTCTCAGTGAGTTTGATATTCGTTACACAAAGCGTCGGGCTATCAAGGGACAAGTAATTGTAGATCAATTAGCTGAAGCACCACTACTCGATAAGCAACCAATGAAAGTGGAATTTCCAGACAGAGATGTCCTTACTGTTACACCCAAACAATGGACCTTGTATTTTGATGGTTCCTACACTCAACATGGCTTAGGTGTTGGCATCTTGTTCGTCACTCCTGAAGGACACACCATACCAAGATCATATAGACTCATGTTTCCATGCACAAATAACATCGTTGAGTATGAAGCACTGGTCACAGGAATCAAAATGGTCGTGGAATGGAGAATCACATAATTAAAGGTCTATGGAGATTCCCAACTGGTTATAAATCAAATCAACAATGAATATTAGACAAAAGATGACAAGTTGCTGCCATTCAAAAGAATGGTAGATGACTTCAAATAGTATTTTATACACATCACCTTTGAGCAAATACCAAGGTTGGACAACAGAGCATCTGATGCAATGGCTACTATCACTTCACTACTACAAATTCCAGAGCAACAGAGTCGTTATGAGTTTCTAGTAGATCAACTATTTTCCCCAGCCTATGACAATTATGCATCCCATGTTATCTATGCCTTAACCGGTTTAGACTCTCTGTTATACGGACTAATCTATGAATATCTTAAAACCAATACCCTACCCATTGACCTATCACGTAACCAAAAATGCAACTTTATCCGGCAAGCCGCCCGGTATACCTTAACTGCTGATACCCTTTACCGTCGAGGTCTAGATGGTACTCTTCTTTGTTTCCTTGATCGTGATGAATCTGACTCTACTTTACACGAGCTTCATGAGGGTATTTGTGGCACACATTCAAGTGGTTCTACTCTCGCTAAAAACTTATGTGAATGGGGTATTACTGGCCGATAATTGGAAAGGACTCTTATCATTTTGCCAAAAAAGGTCCTAAGTGTCAAATCCAAGGCAATCTTATCCATGCACCAACACAGGAATTGCAGCCATTTACAACATCTTGGCCTTTCTGTCAGTGGGGACTTGATTTAGTAGGGAAAATCCATCATTCCTCTTCAAATGGACACAAGTTCATAATCACTACGACAAAGTATTTTACAAAATGGATCAAAGTAGTCCCACTGACCACAGTAACTGAAAAACAAATTGCCTCATTTATTCTCAATTATCTGATCTGCAGATACGGCATTCCCAGTTCCATCATCATAGACAATAGGCGTCCCTTCAAAAATCAGGATGTGCAAGAACTATGTGAACAATTTAAAATCCACCATTGTTTCTCTACACCTTACTACCCACAGGGGAATGGTCAATCAAAGGCATCAAATAAAACAATAGTGAAAATCCTAAAGAAGACAGTAAATGATGTAGGAAAGGATTGACATGTACAACTCAATCCGGCACTCTGGGCATACAAGACTAGCATCCAGACACCTACAGGGGCTACACCATATTCATTAGTATATGGATTAGAAGCAATTTTACCTCTTGAGGTAGAGATTCCATCACTTAGAGTATCTTTGAAAGGTCTCATTCCAGATGAGGAGTATCGGGTCAACAGATTGCAAGAACTAGAGCTTCTGGATGACAAACGACAACATGCCTATGATCACCTCAAAGCATACCAACAACGCATGTGTAGAAGCTACAACCACAAAGTCATCCCTAGGATTTTTAAGGTCAATGATCTTGTACTCAAATAAAATCCTAGAAATCAACAAGATCGAGAAAAGAAGGGGAAATTTGAACCTAACTGGTTGGGTCCCTATATTATCATATCAGCCTATGGATCAGGTGCCTATCAACTTACAACTTTCGAGGGCGATGTGCTTGATGAACCAACCAACAATATCCATCTGAAGAAATACTATACTTGACTGGTCTAATGCACGGAAAAAAGTGAAAAATACAAAAAAAAATAAAAAATCAGAAAAATACAAAAAAAATAAAAACAACAAAAAAGTGCAATAAAAACAAGTGGTGAAAACCTGGCAACATCATATCATAATGAAAACCTGGCAATAAAAACAACATCATATCATTATCATACATCATATCATTATCATACATCTCATAAATCAAAGCAATGCATCATCACATTTTGCTCATCAAAATCATGAATCATACATTCACATCATAATCTAAATCAAGAGCATTATTATCTAAGCATCAAATCATCCTCATAGAATCTCATATTGAAACTAATTCATATCATTCATCGTTCATCATTGCATCCATCACATGCATATCTATCGTATCATCATGGAATCTTTCTTCACTTTTATATCTTCATCATTCTTCCAAACTATCTTCTATCATGTCTTGTACAAGATGTGTCTTCCTTGAAACCAGATGTTTTGATCAGCTCTTATACAGGATATATCATTCCTAAAACCAGATGTTTTGATCAGCTCTTATTCAGGATATATCATTCTTGAAACCAGACGTTTTGATCAGCTCTTATACAGGATATATCATTCCTGAAACCAGACGCTCGATCATCCATGTCTTATACAGGCGGTATCATTCCTAAAACCAGACACTCGATCATCCATGTCTTATACAAGAGGTGTTATACCTGAAACTAGACTTGATCTCAATCCAATCAATCTAATCAATCTTATCAAACTCATGCATGTCATCACTATCCACTCTTCTATCTTTCAAATAACATTCTTCTTCTTTTGAGAGATCATTCATGCCTTTTGTGCACGAATGATCTCTCGAGGGGGCATTATCATATCAAATCTCGACATCAAGTTCGTATCAATTTCATATCGACATCAATCTCATATCGACTTTTCATATCAAATTAATTCTTCATATTTGGGACATCATATCCGACAAATTTTCTTTGAATCAACATGTGGTCACACGTTAACTCAAAGAGGGGCAAAATGTAGACACCTAAAAGTTGCACAATGAATTAAGTGAATTTTATTTATTTAATTATTCTTAATTCTTCCAATTAATTAAAATAAGATTTAATTATCCATATTCTTCTAATCGTCTGTTGATTAAATTAAGATTTAATTAATATACCCTTCTTCTATCTAAGCCAATTACATTTAATTAAATCCCCCTTCTAGCCCATTTAATTAAATTTACTTTTAATTAAATCCCCCCACTTGCAAAATCCTACAAATGCAAGTTGCAACCACAATTGAAGTAAATTAATTTTATTTTAATTAAGTTCTATTTTCCCCACCCACTTGCAAAATCCTACATCTTCCACTTGCCTTTCTAAGCCCCCTTCTAGATTCTTCTAATCACTTCTAAATTAGCCTAACCCATCTCCTAAATATTGTCACATCCCTAAACAAAGGGAGGTCACTTCTCAAACCCTCAAAGTCTTTGAAAACCATTAAAGGTTTTATGTCTTCAACAAGTTAACCTTGAAAGTCTTACAAACCATTAATGGTTAACTCAAACCTCTTGCATGATTAGAGACTTTCTCTCTAACTCAACTCTCATCTAACCCAAGGGTCTCATCAAGCATTCATTGTTTTGACCATGGTTATTCCTTTAACCCTTGCACAAGAGTTTATCCTTTGGGTAAAAGCTTTATCTAATGGATAACCTTAACCTAACCTTAACCCTTACCTCCTAAGGTAACCATGAGGTCTTCTCAAGCATTTAATGTTTCTTACATCCCCTCTCAATCAGTCTTATGTTGACAATTGTCACCATTTCATTGGTGAGAATTGTAAACATGGATTGATAACTTTCAATCCTGGCCCTTGATAAGATCGTCCAATCCTTACCATTCATTGCCCTATTCTTCCTATAAATAGAGCTCTCATTCCTCCATTTTCATAATCCAAGTTTCATGCATCTAATATATACTCATTTTTATAAAGCATTTAGTCTCTCTTTGAATAGAAATAATCTAATAAACATTTTAGAAGTATTTTTATTATCATAATAATCATATTAAGCTAGTGTATCATGTTAGGATAGTTCTTTTACTAATCCTTTCATCTTATCATCATATACACGCTAGTTTAAATCATATTGGTTAATATCATGCACATTTAGGATTGCATTCATGTTAGATTGATCAAGTATCCCTCATTCTCATGATTGTCATCCCTAAGTCACTTTTCTCAGTGATCTAAGAGCAAAGGCATTGGCTTGAGGGGTCTTGTGAGATAGAGAACAATGGAAAATTCCTTGGGAAGTTGAGTTATTCCATATAACTCCATAACTTGCACCAAGAGTCCCATTGGTGTGTGGAATAGTCCTAAATTTGTGTTTTCCATTTCATCTGACCACTTTTCCCGCACATAGTTGTTATAAGTTCACATGATAATTTTATTAAGCATAGTTAACAGGATAATTTTTGGCATCAGAAAGAAGGAGGATCTAATCATTAATTTTTTATAATTAAGGCAACTTAATTTTCAAATTTGCATATGAGTTTTAGATTTTCATTTTGCTTCTATCCAATCCTTGAATCTCATCCTTCGACTAGTTTATTGGATAGAGATTGATCTTCACAATCTTTGGTATTGAACTTGTTTATTTCCCAACATTTGGTATTAGAGCTAAAGGTTACTAGTTCTGGGTGTTCTTCTGTTTTTGCTTTCTTAGTTTGGCAAGCTTGTGGGAATCATTTAGAAGGAAATAAAGGTTGTTGGAAGGATTTTGGGGCTTCAATAAATGTTTTTTGAGTTAACTTTATTTTTTAGATTTGTGAGATTGGAAACCATGGATATTACCAATGTGATCTATGTTGGGAATTTGAAGCTCGTGCTTATGGATCTTCGTGGAGTTTGATAGCATGTATGTATCCTCTTGTTTGGTGGTTTTATTCCTTTACCTCATGGTCATGTGTAGTGAGAAAGTGTTCATGTTGGATGAGTATAGACACCCTAGTCACATGGAGATACACCAACTATTTTAACTACATGGAGTGCTTATGTTGGGTTCATGGTTTTAGCCCATGGTTACATGAAAGCACTGGAAGACAAGCTAGTGAACTTTTTGAGAGTTGTGGAGTTGATATGTTTTGTATGGTTTAAGCTCCTAGAAAATTTCCTTTCCTATCTTGGGTTGCAGTGATCTATTGTTTTTCAGTTGTTGGTTTTGTAGATCTATATTATTTCTATTGTTCATATGACATGTATAATGTGAATGCCTGGATGTTTAAATGGATTTTATATTTATAGAGATGGTTTTTCAAGTTTTTCATGTTAACTAAAATCTGTGGTATGATTGGATTTAGGGTGTTCAAGATGGACATCGTTACATGTTTGCATGGTTGCTTGGAGGGTTCTTATCGATCTATGGTTAGTCCTATGTGGGTTTGTTTGGAAAATCGGGTCTAGCATTGATTCTAGTGTTTGAGTCTTGGAAATCCACATGTTATACTTGATTATCTCTACTATGCGTGATATTGATGTAAGGTTTAATCTTTTAGTTATTTCAAATTGGAGCATTGTTTGTGTATTTCTTCTTTCAGATGTTGCATATATGTTGATCTTTTAGATTGTCTGATGAGGATTCAGTTTGGTAGGCCCTTGTTGTTGTTCACCATTATTACATTGGTATTTTGATTGCAGTAAGAAAATGATTATTTTGAGTACTTGATATAGTTGATCATTTGAATCTTAGCAGTAGATTACAGTGCATGAGAAGCTATTTTCACTTTAGGTGGAGTTTTGGTAATGATGTTGTTCATGATGTCATGTATTAATTGGTATCATTTTCAGTGGGAACTTTATGTAGTCACACAATGTGTTCCATCTTCTTTGTTTCAAGATTTTGGTTATAAGTTGTTGTAGTTGCAATGTATCGTGAGCCATGGACAATATTTGATTAGAAGATGGATGATCTTTTACAATGGGTGTTGGTGTCATGTGAAGCTCTTGGATTCTACATTTATATTGTAGTGAGAGTTTGACATCTTTGGTTCTACTAATGAAATATGTACAATTGTATCTTCTTGGTTTAGAGATCATGTTTTGACTCTTCCTTTTGGGAGCTCTTGGTTGAGTTCTTTGATCATGTTGGGGTCATGGATAATCTTCAATTAGGAGATGGTTATCATGATTCCTGATGATCTTGGTTACACAATTCAGTGGGAGCTTTGGTAGTGATGTGGATTCATCATTTGATGATGAATGGATATGGTGACATCTTCGTGCCATGAACGACTCTCAAATCTTTGGTGAGGTGTTGTTGTTTTTCTTTGGGTTTGAGTATTAATAATTTGCTTGGAGCTTCATGATTTTGCAAGATCATATTTGAAGTTAACATTGATTGATTGGTTTACGCTCGTGGAGACTAGAGAGACTTTGGTTAGGCTATGAGATCTCATGATTTTGGGATCGTGTGTTGAGATGGTGACTCTTTGATGAGGATTTTAGTAGAAAGACTGAGGAGCCTACACTTTATTGTGGATGTGAATCCATTACGAACTTAAAGAGAAGATTCTCATTTAATATAAAATTTATTACTTGGTGTTGTGAGCACATGACAATACTACTTCCCACTCTTGGTCTACTCAGCAAGTGAATGATCTAAGAGGTATTACCCACCTAGTTGTCAAATGCATTCTTTATTTTGTATCATGTTTTCTCATGTGGATAAGTCTTGAATATGGAAGTTCTAAGAACTTGTTGAGAAGAAGATGCATGGTTTTATGGATTTTTATTGTTCTACTTGTTGTTGGTCTTAAGCTATGGATATAGTTTTGAGGATTTATTTAGAGAAGTACAAGAAATGGTTTGTGGCTTTGGGCATAATTCCCTTTGATGTGGGAATGGATGGTTTGTTTGCTTCACCTTTGGTATGAAAGGTTTGCATCTATTGCTACCATGTTTCATTTAATTGAATGTTAGTTGTTGATATCCTTTTAGTATGGGAAGGTGAAGGAGATCTTACATTACGTAGCTTGGTACACATTAGTGTGGGGCAAGGATAAGGTTTCATTTGCAGGTTTTCTCTTTTGTCTTGTTTTTCTTCTTCCTGGATGTTTCTATACACATAGTTGAGTGTGAAGGACTTGGGAGAGTTATAGAGACTGATGGTGAGAGAGGTATTGCAACATATCCGATTGCATGATTTACAGATCATGTATATTTCTTTGACACTATGTGATAGAGGAGTTAGCCACATCTTCTATGTGAAGTACTATAGATAGACTTCATATGCTTTGATCTTTTTTATATTTGACATTACTCATGTAGTGGGAGTTTCTAGATATATGTCTATTTATCCTATGATATCTGCATTTTTTGATTACTAATGCGATGATGAGTTTGCATGTTTCATTGGATTTGGATCTATGAGTTATACAATTTGTAGGTGTCTACAACCTATTGATTGTAGTGGGATGACTGGAACGTGGAATATCTATATCCACAAGATTGTTTCAATTGTGATGTAAACTATGTTAGTTGGCCTTGTTAGTGGTAATTTCTACATTGGTATGTTGCTTTGGGATAGGAGCTTGGATATACAGAGACTTGATTGCAGGTCCAGAGTTGATATGTTGACATCATGAAGTTTTATCTATGTTGGTTTACCTTGGTTTAAGGTATGGTTAGCTTGGATGAATTGCAATTTGATGTAGTTGCTATTCTAGGTGGTATGAATATGAAAATTGATCAAATCCTTTGTTGTCATTTGAATCTGATTCTTATGTTCATGTAGAGATTGGTGCAGGTTTCAGTGACAATTGACATGGTTCACCTTGACATGTTTATTTTTCTTGTATATGTGGCATGTTGGAGGATGTGAGGATTTTGTTGCTTGATGGTGGTTGTCATGGTTGCTTTTGTAGGTGTCTTGTTGGAGAATGAGAGAATGGTGAATATTTAGGTGGTACGTGTATGGCTAAGGGATGACTTTCCCTTGTTTATGATTCTTATGAGTGTATTTACAATGTATGATGTCAAGTGGGAGAATGTTAGGATTAAGGTGCCATCTACCTTGTAAATCCTATGACATGGTTCCAACATCCTTGGAAAGTGTCATAAGCCACTTAGGATGTATTAGGAAAATAATTTGTAATATTTAATTCTCACCATTGCTTGTAATACATTCATAAGGGGTGATGGGTTACACTAGAAATGATAAAAGTGGGTTGTGAACACAAATATTTAATATTGTTTCCCTCACTCATGGATGTCTACAATAAGATATTTTATGACTTAAGAAAGTGTAAAAAGAGTGACCTATGGGCTTCTCCAAGTGGGAGTATGGAGGAGGCAACATGTGTCTTTTGGTTTTCAATCATTTATTGCATTTAATGTAATGTTTATCTTGCAAGTATAGTTGTCCACGTTGGAGGGAATGTATTGGAAGCTAAACCAAAGTATTTTTGAGTTATATGGAGGCATTCCAAGGGTTGTGGTAATGAGTAATGGAGAGTCTTCTTTAATAACCTTTTATTGGTGGTTTTAATGCTCTTGCTATTCTATAAATATAACCTTGTGGGTGTAGAGTTGAGTAGAACAAAATGGAGAAAAATTGAATATAGTTTTCTCTATAGGAATAAAGGATGGATGGGAGGAATAAGGAGGTTGTTCACATGTACATAGGTGTTTCTATGGTGGAAGAAAAGAGGAGAATGAAAGTGATTGTATTATAAGCACTTTTATTGTTTTTAATACAAGCTTGTCCTCTTTTCTTGGTGGAGCTATTTACCACAAGGGTTTCTCCATGTAAATTTTGTGTTATGTGTTGATATTATGATTTTGATTTATGTATTATTGTTGCTATCTTATATGTTGATGTTAATCATCATTTATTGTTGTTTTAAGTTCACACTAGACCATCATTCCTTTCCACATGCTAACACACATCCGTCTTCGTACGCCAACTTAACCCCTTGAAAATTCTCCCAAATCTCTTCACCTTGCATATCATTTAATGACATCGTTGCTTTGGATAGAGTGTCCACAACATTATTTCCCTCATGAAGGGTGTGGGTGATTTTTAAATTTTCAAATTCCTTGATCTATTTTAAAACATTTTTTATGAATTTATTTAATCTCCATGAAATAGCCTCCTCTTTAATTAAAGGATTTGTGACAATTAGAGAGTCCCCTTCTAGGTGCAAATTTGAGATTGCTAATCATCTCACCATCCTCACTCCCCATAGTGTAGCTTGAACTTTAACTTTGTTATTCGACCCTACTAGAAGCCTTCTTGCACCAGCAACTAAAATATCACCTTTCCAATTATGAGCCATATATCCTACTCCCGAGGGCCCTAGATAACCTTTTGATGCCCCGTCAAAATTGACTTTAACCCAGCCTTGTTATGATTTTCTCCAATCCACTTTAACAGTGCCCCAAATATTCAGGTAATCCCAAGAAGGCCCATTAACATGTCGATATTTAATCATCGACCATTTTGATTTCATAATTCTGTCTACCTAAGTGAAAGAAACCTTGTTTAAGTTAATTTGAGATCCAACTATACTAACCAGCTTCGAAATGGCTACTTTGATTCTCCCACACATCTTCTTCAATGATTTGGATTTATCTTAAAATATTCTTCTATTACATTCCTTCCAACTTCCCAAATCACAATTGAGGGGCAAACTTGCCAAATTCTTGAAATTGTAATAGTCTGACTAAATCAAATCCATCTTTAAAAAAACCTCCTTTAATGAGGATAGAAAGGGTGTTTCTTATCCCAACTTATTCAAAACATATTTTCCAAAAATATGAAGCAAATTCACAACGAAGTAGTAAATGGTCCAAAGTCTAATATTCTCCATTACAAAGGAAACATTTATAAGGACCAACAAAGCTAAGATGTTTCAATCTTTCTCTTGTTATAATGTGACTTCTCAAAGCAAGTTAGGAAAAGGATCCTTCCTTAGGGACACATGATTTAATCCAACACAATTCTTATGGCCAATCTTTCAAATTCATTTTCACCTCCAATAATATGTATACAATATTAATTGAATACTTACGAGACTTTGACCCACACCACAGAATCTCATCCTGAGCACTTGACAACCAGATATTTCTAGAATAGAAAATATTTTGGAGAAGGATAGCCTTCTCTTGATCTAGGTTTAACTCCTCCACCAGCTTCCAACTCCCCACTCTTCCATGAACATATGTTCTCTTCAAATAATCCACAACCTTTGACCCTCAGGTATCCTTAGTATCCCACTAGACTTCAACTAAATTGTTGTTGTCTCCCAACACTTCATATCCTTCCCAAGAATCTTCCCCAAAAATTATTTATTTTCCATCCCCCAAACCCCAAGAAATATGATCCATAATAATTGGTTTGCAAGACATCATGAAATTCCATATTGTTGATCCTCTCGGAGGATTTTGAATGTCCCACCATACAATATTCTTTCTCTCGCTTGGTTGTCAAGATATTTGTCTCTTAACACTTAAATCCATAAATGATTTGGGTTGCTATACATGGCCCAAATTAATTTAGCTCCCATTATTTCATTCATCAGCTACCAATTTCTTAAACCTATCCCTCCTATAGATTTAGTCTTGTATATATTGTCCCATGCCAACAATACAATCTTATCATTCTCATGGTTACCATTCTAAAAAAAAATCCTCATTCTTTGTTCAATAGCTTTGGTTACCTTTGGAGGAATTCTATTGCACATCATCAGGAAAATTGGGATGGCCGAGACCACCATTTTCAACATTAGTATTCTCCCCACCAATGTTAACCATTTTCTTTTCCACCCCTCCAACTTGTTGAAATAATAATCAACCAAATGCTTTCACGAATAAGACTTTGAGGTGCCTCAAAAAAGGGAAATACCAAAATATTTTCTCAGAAGAGACATAGGTTTGATTCCGAAAACTTTAGCTATTTCACGTTGTTTTTGCTCTCTTGTGTTGAAAAAGAAAATTTTGACTTCTACCAATTAATTCTTTGTCCTAATGCACAACTATAAGCATCCAATGTTGCCTTAATATACCTTGCCTCCCTTACAGAGGCCTCTCCCATTAAGCGTGTGTCATCAGCGAACTAAAGATGAGATGTTTCCTCCACACTCCTTGCAGTTTTAACCCCATGCCAGGGCCTGCTATCCCTTTTCTTTGTAATAAGATGCCCAAGGGCTTCTGCCATAATAATAAATAGGAAAGGTGAAAGAGGGTCACCTTGTCTGAGACCTCTTATAGAATGCAAAAACCTTGTGACCTTCCATTTACAAGACCGAAAATTGAGGGTTACCAATACAATCTCGAACTAAGTCCACTCGGCCTTAAGAAAAACCTAACTTCTCCAACAATTTCAATAAATTTTTTTATTAAACCGATCATACACCTTTTTGATATTTAATTTGAAAAATATTCTCTCCATTTTCGCTGTCCTAATAGAACATATAGCTTCATGGGATATGATAATACCTTCAATAATTGATCTTTTGGGAGCAAAACCACTTCGCTCCATCGAAATAATGGAGTGAAGAACCTTCCTCAACCTATTTGCCATCACTTTTGAGATAATCTTATAGATTGTGTTACATAATGAAATCAGTCTAAAGTCATCAAAATATTCAACTTTCTCTTTTTTGGGGATACAAGCAATCAAAATAATGTCAAGATCTTTCAATAGTATACAATCCACTCCAGATTCTTCAACCACCTCTTGAATGTCCTCTTTAAAAATGTTCCAAAAATTTTGAAAAAAATTGTTGTGAAACCATTTGGGCCTGGGGCCTTCTCTCCTCCCATTGAAAATAGCACACATTTCACTTTCTCCAAAGTTACCTTGTTTCGAAGCATTATTTTGTTCTAGAGTAACTAGATTTGGAATTACATTCAAAATGTCCTCTTGCAACACCTTCGAAACCCCTTCCTCATTGGTTGACAATTTTTGGAAATAAGATGCCACCTCTTTAATGATACCTTCCATTTCATGCATCTAGTTTCCATCTGAACCTTTAATTGAAAGAATCTAATTCAAAGACTATCTCACCTTAACAACATGGTGAAAAAACTTAGTGTTAAGATCTCCATCTTTCAACCAACTTTCTCTCAAATTTTGTCTTCGGAAGATCTCTTCTCTTGCCAACACCTTTGAGTACTTCGAGTTTAGTGCCTTTTCCTCTTCAAAATTAGCTTTTTTCATACCATTTTGGAAGATCCTATTACGAAGAACTTCCAATTTCTCTTCAATTTGCAACTTTTGGACAAAAATGTCCTTATTATTTACTTGATTCCATTCCTTTAATTTTGTCTTCAAGTATCAAAGTTTCTTAAGAAAATAAAATATTTCTTACCTATCCACCTCTGGAGAACTCCTCCACCAATCTAACATGGGATCACCAAAACCTTTCACTCTCATCCAAATACACTCAAACTTAAAAGGACACCTGATGGGCACATAATCCCTCTATAACGGAAGCAAAATCAAATAGTGGTCTAAACTAGGATAAATAAGGATACTAGCCTCGAAAACCACAAGAGACAAAGCCCAATTCTCAAAAAGAAAGAAATGATTCAATGTTTCCGCTATATTGAGAAGCCTTGGTCTTGAATTTGTTCATGTGAAAGTGCCATTCTTAAAATTTACTTCAGATAGACCATTTTCAATCATAAAGTCATAAAAATAATGTTGCATTGCTCCCAAACCAGCTTTACCTCCTTTCTTATATTTGACCTTTAGTGTAGCATTCAAATCCCCTCCAATTAAGCATATATTGTCAACTGCTTCCTTGAGGACCTCAAAGAGTATTGTCCATAGCTCTTTCTTTTGATTCAATTCAGAAGGACCATAAACATTTAGGGCAAAAATTACTCCATTGAACATGTTTGGATCCCTGATTCAGATTGTCTTTTTGTACATCAAAATGGAATATATTGATCTAGTTTAGTCTACTTTATGATGATTTGATGGTATCTTGTTATGTACTAACCCTATTTCATGATTGTATTGGATATGATGATGGATCTATATTTGATTATCATTCATGATGGATCATATTGTTTATGGGATTTTGATGACATTATGATTATGCTAACCCTACTCTATGATTAGGATGAATGGGTTGATGCTATGATGCTTGTGATTATCTTCTAGTGTCTTCGTGATTAGAGACGATGTCATACCACTTAATGTGAGCATGATATGGTGTTGTGATTCTCTATCACTTGTCTGATCATTTATGATGTATATGTGTTGTGTATATGTTATATTGTATTTAGTGGGGGATGCAGGATTGCAGGTACCAGACATTGACTCCACCTAGTCTCACAGGTCTGAGCGTGTCTTTATCCCAATGGCAAGTTGTTGGAGATGACATGTATTTCCCTCTCATACTCTAGGCTTAAGTTGATACTCTTGTCGATTAGTGTCTTGGCTTGAGTCATTGGTCTGTATCATGTGGTATGTTGTTCAACCTTATGTCAGGTTGCCTTGTGAGTTTGCGATTATTTATTAATTAATAATTAATCGGTTTATATAGTTTATAAATATTAAAGTAAATCAATAGATGACATTAATATTTAATATTAATGTGAGATTATTATTATTATTGGAGAATTATTATTCATTAATGTTAATTTTATGAATTTATATTTTATTGGTTATTTGGAATTGTGGAAATTAATTAATCAATTACTACATATAGCCCATTGGCGTAAATTATTAATAATGGTTAGTACGAATACAATGTATTTATACATATTTATTTACTAGAAGCTTATAACTAATTGGTGAAATTATATTAGTTGAGTACTTATGCTTATCAGTACATCCATTTATTTATTTATTATTTATTTGATTATTTTATATGTATGTGGGGGATATTTATAGTATTGAGTTTAAATTATATTGGCTAGAGCATTTTATATGTATCTGTACATTTAATTATATGTTTATTTATTTTTGGCTCATCTATTTATTGGTTTTGATTTATTATTTGAGCTTTTGATTTATTGGATTATTTATTTATTTATTGTTTAATTTTTGGACGGGTATTTATGTTTGTACGTACATTTATTTATTTATTTATCTTCTTTATTGATTATTTTTTTATTGTTGGATTATTAATTGTTTATCTATTTGTTTATTGTTTTGATTATTTATTTATTTAATTGCATTGTTGTTTTATTTATTTGTTATTATTCATGTACCTACCCCTTGTTATGATTGGCCCTCTTGGGAGTTGTGATTGCGAGGATAATATTATTTAATTGTTTGTTTATTTATTTATATTATTTGTGGTTTTATATTTAATTGGAGCATTTATTTATACTGCCTTTGATTTATTTTATTGGGCTTTAATTTATTATTATTGTTTATTATATTATTGTTATTGCATTCCCTTGTTACTAATTAAGTAATTAAATATTATGTTTATACCTTCCCTATTATTTTATTGGTTGAGATTTGAGGGTAAGTAAATAATATTATTTTATATTCTTACCTCAATTTTTGGAAAGGGGGTTGGTATAGATATTTTATTGGAATATTTTGATTAGCGGATATTCTTCTGTAGTTTTGAATGAGATTCTATTTATTGGCTTTGTGAACATTTTTGTGTGGGTGCTTCTGGATATCTTTCGGCGACTTTTGGATTTTAGAATTGCTTGGAGTGAGAATTGTTTGGATGGGTTGGATTTTGGAAAGCTTGTTGGTTTGGATTTTTGCTCTTCTACGATTGCATTACCATCACTCTACTTTCAGGTTGGAGATCTTTTTTCATTCTTGCATTTTGATTTTTGAAAAGAGATGTTTTCTTCGTGACCGCTAAAAGATTGTTTGGGGAGATTTGGGAATGAATGATTATTCTATTATTAGTAATTTGGAGTAATATTTTGGGAAAAAGATTTATATATGATTTTATGAACCTGTGTGTTGTAATGTCGAAAAGAGCATCTGTGTATGTTGATATGTTGATGTATTGTGGTAACAGTTGGTTTTGTGAGGTTTATTTGTTGTTGCATACCTTGTCTTGTGTCTATTTGGTTTGATTAGATCTAAAGTGGCTATGTTTGTAATCTTTTCTATGCAATTTATTGCTAGTATATGTTGGAATTCTTGGATGCATTGTATTTTTGGCCTTAACAAGGATTTGTTTTGGTTTCTTATTCACTTTTAGTGACTTCAGGGTCGTATTTATTCCATTGTAAGGTCTATGCTCGAATCTGGACAAATTTGAGTATCATTGTGTCTCATTTTTTGTGAGTTGGTTCCCTGTTACAATAGCACTAAAACAAAGAACAATAGCGCTACTCTGGGCTACAATAGCTCCAAAGTAGTGTCGGCAGATTTTTGGGTTGGTTTTTGTATCCCTTAGTTGATTTCTCTTCTTGGTCTTCATTCCAGAGGCTTGTTCTGTTATGTTTTATGGTTTTGGGGAATTGTGCCATTCATTTGTGATGTATGTGAATCCATTTGGGCTTCGGTAAGTGGTTTTGTTCTTGTCCCTTAAGGTTTTGATATGTTGCTCCAGCAAGTTGAGTGATTCCTTGTTGTGGTAAATGAAGTTGGATTTGTTGTAAGTTTGATTTGGGTTTAAAGTTTGAAATTGGTGTTAATACTGATTCAACCCCCCTCTCAGTATTAATCGGATCCTCATAGAATTAATAATTGGTATTAGAGCATTGGTCCTCTATGTGCAGAAAGCCTAACAGCTTGAGGGAAAGATTCTAAGGAAGTCAAGATGATGAAGAAAGAGGGTCTTAAGTTCAACAAGGATAACTACAAGATTTGGAAAGATAGAATGAATATCTACATCAAATGTCTTGGTACACAATATTGGAAGCAAGTTGAAACAAAATATGTTGCTCCTACTACTACTTCCTTGACACCAGATGAGCTCAAAGAGCATCAAGAGAACATGCAAGCCTTGGAAGCTATTGTTAGTACTTTATCTGATTTTGAATATATTGATGTTCAAGGATTGGAAATTGCAGGTGAGTTTTGGGAAAAGTTACATATAATCTATGGAGGAGATGAGCATGTACAAAGAGCCAAAGAGGAAAGCTTGAGAGGAAAGTTTGATGACATGGGAATGCTTAAAGGAGAAATTATTGCACAATATGATAAGAGAATCAATGAAGTTGTTGGTGGCATAAAGAGTGTTGGAGGTAAAATAGATGATGATGCAATAGTAAGTAAAATGCTTAGAACTCTTCAACCTCGGTATGCTATAAGAGTATCTGCAATCCAAGAACTTAGATCTATTTCAAAGGATAAGGTAACTATTGATTCATTGATTGGTAAGCTTATAGCTTTTGAGTTGAATAGTTTTGACAATAGTGTGGTAAAATTTACTAAATCTTCCTTTAAAGCTTCTGTTGCCGGTTCATCTACTAGAAAAGGAAAATATATATGTCAAAATAATGAATGCAGGTCAAGTCATGGAAGTAATCGGGAAAATGAAGACAATGAAGATCAGGTGATGGAACTTGAGGCATTGTTAGCAAAAATATTTCCAAGAGGCACCAATAAGTATAAAGGAAAGCTACCTTTGAAGTGTTTTTCTTGTAGCAAAATTGGTCATATTGCTGCTAATTGTCCTAATGCTAACAAGAAAGAGAAATTTAGAAAATTTAAAGGAAAGGGCAAAAAGAAATTTTATGTTGTAGTAGATTAAGGTGTGACCGATGAGGAGTCTGGAGATGAAGATGACAATGAGGAAATTGTGTTTGTAGCCGTGAAGGAGGAACTGACAGATGAAAAGGCACTGGTATCTCATACGAAGAATAGTGATGAATGGATTATAGACAGTGGCTGCTCACACCACATGACCAGAGATAAAAGTAAGTTCATAACCCTTGGTGAGTTTGATGGTGGTGTTGTTAGATTTGGAAATAACTCTCCATGCATGGTGAAAGGTAAAGGTTATTTTCTTGAGTTTAAAAGTGGAGTCTGTAGAATTCTTGGAGGTAATGGTGAACTGATTGCTACTGGGAAGAAAACTAAAGGTAACTTATTCCATTTGAATAGTAATGTTAATAATTGTCTGGTTGCAAGAATGGAAGACAGTTGGTTGTGGCATAAAAGATGTTGTCATGTTAATTTTGATAATTTGGTTAAGGTAAGCAAGTCAAGTGTTGTAAGAGGATTGCCCCAACTTGTTAAAATGGATAATGTGATATGCAAATATTGTCAAATTGGTAAGATGACCTCTATTTATTTCAAGAGAAAGAATTGTATTTTTTAGAATATTTTAGATTTGGTACATACTGATCTCTGTGGCCCTATGAGAATAAAGAGTTATTACAGTGACAGGTATTTCATGATTTTCACTGATGACTATTCTAAAATGACGTGGGTGAGATTTTTGAAGGAGAAATCAGAAGCATTTAATAAATTTAAATCATTTAAAGCTTTGGTTGAGAATGAAACTAGTAAGAACTTGAAGTGTTTAAGATCAGACCAAGGAGAATTCACATCTGATGAATTTGTTAAATATTGTGATGAACAGGGTATCAAGAGACAGATGTCAGCTCCAAGGACACCACAACAGAATGACATAGCAGAAAGGATGAACAAAACAATGGTTGAAGTTGCTAGAACCATGCTATTACAAGGTAATGTACCTAAAATGTTTTGGAGAGAAGCAGTCAACACTGCTTTATATACTTTAAATCAGGTACTAGTAAAAAGAGGTAACAATAAAACACCCTATGGGCTATGGTATGAAAAAACTCCTTGTGTAATTTATTTCAAAAATTTTGGGAGTCAATGTTTTATTAAGAAAGATAATCACATTGATAAATTTGATGCAAATTTTGATGAGGGAATCTTTCTTGGTTACTTTACTAAGAGTAAGGCATATAAATGTTACAATAAGAAAACTAAGAAGATTATTGAAAGTGCTAATGTGAAGGTAGATGATCTCTCTAGAAAGTCAGAAGGTACCAGCAGATTTGAACCTGAAAAAGACAATGAGAAACTTGTGATTATTGAACCGAAAGCACAGAACAATGAAGAACTGGCAAATGGAGAACTAGGTGCTCAACCAGTAAGTGATGACATCGATGAAGAAAATGAAGAACAAGAAGCAGAAGATATAGATTTTGTACCAGTATTGCCTAGGTATGTCAGATTAAACCATTCACAAGAGCAAATAATTGGTGATAAGAATGTTGGTGTGCAAACAAGGAGGAAAATCAGAGAAAACTCTTGTTTGATATCTACAATAGAACCCAAAACAGTAAAGGAAGAACTAAAAGATGATGATTGAGTTAATGCAATCAATGAAGAATTAGACCAAATTGAGAAGAATCAGACATGGTCACTTGTTCCTAGACTGGAGGATAAGAATGTAATTGGAACAAAATGGGTCTTTAGGAATAAGTTGGATGAAGAAGGAAAAATTGTAAGAAACAAGACAAGGTTAGTCTGCAAAGGGTATGCAAAGGAAGAAGGTGAGGATTATGGAGAGACCTTTGCACCAGTTGCTAGATTAGAAGGAGTGAGGATGTTGCTAGCATTTACTGCATATAAGGGATTCAAAGTTTATCAAATGGATGTCAAATTAGCCTTTCTAAATATGATTCTAGAAGAAGAAGTCTACATTGAACAACCAGACGGATTTTCTCCATCTGATGATAAAGACATGGTATTTAAATTGCATAAAGTACTATATGGTCTAAAGTGGGCACCGAGAGCATGGTATGAAAGATTACATGCACATCTGATCAAAATTGGATTCCTACGTACCAATGAGGACAACAACATTTATTTGAAGACTGATGGAGACAAGATGTTGATAGCAAAAGTGTTTGTAGATGACATGATTTTTGGTGGAAATGACAATATGTGTATGGATTTTGCTGATGTAGTGAAAAAGGAATTTGAAATGTCTCTAATCAGTGAAATAACGTTCTCTATTGGGTTACAAGTCCAACAACTAGATGGTGGTATCTTTATTTGTCAGAGCAACTATGTCAAAGAGGTGTTGAAGACATTTGACATGGAAGACTGCAAACTAGTAGGAACACCGATGGTGACAGGTTGCAAGTTGTCCAAACAAGATGATTCTCCTGTTGTTTATGAAAAAGAGTACATGTCTATGATTGGTAAGTTGCACTATGTTGTTCATAGTAGGCTGGGCATTGCTCATGTTGTTGGATTAGCTGCCGGATTTCAGAAAGAGTCTAAGGAGACACATTTGGTGGTAGTGAAGAGAATTTTCTGGTATCTCAAAGGCACAGTAGACTATGGTTTATGGTATCCCTATAAAGAAGATTTTAATTTGGATGTCTTTATTGATGTAGATTGGGGAGGTAATGTGGATGATCAAAAAAAGAACAATCGGTGGAGCCTTTCTTCTTGGTGGAAGATTAGTGGCATGGACGAGCAAGAAAAAAATATGTGTTTCTCAATCTACAGCTGGAGCAGAGTATGATGATGCATCCATGAATTGCATGTAGGCAATATGGATGAGACATGTGCTAGAAGGATTCAAAATAGATATGTCTGAACCGGTGACTATCTATTGTGATAATACAAGTGCAATAAATATTTCTAAGAATCCTGTACTTCATGCTAGAACCAAGCACATTGAATTGAAGTATCATTTTCTAAGGGAAAGAGTTCAAGAAAAATAGGCCAAGATGGAATATGTGAAGAGTAAAGATCAGATAGTTGATATCTTTACTAAGCCCTTACTGAAGACTACCTTTGAGTTTCTTAGAGGTAAACTAGGGGTTAAACCCCTACATTGGAAGAACTAGAATGATGGAGATGCATCAATCTTGTGGATCTAGTGATTATTCTTCATTAAGGATTGATGAGGTGCAAGCTACTGCGTAGGGGGAGCAACCTAGATATAAAGCTCTGATTTAATGATCTGATATAATGATTGAATATAATGTTCCGATTTGGTTAGTAGAGATGATGATGACATAAGTTGCAGTAAAGAAGATTGGTGATGCACATAGACCTTTGGCATTGCTGTCAAAGGGGGAGAAGAACAAGGTCATATTTGGGAGAAGAACAAGATCAGATTTGAGAGAAGAAAATATCAGAGAAGTTGGAGAAGTATTGGTTTAGGGGGAGAAGACAAAAGGAGGAGACCGACAAATGATATGATACCGACAACAAGTAGCAGTGATGGTGTATGTGAGGCCTCACCCCGACTCAGTCTGACATTTCAGTGGATTTTATATTTAGACTATTATGGATACTTTATTTTGATGCATTTCGAAACTTAGAACTTATATGATTTCAGGATTTGGATAATATTGCTATATTTTGATGATTACTTATATGCTTTATGAGATATAACACTACATGATTGTTAGATAAGATGATATTGCGATGATAGATGTCATTATTAAATTTGCAGGACTTTACTATGATAATAGAACTATGATGTATGGTTAAGTTTATGTGAATTAGGATGAAATTGCTTATGTGAAATTGCTTGATAAAAGATGTATTTAATCTGTGCAGATGTAAATTGTATGCAAGTGATGATGTGTATTGTTATTCCTTTGAATTATATTATATGTGGATATTTGGAAGTACTAATGTGTAAATTGAGATGCGCAGGAAATTAACCATGTGACCATGGAAAATTTACGGAGAACCAAACCTAGACTTATGTATGATCGTAAGCCAGGGGTTGTCTATTTGGAGAGACAACACTCCGTTTGTGTTGTATTTTATTCGTAATAGTATATGTTGCATGTGTGTTAAGTGTTAATTAAATTTATTGTGTAAAATCCACAAGAGACGATTTCATGTTTTAAATTTTAAAAGTGTTTTATTTGTGTCACTTGACACATGTGTGGATTTAAGTTTAAATGTTTTATTTTTGTCTCTTGGTGGGAAAGTGTTCAACTATAGCTTTTTTCAATTAATGTAACGTGATGTCATAAATACCTTGGGAAAAGAATCTTTGGAGAGGTCAACATATGTTTGACCCGAAAATAAACTTCAGAGGGGTTTAAAATGGGTTAAATGAACACCTAGGGGTAGTTTAATAGGGTTTCCTAAAGCCCATAAGGTACACCTAAGGGTTAGGCAAGTTTATACTCCTAAGTGACCTTTTTGACATTCTAAAATTTGGCTTTTCTGAGTTGTGCGAAAATTGAAATTAGAAGTTTGAACCTAGTTGTAAACTTTCCTATTCGAATGAGAGTTCTCTTTACTATTCTATCTTACTTTCCTCTTTAGTTTTTAGAAACTTGTGAGAACTGAGAGAATGAGCTTCTTAAGCAAAAATTTGAAAATTTGAGGGTAATCACCCACTCTCCATTTTTGGAGACAAGAGAATTTTTGAAAAGATTAGAATAGATTTGAATAGAAAATTTGGCTAAGGGTAGAAGAAGAAGATCCGTAGATTTGGGCAGCGCTTCCTCAAACACTATCCTACCTTTGGGCAGATTAAGGTTGGTTTCATTATTCCTAAAATGACTTCTTTTTGCATATGTTTGAAAGTAGGTTGGTGTAAGAAAATTTGTTTTCTTGAATGTCTTTTTTGAAATTTCACTTGGTATTTTTGTATGTTGTTTTGCATGTGTTTTTGGGAGTTTTCAAGACCTCTTACTCTTGGGAGAGAGGAGGATCTTGTGGGTGGTAGCAGTGACAACCCTTGAGTGAGAGACTCTCATTATGAGAGCGATCACAAGGGATTTTTGTGTGACCCTTGCTGCATGGCCTATTTGTGCAATGGGGGTCATAAGGAGGGATATAAGGCTAGAATGCCTTGGGGAGCATAAGGAATAAGGGGTTGAAATTCTTGATGTATTCATTGTGTCATGAGGTGGCTACTTGTTTTCCATACTTGCAGTTCTCCTCAGGGTATTGGTCCACTACCACCCTTGAAAAGGTCATCACCAATGTGTGGTGCTGTGTAGCCAAGTTGGGAGTGTGTCTGAATATCTGTGTGTGTATTTTTGTCTTCTATGTGGTTGCATGTTTGTTACCCGTCTAGGGCTTGGTTCTCCGAGCTCGGGGGTGGCTACCAGTTAGCCTAGGCTGGGAGGTGAGCACTCCATGGTCATATTTGTTATTTATTATGCAGGATTATCGAGAGAAAAGAATAGGACAAGTGAAAGGTTGCAGGATTTTTGTGCAGAAAATTATTTGTATATGTAATGATTTATTTGAAAGAGTCCTCATTTATTAATAATGGGAGACCTATTTATAAAATGACAAGTATTTTAAAAGTACATTAAAGAAATATAGGAATTTATATTCTGTAGCAATGAAGTGAATAATTCTGGAATTAGTTCCTAAGAGTTTCTTTTATTTTTTAAATTTAATCTTTGTGGAGAATATAAAGTTTTGAAGGACAAGAGATTGATTTTAATTCCTTTATGCTTATGAAATAAACCAAGGAAATAAAGAAATGATTTAATGATTGCATGCATGTTGTTTTGAATATAGATGTTTCAATTTAAATCCTATTACAAAAAAAATGATTTAATGATTGCATGCATGTTGTTTTTGAATATAAATGTTTCAATTTAAATCCTATCGCATGGTTAAAGTTAAAGGATTCTAGATGATTAAAGTTGTTGTTGGAATCTGTCATTATATTAAGTTGCAAAAAATAAAATCACATAGTTAATTGCATTTGTATATAGTCGTTGTTAAAATTATTAAACTCTGTTGATTAGTTATTGCAGCATATAAAATCTATAGATAACCAGATTTATTGAAACAAATAGTTCTAGGGTTACTGTTTTAAGTATATTATATTCTATTCTATACCTTATATATATATATATATATATATATAAAATTTACTTATTAAAAACTTTGTTTTAAAAAAAAATGTTTTGTTTACCACGGGTTTCGGGCCGCACGCCACTGTGTGAGCACACAGTGGGCGGCGCCCGCACCCCACTGTGTAACCGCACAGTGGGCGGCGCTCGGCACACCCACCGCCTCTTCCACACTCGGCTGCTAGAAATAAAAAAATGCCGCCAACCCTGCACAAAATGCCGAGCACCCCCCCTGCAAAACATAGGTAATAAAATTGAACCCTAGCCCGGTTAGGGCTAGGGTAAATAAGTGAAGTGTGATGTAAAAAATAATAATAATAATAATAGGTATATAAAAAGGAATAAAGAAAGGGTTAGGGTTTGGAGGAATAAAAAGAAAATAAATAATTATATATATATATATATATATATATATATATATATATATATGAGAATGGCGTAGATATTAGATATTAATGGGTTTTCTAAGAGTTAAAATATTCGAACGAAAATGAGTACGTTGTATTAATATTTGCTAAGGAAAAATATATCTAATTTAGTTGCATATAATAAAGATATTTTAAGATACATTATGTGTATTAATGTTTAAATTATTTTTAAACAATCAATAATAAGGTTGTTTATAGGGCGGATGGAAAATCAAATAATTAATTAAGAGTTGGTTGTCAATCATGGAACTATATAAAAAAGGGGGATTGGTTCTTTGATTTTAATAAAAATAAACTTATGAGAGACATTTATTAAGAAATTAATAGACACTTTAACCGATTGTTTTAATTATTGATTTAAAAATGGATTTAGGACTATATAGTCTTATTGGAGATTAAATTTATCTTCATCTTCTAGTTTTAATGAGATTATTTTAATTAAACTATTGACTATGTTGATGAGAAAATAAATTAAAGCATTTAGTTTTCCGCAAATAAATTTTTAATTAATTTCGTTACTTAGTTAGTATCAGAGTTAGCTCGAATATTGATATGGCAAACATGTTAATGCATGTCAAGTTAGTGAACTTTGTTAATTAATTAGTATTTAAAAAAAAAAAATCATTCCGTTTTTGCCCTAAATTTTGGGCATGACAGTGTAACAGTGATGGTATTGCAATCTTATTAGTGTTGCCATCAATGCCAAAGGGGGAGATTGTTGGCATGACTAGCATAACTGATGCAAATGAGGTGATGTAGTTAAAGACTGATGACTGAACAGGTAGAGGATAGAAGACTATTTGTGATGAAGAGATTGAGATTTTGTGATTAGATGACTTGATCGGTTATTTGTGTTGTCATTGATGTCAACTGATGTTAAATGATGTTAACTAATGTTCCTGATGTTTGGTTTGTCATCTAAGTGATTTAGTCTACCGGAGACAGGGTTTACTGGCAATATACAAAAGACTGTGAAATATGACTTTAACCGGTATATGCAGGGATATTTTACTTGAAGCGGATGATTGGTGATTTGCGGTTTGGAATATAAGCTTTTATCATAGAAATGAGTATCCGACTGGAACCGCATCTTGTGATGACTATCGGAAGGCATGTTTCTAATTTCTGATGAAGTTTTGCCAAGGTTTTAGTAAGGTTTTAGAACCGGTGAAGAAATCATAAAACCGGTTATAATTTTAGGTATGGCGGTGATTGACATCAAGTCTACATGTTGATGATAACATGACACAAACTGCGTGAAATGTTTGAAAGATGTTTTGGCACATTTCGAGAGCGAATTTCTTGGGAATGTGCAAAGTGCTTAGAAGAATGAACTAAGGGTTTGACTTTGTACTAGATCGACTTGCTGTGACGACTTATGATCATTCAACAATTGATATTGATTTTTAATTGATTGTAATGATCCATATGATGATTTGTAATAAGTTGTAAAGATATGTGATGATCTATGATGTGATTTAGGGTTTAGTGGCTGACCTAGTGGAGAGCATTATTTATGTTGGCTTAGTTGATGTTTATTATGTCGGTGGTCTTAGAGAAGAGTGTGAACCCGTACCAGAGAAGAGTGAGATTTGCCTGAGAGTTGCAGATAGTGGAGCATAACTGGATCTGATTTAGCAAGCTGAGAAGTGCAAGTAATAGATCACTTTTTCACTGTTGTTTCCTAACAGTTGCAACAGATTAAATCCCTTAACCAGGTAGGTCCTGACATGCCTTAATCTTGTAAATCCCCTAACAGGGTAGCTCTCAAAAACAGTGGTAAATCCTCTCACGAGGTTGATCCTAATGGGTCATTAAGCTCCTAACCGAGCTGCACGTCCAAATCCCTTAACCGAGTGACTCCTAACAGGGCGTAGTGTAAGCTCCTAATAGGGCATACTTCAAAAGAGTATAAATCTTTGTGGGTACTAACTCCCACCATGGTTTTTCCCTGTTTGGGTTTCCACGTCAAAAATATGGTGTTCATGTGTGGAATGGTATTCATGTGATGTTATTGATTATCTTTAGTTTATTCATTATTTCTGAATACACCGGTTATAGCAGTTTATCAGAGATTTATCAGTGGTTACTGATATTGTTTAATGAGTTGGCATATGTGGTAAATGAAGTTGGATTTGTTTAACCGGATCCTCATAGAATTAACAAGGTTATGTTGTACCTCATTGTGGAGGATCATTCCATGTTATTGTATTTATGTATTGCCCCTATTTATGTGTATTTGACATTCTTGAGGCTCTCTTTATTGTTGCATTTTGGCATTATGAGCTTATGGCTTGATCCTTGTTAAGTGGCTCTTGGTTGTATGTTGATGGCTATCTTTGTGATTCAGTTGTATCAATTTGGTAATGAATTTTGGATGCTTTCCATGTTGAGCTTCATGTTGTTGTTATATTTTGTTTTCTATTACCCTATGGTTATTGTCCATGGTTGGGAGAGTGGGCTCTTGCATGTGTAGACCAGGGTCTTGAGCATTAGGCCTCTAGGAAGGGGTCTAGACTTGTTGGTGTAGACACCTAAAATTGTCCAGTCTAATTAAATAAATATCTTTATTTATTTAATTACTTTAGCCTAATTCTTCTATTAATTAAATAAATATTTATTTATTTAATTAATTCATTTATCCTCTTCTAGCCTTATTTCTCATTTAAATAAATACATTTATTTATTTAAATTACCCTTTTCCTAAATTAAAAAAATATTTTATTTATTTAATTATCCCACTTTTTCTATTAATTAAATAAATCTTTATTTTTTTAATTAATTCATTAACCTTTTCTACCCATGACACGTGTCTTTCATCTCTTAATTCATACACTACCTACCCTCTCATTATTTTCTTATTTCCTTTACCTACCCTCTAATCATAGCCGACCATTTATCTTTTACACCTCTCAATCTTATCCCTCCATTTCTTATAGTGTCTTATATATAAGGAGATGCTTCCTTCATTATCAAACCTGAACTCACTATGCATTCGGCCCCGACTACGCTTTCAAACTTGCATATGCAATCAAGCCTACTTGCAACCACATTTTCGTTCTTTGTTGAGCTCTTGTGCACACATAAAATCTGAGAGCAAATATATTAAGCAAGATCAATTGAGATAGGAAGAATGGAGATTCAAACTCTATTAGACATGTGATGGTATAATCTTTGTGATTTCATTTGATTTGCATTGTCTTAGGTAATCTTCATATGTTATGGTGGATCTTTGTTGTTGTTAGGCTAGGGTTTTGTGGTTGAATTCATTTAGTCTTTCATTATTGTTTATCCATTTTCACCATATACATTTTGGCATGCCCAGTGGGACATGGATTTTTATTAGATCTGTGTTTTTTTGCAAGTTTTTCTAACCCTATATTGTTGTTTTGTAAAACAATTTGGAGAATAACCTTTCGCAGCTAGGGTTTTGGACACAAAATCAAAATCTTGGAGGGATTTGATCTAATCTCACAAACGACTGAGAATTTTTGCACCAAATTTTATTTGCAGGTTGAGGACATTATTAACAGCTCTCAATCCAAAATTCAAAATTTTTGGAGCACATTTGCATTTTCCATAAAAAAATTTATGATTTTTCATAAAAAATTAATTTTGAGTGCAAATTAGCAAATTTTTTAGATTTTCTTAAATTTTTTAAAAGATCTCTGATTTATACACATGATCTGTTCTTTGTGATTTTAATTTTGATGCAAAATATTTCCCTAAAAATCGGATCTTTAAAAATTAGGGTTTTTCCTTATTTTGATCAGATCTCACAAACGGCTTTGAATTTTGGCATCAAAACTTTTTTGCAGGTCAGGAAAATTATCAGAGGTGTTCAGTAAAAATTTCAGATTGTTTGGATCAAGGTTTCATTTTATATGAATTTGTTATGATTTTTCATAAAAAATTAATTTTGAGGGCAAATTAGCAAATTTTTTGGATTTTCTTACATTTTTGGAAATATCTCAGAATTATACATAGGATCTGTTCTTTGTGATTTTAAATTTGATGCAAAATCATTCTTCAAAAATCGGATCTTTGAAAATTAGGGTTTTCCATTATTTTACTCATATCTCACAAACTGCTTGGATTTGTTGTAGAAATTTTTTATGCAGGTTTGGAAGACCATCAGGACTCTCCAGTAAAAATTCAAATTTTTTGGATCGATTTTTCATTTTATATGAATTTTTTATGATTTTTCATAAAAAATTAATTTTTGGAGCAAATTAGCAATTTTTTTGGATTTTCTTACATTTCTGGAAATATCTTGAAATTTTACAAGTGGTCTTTTTTTTTTATGATGAATCAGATCTTTGAATTGGTCAACAAAATGCATTATTGAAGGCCCCTATTTCACAAAGTCTTTTGGATCTAAAATTTACCTAACTTGTGTGCTTGCAGGAAGGGGTGATCATTAGAAACAATCTAGACTACTAACAAATCTTTGTTGCAAGACCTTGACAAGGATTTTCTTTTGATCTTTATTGTGTGCCTTGTTTTCATAGATTATCAAACACTTCAATTGGTGCATTAAAATTGAACCAGTGTCCTTTGTGTCTTGGGCAATAGGCTCTTTTTGTTTAATCTTTAGAGGGCTTGTCTCCCCGTTTGGTCATTAGGGCTACTAGTGAGGAAAGAACAACCCAAGTGGTAGAAAAAGAAAAGTCATCTTCTTCCAAACCACTATAAATAACTGTATCCATGGTGAAACTATGGATAACGTGTGCTAATTAGTTCATACCGACACTATGTCTCCCCATAAACCCGTTTGATCAAATTTATTTGATTAGTAGTAGGGCGTAACCCCTACCGGCTGGGAGCCTTCTGTATTTACAAAGCTGAAAGTGTCACATGTATGGCCACACGAGTGGATGCCCTTACTAGCACCTTTTTGTTTTAGAAGCCAAAATCCTTCTAGTTGTTGGGGCAGGAGGTTAGACCTCTAGTAGCGGCCCACACACATACGGTTCTTAGTAGAGATACAAAGTTTGCCATGAGGAGTTTTCATGGGGACTGATGCTTGGCTGTCTCGAGAAGTGAGTGCCGAGGGTGGAGCCAGAGGGGTCAAACATCTAAGTATCCACTCTGAATAGCGTAGCCTCGAGGGAAACTCCATGTGGGATCAACAACTATTGTCTTGGCCAACCATAAGAATTGTGCTTGTCTTATTTTGAACAATCAAACATTCAAGACCAGACATCAAAACATTGTGTCTTTTGTGTCTTCAAGTGTGTGCAAAACAATTTTACATCAAACAACACACTTTTCTTTGAGTCATTTTTGAGCCTAAACACTTGCAAACATTGAGTCTTCATCATCATTGTGTCCTCTTGTCATGAAAAATAGTCAAAAAATTCAGATTTGGTCACAACAACAACTTCACAAATTGGAAAAATTTACAGTCCAACAAACAAGAGCAATCAGTTTCAGGATTCTTGAGCTTCCTAAGCTATCTCTTCAGGTTTTCATCTAGCATTCAACCTATCTTTGGGTTTCACAAAGTCCATCATTGCTTTACACCTTGCATTACATTCACATTTGTCTAAACTTGAGTCAAAAGGTCACTTGCTTGTCCTCATCATACTTTTTAAACACACTACATACAACAACATTTTGCTAAGTGGTCCCTCATCAAGGTCTATCACCTTTGGGTCTCATTTGGTCTTACTTAGAGTCAAGGTCAACTTACCTCATCAAGAGAAACTATCATCTCTTTGGAAGCCACACCTACTCTACTACATACATACTTGGTCTTACACTTTGGACATTGCAAGTACACCTCAGATTCATTTACATTCCATTCAACTCTTGGTCTTCCATACTCTTTCCATTTTCATCTAGTCTCACACATCTTGGTCAATACCTAGTTCATGGTTGAAACTCGTTACCAAAAATCTAGAAGAGAAACTAAAGAGGCTCAAGAGTCTGCAAACATGAGTTCTTATGAGTATGACAATGATATCTTTTTCAATTCTAATCACACTACATTACCTGACATGGATGCCCATAGAAACATTCCAAATGTTGAGCACATGGACACTTCAAACAACAATGATACACACAATGACAATATGGACAACTTTTCCATACATTCAGTAGAAGTGGAAGACACCATTATGAATCCCCATTTCAATCGATTGGTTGAGGAAATAATGAGGAGAGATAGACAATACTTTCTACAAGTGATGGCACAAAGTGGAACCAAGATCCCTCATGATTTTGACATGTCTCAAATAATGGAACATATACCTTTGCAACAAACTCACTCCAACATGGATCGAAGGAGGCCTAATAGTGGAGGAAATAGAGGACCACATATGGTGCCTGAATCACCATCATCTTTGTTTCAAAAACCAGAGGTCCCATACACACATGGTCAAGCATATGATACTCACCTTCGTAGACCATTATGGAAGTCTTATGCAGACAAATATGCTCAATCACATACCAATGCTAAGGATCAACCACCAAAGCAATTGGATATTCAAAGACATGCTCAAAATTTGGACACAAGGAAACCCCATGTCAAATTTGGGGGCAACACATTAGAACAAACTCATGACATGCCTGTAGAGTATGGTATACATGGACAAAGCAGATATTCCATTCCTCAGCATGATTCTATACCAAGTGGTCCATATACGGAACATCATTATAGACCTCCTCCATATGAATATGTGTACGATCAATATCATCCATATATGCAACATGCTCCTCCTCCAATTGGTGCCTCAAGCATGGGGTATGGTCCAAGAAGTCGATCTCCACCTAAGAGCAATTTGGAATAGCAAATCAAGGATTTACAAAAGAAAATGGAGGACATAAATACACCGAAGCCAACTTACACAATGAGAGACATATGTCCCCATCCATTTGACAAAAGCATTCCAATGCCTTCATTTCCTACACACTTTGTGACACCTAAGTTTGATAAGTACAGAGGAAAAGGGGATCCTAAGGCACACATAAGACAAGTTTTCACAACTTGCATTGAGGTAGTAGCAGAAGAGACATATTTGATGAGATTATTCCCACAGAGTTTAGGTGATCAAGCTATGGAATGGTTCTCCCAACTCCCACCTGGAATTAAGTCATGGGGTGACTTAGCTGAGGCATTTATACAACATAGAGACAGACATATCAGTCACCACTTTGTTCAACACCAAGAAAAGAGATGGAGAATCTTTTTCATCATTTTTACAAAGATGGAGGAATCTAGCTAGCAGATGCTCTTGTGAAATTTGACAAAAACAAATGGTAGAAATGTTCACCCAGAATGTTAACAAAGACATTGGTTATGACCTAAGAAAAGCTTGTTTGTTCACCTTCAAGGACGTCATTGAAAAAGGCTTAGCAACAGAGAAGGTCCTAATTGAGCAAGGAGTCATTAAGATATTCAAGGAAAACAAAGATGACTTTAAAGGAAAAGATAAGCCAAGATTTTGGAACAAAAACAAGAACACAGTCAATGATGGTGTTGTTGATGCCAATACAGTGCGACCCAAAATCATTTTTTCGGGATCAAGCTCTACAAACAATCAAGTGAATACTCAAACAACTTCAAAGTCACGAAGGAAGTACACTCCATTGGGAGAACCACTTGAGTCAGTTTTCAAGAAGCTAGTGGCAAACAAAGTAATCACTATTCCAGATTTTCCTCCATATGAACCAAAGGTCAAACCTGTGTGGGGGAAAAAGTGACACTAAGCAAACATGCCCTAATCTCACTTTCAATCACACATTTGTGGAATATGAAAGAGCCTAGAGGTATCACACAATTGGCTACTTCTTTTTGTGGAAGAGAGAGCCACGGGCTACCTATTAGGATTTCTATTCCTTTGTTGCAAATGATAGATAGAATGATGCAAGTTCAACTATTAACCCTAAAGTGTAAGTATGAACTAGTAATAAGATTGCAAGATTGAGATTAAGTGATGAAAAGCTGTAAACACAAGAATAAGAGGAGAATGCAGATGTGTACCTGGGGTTAAAATCTGAGTGGAAATGTTCGGGACGGGGGCGCATGCGCCACTGACTTGATTCTGCACCTGAAACTGCTGTTTTGCAACCTGAAAAGCTGTCGGAAAGTGTTGAAAACTTGCTGTTTGACAGAAAGACCAGGGCGCCCAACGCCCCTGTCCCAAGGACCAGGGCACCCAGCGCCCCTGTCCTGGCAGGACCAGGGCGCCCCACGCCCCTGTCCTGGTCTTTTTCTCTGCAATTTGGTGTATTGTTCTGTCTCGGTCCACTTCCGTTGAATCTGCAACTTGTGGCGTCGTTCGAATCCCGAAACCTGCACTTATATCTGAAAAGGGTATGGTGGGCGGCTATATAGGGTTTTGCCTTAGTCAAACCCCCGCTTTGGTGATTTCCACCTCCACGAATAGCCAAGTTGTATTGTAAAAGTAATGTGTGTGCAGACCTTGTATGTGTGCAAGATCCTAAAATGCAAGTAAGCAAACTAGAGCAACCTAGAAGGTAAACCCTAATTGCTTGTAAATGATAATGTAAATGCTCCAAATCAAGATGTAAAGAGATCTAAAGCATGAATACAAGTGATATAATGAGGCTTATGCAAAGACATGAAATCATACCCAACCCCAAGGGAGGGGTACAAGCCAATCTTCAGTCGGTGATCCCCTATTGCTCTTCAATGTCTTCAAAGCCCTAAATGGATGAATGAAATTGATGAATGCTTGATAGATGGATGTTGAATGTTGTTGAAGTCTTCAAAGATCTGCTCTTTCGCTGCATAGAAGGTCCTTGAAACCAAAATTCTGGTCCTTTCCAATGAAGAAAGAGAGCTCTTATATATGAAACCCTAGGTCTTAATTTCAACTTTTAGCCGACCTAGAGATTGAATCTCCCGCCAATTTCTTGGGGTTAAGCTTTATTTTATGATTGGATTGTGCTCCTAAAATTTCGGGAAAAATGTCCGGGACCATGTGCACTCCGGGCGCCATGGTCCCAACAACTTTTCACCAAATTTTCAGGGCCGTCGGATATGATGATTTTAGAGAGAATCCCGAAGTTACAGGTGATTTCGAGATGTTTTGACCCCCGAAATCAAGCCCCCAGGTTCAAAATAGGACCTAATTAGGGTTTTAGATTAAATGATGTATTGGAAGAATAAAATGAAAGGGGCACACTTTAATGAAAAGGGCCCAACTTTATGATATGGAAGATGATAAAATAGAACCTTAGACCTAATTAATTTAATTAATTAAGTGATAAAGGGGAAATGCAATGCAAAATGCAAAATGCGCCAAGGCGGGTGCTAAACTAGGTGTGAAATTGTACCACCCTAGCAAGTGCGTACAATTTACGATGCTACATTTAGCCCCCACTTTAGCGGTCATATGAACACTACGTGCATATGCAAGCTAAAGTACAGAAAAGTAAACATTATTTGAAAAAGGATATATTCATAAGTTGTCGGACGAAGCCCCCAACGGCATCTGCAGTACACAGTTAGGAACCGCACCCTAAAACACACGTTAGATCACAAAATCACCTAATGCTTACTAAGGAAGGTGATGAAAATTTGAGGGTAGCTATATGCCCCCCCCTGTTTCGGCTTGATAATTTTAGTGAGTTGAAACAGGGTATCATGTTTACCACTTCGAATTGTTAAAGAATATTGATGACAAATGCTCACAAGAAGATTTGATATGAGATCAAAAACTAATGGAGAATCATTTGGTAAGAAAGAGAACTAAATCTCAATTCCAACACAACAAAGAGTGTGAGGGTTTGAGAGTCCTCTAACACAAGATGAAGGATGTAAATGGAAACAAAATGCAAAGAGAAGAAAAGAAAGGAAAAAAGCATGAATACACACATCGGTGATCCATGAGAAAAATAGTGAGAGAGAAAACATGGACTTCTCGCCCCTAGATCTTGTCTAGGTGATCCATGGGAAAAAGGACATGGAAAACTAGCCCCTAGAGTTTGTCTAGGTGATCCATGTAAGGGAGGAGAGCGAGAAAGTCTAGCCTTATGCCGCTAGTTCCACTCAACCTCGTGCATGTGTGTGTAAGGGAGGTTAGAAGCACCTCATAGGAGTCTATGCCCGAGTATGCTACAACATGTATATGTATAGTACAAAAGCATGACATCTCGCTCTAAGAGTCTGTGCTCTGGTTCCAAGAATAATCACCTTGCATAAAAGAAAAATGGAGACATCTCACTCTAAGAGTCTGTGCTCTGGTTCCGAGAATGACCCATTGCTCAAAAAGTGTAATGTCTATGTCATAAGAAAAGTAGAACAAGGATACCTACCTTCATCACAAAAGAAGATACCCCAAACATGCAACAATGTCATAGATCCAAGCAAGAGAGTTTTGCACTCTTTAAGCAAGGACAAGATAGTTGAAAAGGGACATCTTGTAGTATGTGTAAAGGAGATCCTTAGAGGAGAAGAGATCTTTGTACAAAAGACACCTATCCCCGAGAGGAATTGTCCTAGACAAATATAACATCTTCTAGAATAAGACAAAGAAGAGAATAAGAATGCAATACTTCCTTCTTTTGCGAGGTGAAAGTGATTCTTAATGAAGGATGACGCTCTTTTTAACCCAATTGGGAGAGTGAATTCATTATGGATATATTTTACCAAGTGCAAAAGAGGTTGTAGTCAAGGACTTACACCTCTTGTAAGAGAGAATCCTTGAACAAACAACAACAAATGCATACAAGGAATAACATCAAGTAATAAAGTTCACACCATCCACAAAAATAGGAAAAAGTGGATCCTTAGATAAAAATAAGAAAAAATCATTGCCACCCAAGGATAAGGTCAATGAGATGGACTTACACAATCTTCCATGGAGAGATTTAGACATAAGCAAATTGTACTACATACTCACATGAGTTCATGCAAGCAAGACATTAGTGTATGTAAAATGCTCCTCACAAGAAGTGGGTAAGGTAAGCAAGAGAATACACATCTTCTCCCATATCTAGGAAAAGAGGATTCTAAAGAAAAGATGATCAATATTTCCACATTATTACCCCATAGGAACAAGAGATAACATAGAAAATTTAGGCTATTATGTTGGTTCAAAAATATGATTGCACTTGAAATTGTACCATCATGAATGACAATGAGCCCCCAGTAAATGAGCTACCAATGTCACATAATGATGAGCAACATAATAGCCATTAATGTTATTTAAAGACATGATAGATTGAATGAGGTATTTGAATATGACATGTTGAATGCTCAATTATAAGTGAGATCAAAAACATGTATAAAATGATAAAAATGGAAGAAGGAAAGTTACGAGAAATATTAGAAGAGAGATGAGTGTAATTTATTAGAGCCTTATCCCTGGAAGAAAGGACTTTATGTTGAATAGGAGATAAAGATTCATAAGTGGATTTAGAAATTTGAGGGGAGTCATAAAGAGATTTGTTCATCGCCAAGATTTCCTTATGGGGGGAATGAGAGTTGATAGAAGTAGAAGATGATTTAGTTGAAGTGAGATCATCATCACCACTAAATATAGCATTCACATTGAGAGATGGTCTTTTAGATGCTTTGGTGAGCTTAGAAAGATTATATCCAAGTCTAAATGAATATTCATGCATGTTATG
Source organism: Cryptomeria japonica (assembly GCF_030272615.1). NCBI lineage: Eukaryota > Viridiplantae > Streptophyta > Pinopsida > Cupressales > Cupressaceae > Cryptomeria > Cryptomeria japonica. The sequence continues at coordinate 626,504,067 of NC_081408.1, read as the reverse complement.
TTCTAAAGGAACTTTAATTCCTTGTTCATTTGCGCCACAACCATTTCCACTATAGCCACTCTTAGCCAAAATGTGAAAACCACGACCATAACGATTAGCCATTTCAGAAACAAAAGGTGGTTTTTCATAAGACAAAGAATCAAATTTTTCAGAATTAGAGGTGTGAGGAGAAAAAGTTTGAGAAGCGGCCACAAAATTATTGCTCATAGGTTCAGGTAAGACTGATTGATCTCTAGTTTCTTCCTTCTTTTTAACTTTAAGCTCTCTAGGAGGAACCCTATACTCACCTACAAAGGTGGGATTGAAATCAAGAGATCCCCAATCGTCTTCTGTGAGAACCTTCTCAGGATAAAAAGCCTTTTCATGTGTAGATTCAAGTTGAGAAGAGTCTTCTTCAGGAACTTCAGACTCATCCAAAGAATTTTGATTATCAGAGGGTGATGATCCATCCATAGGTATCTTGTTTAACGAGTCATCACTAGAAGAGGAAGGCTTAGAAGAACTCCCTTTGGAAGTAGATGTTTGCAAACAAGCTTGAAAATTAGTATCACCTATCAAGGTATATGTCTTATTATTATAAATAAATTTAACTTGTCTATGCAATGTAGAGGGGACAGCTTGCATACTGTGAATCCAAGGTCTCCCTAATAACAAGTTGTATGTTAGATTTCCCGACATAACATGGATAGGAGTAGGCAAAGTAACAGGTCCCACTATGATGGGTAAGGTGATAATACCTAATGAAGACTTAGCCACATTATCAAAGCCTCGAATGGGACGAGAGTCAGGCTCAATAAGGGATGTATCCACATTCATCTTATGCAATAGATTAATGCTACACACATTAAGGCCAGAACCATTATCTACCAGTGTTCGTCTTATAGCAGTGTCATTTATGATAACCACAATCATCAAGGGATCATATTGATGTTGAATTTCACTAGTAGGCAACTCATCTTGAGTAAACACAATTTGAGCTTTAGGATTCATCACAGAGTTAACCAAAGACACTATATTACTGGATGTATTAGGTGGAGGAACATTCAAATCTTTCAAGGCATCTTGTAACATTCCATGATGAGCGGAAGAAGTTTGGATCAAATCCCAAAGGGATATCTTAGCAGGGGTAGCTTTAAGTTGTTCTATGAGATCATAGTCCTTACTAAGCATTTGTGAAATACGAGGAGCTTGAGGAAGAATAGGTTGGGAAGGAGGAAGTGAAGTTGGGATAATTGGAGGAGGATTAGGTTGCCTATTGTTTCTTGTGTTATAGGTATGAGCAACCGCATTATAACTCTCTCTAGTCAGTTGCTTAGCATACTCATAAGGGCTCTTAGTAGAATAACCTCCTTGCACAGTAATAATAGGTTTATTAGGAGTGCAAACAGAATCATTAGCATAACCACCTTGGATTACTAAGATAGGCTTATTTAGAGGTTGAGAATTTTGAGAAGGACAAGCACCTTGGACAGTGAAGAGAGGTTTGTTAGGTGTTTCATTCACATGTATCAAATTGATTGAGGATGGTTTAGAGGAATGAACAAAAGTGTTGGAAGAATTATTGATAGTCTTCTCGTGCACTAAAATCTTATCACAGATTAAATCAATTTTAGGAGAGAGACAAGGGGTAAGCATTGATGTTCTAGTAGGAAAAGTAATACTAGGAAAGGTCATATCATCCTCTATCATCAAAGGATCTACATGGGGAATAAACTCTCTAGGAGAAGGATCAACATTACTCTCTAAAGTCTCACTTTTGAGAGGGAGATCTTTGAAAGAGATGTTAACCATCTTACTTTGAACTAGGGTTTCCTTATGAGTAGAACCAAGTTGAGGAGAGGGAGATGCCTCATTTTTAGAGGGAGAATAATTGAGATTCAAGGAAGGTGAGAAACTATCAAGGGAGTTTTCAATCTTGATTTCAGCCCCTTTGGCTAGGGTTCTCTCATGGGGTAGAGAATAATCTACACCTTCTTCTAATGGTTCATCCCAAATAGCAAAGTTGTTGAAAGGAATGTTTGAAGTATTATCAATTTCGGGAGAGGAGATAACATTGTTTATTAATTCCTCATCCTTTGGAGGGAGAGCATCAATAGATGTGTTAAACTCATCCTCTTTCCTCAAAATATGTTCAATATGATCTTTAGGGGAGAGAGAATTAAGGAAATTGCTTATTATTTCATCTTCTTTCTCTAAGGGATGCTTATGAATAAAACAAACTTTAGGAGAAGGGTAAGCATTCATCATTAATTCATCATCTCTGGTGGGAATTTTGTTGGAAAAGGAAATGCCATCACTAGGAAATGTAGGGATAATGTCATCTTCTTGCACAAAAGGATCCTCATGAAGGGAGTGTTTTTTAGGAGGAACATGAACATATTTCTCCAAAGATTCATGCTTAGGAAGGAGATCTTTGAAAGAAGTGTTCATAACCTCTTGTTGCACTAACATGCCCCCATTGGAAGGACCAACTTTAGGAGAAAATAAGTCAATGTCCATCAATACCTTTTCACTTAGAGAGGCATCATGTAGGGAAGGTGAAGTAACATTAAGAAAGGTGTTTATGATATCATTCTCTTCCTCTAGGATAGCTAAATAGGAAGGGCACGTTTTAGGAGAGTTGTTAAGATCACTCTTGAAGTCTTCATCCTTAGAGCATGGGAGAGTCTCAAAGGGATTGGTAGCAACTCTTTTAGGCACTAGAATGTTGTTATAGATGGGGGGAGATTCCTTAGGAGAAGGAAAAATTGAAACAAGGGAAGCTAACCCATTATCACATCTATGAGACGAATGCATCATGACAACAATTTTCCTCTTTCAAATGATAACACATGCAAAATATAAGGAAATATTCAATTTTAACCAATGAAAGCACTTAGAATGTAGATTTTAGAAAATGAAATTTATGATTCAAATGAGTTCCTAAATCAAATTTGAAATTATTGATCCCAATTAAGCTATCCACAAGTTCAACTTTGAATTTTAGCAAAAATTTCCTCTAAATTTTTGAATCTTGCAAGAAATTAAAACTTGTAAATACAAATTTGAATTTGAAATAGAATAAACACTCAAATTTGAAAACATAAATCAGAATTAGAGAAGATTGGAATTCACGTCGGGTTCACCAAAATGTGTGGGGGAAAAAGTGACACTAAGCAAACATGCCCTAATCTCACTTTCAATCACACATTTGTGGAATACGAAAGAGCCTAGAGGTATCACACAATTGGATACTTCTTTTTGTGGAAGAGAGAGCCACGGGCTATGTATTAGGATTTATATTCCTTTGTTGCAAATGATAGATAGAATGATGCAAGTTCAACTATTAACCCTAAAGTGTAAGTATGAACTAGTAACAAGATTGCAAGATTGAGATTAAGTGATGAAAAGCTGTAAACACAAGAATAAGAGGAGAATGCAGATGTGTACCTGGGGTTAAAATCTGAGTGGAAATGTTCAGGACGGGGGCGCATGCGCCACTGACCTGATTCTGCACCTGAAACTGTTGTTTTGCAACCTGAAAAGCTGTCGGAAAGTGCTGAAAACTTGCTGTCTGACAGAAGGACTAGGGCGCCCAGCGCCCCTGTCCTGGCAGGACCAGGGCGCCCCACGCCCCTGTCCTAGTCTTTTTCTCTACAATTTGGTGTATTGTTCTGTCTCGGTCCACTTCCGTTGAATCTGCAACTTGTGGCGTCGTTCGAATCCCGAAACCTGCACTTATATCTGAAAAGGGTATGGTGGGCGGCTATATAGGGTTTTGCCTTAGTCAAACCCCCGCTTTGGTGATTTCCACCTCCACGAATAGCCAAGTTGTATTGTAAAAGTAATGTGTGTGCAGACCTTGTATGTGTGCAAGATCCTAAAATGCAAGTAAGCAAACTAGAGCAACCTAGAAGGTAAACCCTAATTGCTTGTAAATGATAATGTAAATGCTCCAAATCAAGATGTAAAGAGATCTAAAGCATGAATACAAGTGATATAATGAGGCTTATGCAAAGACATGAAATCATACCCAACCCCAAGGGAGGGGTACAAGCCAATCTTCAGTCGGTGATCCCCTATTGCTCTTCAATGTCTTCAAAGCCCTAAATGGATGAATGAAATTGATGAATGCTTGATAGATGGATGTTGAATGTTGTTGAAGTCTTCAAAGATCTGCTCTTTCGCTGCATAGAAGGTCCTTGAAACCAAAATTCTGGTCCTTTCCAATGAAGAAAGAGAGCTCTTATATATGAAACCCTAGGTCTTAATTTCAACTTTTAGCCGACCTAGAGATTGAATCTCCCACCAATTTCTTGGGGTTAAGCTTTATTTTATGATTGGATTGTGCTCCTAAAATTTCGGGAAAAATGTCCGGGACCATGTGCACTCCGGGTGCCATGGTCCCGACAACTTTTCACCAAATTTTCAGGGCCGTCGGATATGATGATTTTAGAGAGAATCCCGAAGTTACAGGTGATTTCGAGATGTTTTGACCCCCGAAATCAAGCCCCCAGGTTCAAAATAGGACCTAATTAGGGTTTTAGATTAAATGATGTATTGGAAGAATAAAATGAAAGGGGCACACTTTAATGAAAAGGGCCCAACTTTATGATATGGAAGATGATAAAATAGAACCTTAGACCTAATTAATTTAATTAATTAAGTGCTAAAGGGGAAATGCAATGCAAAATGCAAAATGCACCAAGGCGGGTGCTAAACTAGGTGTGAAATTGTACCACCCTAGCAAGTGCGTACAATTTACGACGCTACAAAACCAAATTGGCGGAATGATGATGAGTATTGTGAATTTCACAAGAGCAAGGGTCATAAGACTGGAAATTGTCATCGACTGAAGAACATCGCACAAGATCTTATTGATAGAGGTGACATTGAAATTGAAGGACACTCATCCAATCAAGAACATGAGATGTTTAAGGAACCATTCCCAAAGCATGACAAGGGAAAAGCTATAGCCACAGATGACCAAACCAACTATACAAGAGCATCTTATAACTACGATTCAACTATCAATCACATTTCAATGGACAATTTTGTCTCTACCATTATCATCAAGGACAAAACACCTGAGAACTTTACCCAAAGACCCAAGATTGTCCTAAAAGGCATTGGATCTTCTTCCGAACCTACCTTTGAATGTAATGTCACAACTCGTTGAGGTAAATTCACTTTGCAAGGTGCTCCAACTAAAAACACTGCTTCCTCATCAACCAAGCTTGAGTATGACCTTGTAGAACAGTTAGGGAAGACACCCGCGCTCATCTCCATTCTTGAGCTCTTATGCATATCCCTCGCACATAAAGCTATTCTTGATAAAATCTTGAGAGACACTGTTGTTCCTATTGATTTGAACGTGGACCAGTTTCAAGCCATGGTGGGATACCTTTCCATTCCACACTCCCTTACATTCACAGAAGCTGATGATGCCTCTGTGAGCCAACCACATAACGCACCTTTACACATCAAAGCCTTCATACACAAACATCGAATAAAATGAGTCCTGATAGATGGAGGAGCAGGTCTAAACATTTGTACATTAAGCACTATTAAACAATTGGGATATTCTAATAAAGCTGTGAATTCTACAAACAAAATTACCATCAAGGCATATGATGACGAGGAGCGTTCATCCAAGGGCACAGTCACCTTACCTCTCAGAGTTGGGCCAGTTACAAAGGATGTGGTTTGTCAAGTCCTAGACCTAGATCTCACATACAATATATTACTAGGATGTCCTTGGATTCATGAAATGAGGGTAGTCCCATCTACATATCACCAATGCATTAAGTTTTCTCACAATGGAGTTGAAATAACAGTTAATGGAGATCCTAATCCATTCATATACTGTAATAACTTGAGATCGAAAACTGAAACGATCATTCCCAGTAATCACAAAGCTGTTCCTTCTTTTGCATACACTGATCCTGAATTATTAAAACCTTCGACCTCAAAACAAGGTGAGCTTAAAGGAAAATTTCAGGACAAGGGCATGGGTGAATACACTTTGAATCAAACCATGTACTTACGACAAGTCATGAGTTCACCAAAAGAATATGGAAGACCACATCCTAATAAGCAGGTATCTATCATTATACTCAAATGGGACCCTACTATCTTTCAAAGATGGGGTGAACTGGAAGAGGAAGACTTATACAAAATGCTTTACAAAGACCCTGAAAATGATACACAAGATCACATCAGCATACCATGTGAAAAGTATGGCAAAGGGTTCAAGATCCTACAAAAATTTGGGTATGATGGCAAAAGCCCTCTTAGCTTAAGAAAGGAAGGCATCATTGAACCTTTACAACCTGAATTGACATTCAAAAAGGAACGCTCGAAGGGACTTGGTTTCATGACTTCCAAGGTCCACACTCAAAGGATAGAAGAAGCATTACAAATCAAAGCTACCAAAAATTCAACAAGAGAATTGCTATTCCACAGACTCCAACGAATGGGAATGGGGTTCAGACAAATCCGCCAGTGACTACGAGCTCACTGAGACATTCAGAGAGCCAGATAAACCCACAGAAGAAGAGGAATTTTATGAAAAATTCAAAGTTGGTCAAGAAATAACCCCGGAGGATCCCATACAGTCCTTGCCTCTAGGTCCTAGGTTGAAATCACATAGAATGAGAACACCTATCCTAGAATGCGCTACTAGTGATGATAATTTGGAGTTTGTCACGATCGAGACTGATGTGGAGAGTGCCAACGATGACCTTGATAACTACCTCGACATACCTGAATATAACTGCATCTTCACTCTTAGCCCTGCTAACTTCGAAGACATCAAAGGCCTTCCCCTTGTTCACCACCAACTCATTGACTAGGACCATGAAGGACCTGCATAGTTTGATACATTCCAAAATGATGAAGCTTTCATTGATTATCTAGGCATACAAGATGATCTTCCCCCTGGGGACCATAAAGTGGGATACACTATAGAACTCAATAGCGTGGCATATTTTGATGAGGGTGTCGGGCCTTCTAGTCGCAAAAATTTAAAAATAAAAACAAACCAAGGGTCTTATGGCGAAAACCACATTGTGGTGTTGTCTAACCCCAAAAAAGTAAAAAGAAAGGACGTATCTAAGGGCGAAAACCTCTCTAAGGCACCCGAAGATGGAAGGCTCGACATTCTCCCAGCATCATATGAGGAAAAGTCATCCATGTTGGTAGAGGAGACTATCAAAACAAACATTGGCACAGAAGAAGTTCCACACAACATATTCCTGGCTCAATCTTTGACAGAGTCAGAAAGGTCAAAATTCATAAGTTTCTTCATAGAACGACAAATCAACTTTGCATGGTCATACGCTGATATGCCTAGATTGGATCTGGAATTGGTAATGCACCATTTGACAGTTAAACCGGGGGCAAAACCAGTGAAATAGAAATTAAGGAAGATGCATCCACAAGTTGCATTATTAGTCAAAGCAGAGCTTGAGAAATTATTGGATGTCGGATTCATATGCCCAATTGATTACCCCGAGTGGATCTCCAACTTAGTGCCTATCAGTAAACCAAATCGTAGTATTAGAATATGTACAGATTTTAGAGACATCAACAAAGCTTGTCCTAAGGATGATTTCCCATTACCAAATATTGACTTGATTGTCGATCTCACAGCAGGTCATGCGATGTTATCTTTGATGGATGGATTCTCTGGTTACAATCAAATAAAAATTGCATCCAAAGACCAGCACAAAACAACATTCACTTGTCCATGGGGAACTTTTTGCTGGAATGTTATGCCCTTTGGGCTAAAAAATGCAAGCGCTACATATCAAAGAGCCATGACTACTATCTTTCATGATCTCATGCACATAACTGTGGAAGATTATGTTGACGACCTCTTGGGTAAATCAATAGACAGAGATACACATTTGGACATACTTTCAATCATCTTTGATTGGTTGAAAAGTATAAAGTAAGATTAAACCCCAAGAAATGTGTTTTTGGAGTAACCTCCGGGAAGCTCCTAGGATTCATTGTATCAAAAAGAGGAATCGAAGCCGATCCAACAAAAGTTAAGGCCATCCTAGAGATGTAACCACCAAGAAATATCAGTCAACTTTGATCTTTGCAAGGGAGACTCCAGTCCATACGAAGATTCATAGCACAAATTGCAGATAAGTGTAATCATTTTCAGCACTTGCTACATAAAAGCATCAAATTCAAATGGGATGATAATTGTCAACGAGCTTTCCAGATACTCAAAGATTATCTTCTGAATCCGCCAGTTTTGATGCCACCAGTTCCAGATCAACCTTTATTACTATACATATCAGCTACTTCAACAACACTGGGGGCACTCTTAGCACAACAAGTTGCTGAGGGCAAAGAAAAGGCAGTATACTATATCAGTCGCACATTGGTGGGATATGAGCTAAACTACACACCAATTGAGTGTGCATGTCTCGATGTGGTATTTGCTTTGTAGAAATTACGACATTACATTCTAACTCATAAGACTAAGCTGGTTGCAAGGATTGATCCATTGAAATACCTTCTCAACAAAGCAACACTTAGTGGGCAACTAGCCAAATGGGTGATGATCCTGAGTGAATTCGACATCGAGTATGTGGACAGAAAAGCAATAAAAGGACAAGCTATCATAGATCATTTGGTAGATGCTCCCATGATAGATGATGTTCCTCTAATTTCAAAATTTCTAGATGAATCCATTTTAACAATGTCACATGCAAAGCCTTGGCAACTATACTTTGATGGCTCATACACACAACATGGGGTAGGAGCTGGCATCCTCTTCATAACTCCTCAAGGGGATTCTATACCAAAATCATATTGATTATCATTTACCTGCACTAATAACATAGCGGAATATGAGGCATTAACAATTGGATTACAGATTGCAGTTCAGTGGAAAATCCAGGAACTTCATGTTTTTGGGGACTCTCAACTTGTGATTCATCAGGAAACTAATGACTACCAAATAAAGGACGATAAATTAATGCCTTAAAAAAGAATGGTGGATGACCTGAAACAACATTTCACGAAGATAGACTTTGAGCAGATACCAAGAGAGCAGAATAGAGCTGCGGATGCCATGGCTACAATTGCTTCACAAATTGATCTACCACCGAATGAGACCTACTATGAGTTCTTGGTGGATAACCTTTTGGTTCCCTCATATGAAATCACTCCTATTGAGATGATATGTGTTGTTGGTCCTGAGTCCCAATTATACGGTTCCATTTTCACATACCTTCGTGACAATACCCTACCTCGTAACCTATCCAATAACCAACATCGAACTTTCATTCGCCAATCTTCTCGATATATCATTTTAGCTGATATCCTATACCGTCAAGGTCTAGATGGCACTCTTCTTAGATGTTTAGAAAGCGACAAAGCTCATATTGTGTTACGTGAAGTACATGAAGGGATATGTGGTCCACATTCTAGTGGTCCTACCTTAGCCAAGAAACTCATCAAGACTAGATATTACTGGCCCAATATGGAAAAAGATTCATATCAGTTTGTCAGGAAATGTAAGCAGTGTCAACTTCATGGAGACCTCATCCATGCGCCAACACAAGAACTTCAACCAATTGCGACTCCTTGGCCCTTTTGTCAGTGGGGACTCGATCTCATAGGCAAGATTCACCCCCCATCTTCCAATGGTCATAAATTCATCATCACTGCCACAAAGTATTTCACAAAATGGATGGAAGCCATACCTCTCACACAAGTCACTGGAAAACAAATTGCTACATTCATTCTCAACTATATCATTTGTCGATATAGTATTCCTATTTCCATCATCACTGATAACGGGCATCCCTTCAAAAATCATGATGTTCGTGAACTCTGTGACTGCTTCCATATTACCCATCGTTTTTCCACACCTTATTATCCTCAAGGTAACGGTCAAGCTGAGGCATCTAATAAAACAATCCTTAAAATCTTGAAAAAGACAGTTGACGACGCTAGCCGTAATTGACATATCCAACTTAATCCCGCACTTTGGGCTTACCGCACAAGCGTCTGCACACCTACAGGAGCTACACCCTATTCACTTGTCTACGACACTAAAGCTATCTTGCCTATTGAGGTTGAGCTACCCTCTTTACGAGTCTCATTGCAAAACATTATCAGTGATGAAGACTACAGGGTCTCCTGCTTGCAAGAACTTGAACTATTGGATGAACAAAGACAAACTGCTTTTAATCATCTCAAGGCTTATCAACAACGAATGAGTCGCAACTACAATCATAAAGTGAAGCCTCACACATTTGAGGTAGGTGACTTGGTTCTCAGAGAAAATCCTAAAAATCAGCAAGACAGAGAGAAGAAGGGCAAGTTTGAACCAAACTGGCTTGGTCCTTACATCATCACAACAACATATGGATCTGGTGCATATTAGCTCTCAACCATAGAGGGTGAACCTTTGGAGGATCCTATCAACAACATGCATCTTCACAAATTTTACACATAGCTCTTCAGAATATTCTAATTCAAAAATACAAAAATACAAAAAAAATCATAAAAATACAAAATCGTTACTTGGTGAAAACCTGGCAAACAGGCGCCTTGTGACACAAAAAAATTGAAAAATAAAAAAAGTAAAGAAAAACATTTTCATCCGACGGTGAAAACCACTTCGGTGGTGCCCTAGGCAAGTACCATGGTGAAAACTGGGTCACCAGTGCCATGCGTAGAGACATTGCTCCTCCCTCCTTCAGGATTCCATTCCATCCTTCACTTTGCACACACTCACAACCTATTCATCCACAACAAACTTACCCATTCCCATCATGACTTGTTATTGATTTATCCAAGATTGGTTAGCCATTCATAATAACATTCCTTTTCACCTCTTTCCATTCATAATAAATCAACTCCTATCTGTGGCTAAGGCAGATCCTACGTCTAGTGATGGGTGTGGAACTAAGAACATCACATGTTTTGAGGAGTACAGTTTCTTCTAGTTTTCTTCAGTCTATACGCGCACAATCTGCAATAAAGCAACATCTACATCGCCAATCCGCAATAAAGTTTCATCTTCTCTGCAATACGGTATTAGTTGCATGGATTCAATCAGTTTCAGATGAGACACAACAACAACAATGGGCTTCAACAAATCAAATCTTTCAACAGACTTAGACAACATTATGGTTCAGTGCGATCTATCCTTTTTGTGAAAGTAAAAATTATGACCACAATCAAATAAGACTTATACAAGTGACAAGAGACACTAAATTTGAGGACTACAGTGGATGTTGGTGTCTAGTCTTGGTGTTATTTTGATTTTATCTTTTGGTGACATGTCTTTTAGCTTTTCCAGGATGTCTTTGACTAGAGATTCTATCTCCAGGATGTCTTTGACTAGAAAAGCGAGGATGGGGTATCGTCACCTATTTTCTTTGCTGTTTGTGGATTATCTCTTAGTAATGCTATGACTTGTCCAAGGATATGAGGACACTGTGAGTCTAGTATGAACTGGGGCATTCCTTGTTTGTGATTGTCTTATCTCCATGCAAACAAGTACAATGACTTTCTGGGTTGAACATATGCCTCAATTGTCATAACCTACTTGCCATAATAAAGCTCAATGATGATAACGCACAAGAAGCTCTTTCACTTTCATATATTCTACCTTCCATCCCCCTTTCTTGATTGACTTTCATCGTCCTTCTTGAGTCCGTGTAGCCTGTTATCACATAACTGAGTATAATGACATGCCAAAAACATTTGGATTTCATGTAGTTGCACTTGCATTACCACATGTTAAAAGTTCATACATACATATAGATATCACAATTGCATCACATCCTGCACACAACACATAGTAGCACATTTCACATTCCCATCATGTAAATAATCATTTGCATTATCATATTCATCTGCATTTCATACATTCACATTCACATATGCATAAACATTTAAAAACATAAAAGAACAAAAATATTGCATTCCATCATATACATATTTGCATCCATATCATAAGTATCACATACATCATAAAACATCTCATCACATAGGTACACATACATATAGTTGCCGCAAAGATGAATCATCTCATATATATAATCATAAGTGTCATGATACAATGATGTCAAAATATATATGGCTACAATCACCCGAAGGTGTCTACATCATAATACAAAATGGTACAAAACTGATACATAGGGAGCCCTCTATGGCTATGATGAACTCCCTCCCTCAGAGCCGCCTGGCCTCAACAGAGTTTGAGCCCTAGAAGGACCCACCCCAGGATCATCTCTCCTGCCCCTTCTATCTGGTGGTGGTGGAGGACCCATAACCCCACCACTGGACGCCTGTCTCCTCTGACTCCCTCCTGTGGCCATCGCTGTCCGTGATGGTCTACGGAAGCTCCTCGCCCACTACTCTGGTGGCACTGCCCCATAGTATAGGTCTCGCCAATAACCTATCTCCTCCCCTGCCCATAGAACATAGGCGTATCCAGCCCCTATGTCCTTTGTCGCCTATCTCCTAGCCCTCAATGCTGTCTCAGCCTCAGTATAACGCTGGATGGCCTGATCCCACTCCCACTCTGTATCCCTCAGCTGTCTCCCTCTCTAGGTCCTGGATCTCATCTGCTTGTCCCTGGTAGATCTCCCTTAGCTCAAACAACTCATCCTCCTCCTCCTCGGCCCCCTGTGCCTCTGCCTGTGGCTCCCCCTATACTGGTACCTATACCTCTGCCTGTACCTGCCTCTGTCCCTATCCCTACACCTGTCTAGGACCCTGTGCTGCTGGCACTTGTAGTGGCAATCCACCGCGACCCCTCACCACCCGAGCCTGTCTCTCCTCCCCACCCTCTCTCCGTGGAGCCACTTTCCTCTCTCCAACAACACCCCGTCTCCTCTGTCAGCCTCTCCCCCCACCATCTCCATCATCATCCCCATCCCCACCACCATCTCCATCTATCGGCTCCCCTGGGTTTGTCAGTCGTGGAAAGGGATGCTCAATCCAATATGCAGTATACTCTGCATCCATACCTGCATCCTCAATCTCCGACCACATATCCCATGGCATAAGCACCATCTCTACCAGCTGCATCACGGCCTGATCATACGACAACAGTGACCCAAAGTGTGCCTGATCCCTGACTGTCCGAGCATACATCCTGGAACCCCGTGGCATCCGCTGGATCCTGCCAAACTGCCTGCATACCCTATCCACTAACTGCCTCTCCAGTACATAGGGCATCCACCCAATTAGATATATGCTCCTGAAGGTATAGGGTATATCCATTGCATCATCCTCCCACTGCTCACACTCGCGGTACGACCTCCATATCACAGTGTCAATCTCATCGATCACTCGATGCCAGTGCTCCAACTTGCCAATCCATGGCTGTGAGGTAATTATATCATATAAATGAACAAAACTGCGTCTGTGACCCCGACCTCTGAAATGTATCGGCCGTGTGACTGGCAGATGCTCATATGCCCAAACCTGCAACAATGTAACTTTGCAGCCCAATCCTACGGATCCATGATAAATAAACTGATGAAGCTCATAGTACAAGTGTACCAGCATGCACGATCCCCAGGCATATCTAGTATGCTATGTAACCGGTGTCTCCAAGGTGCTCCCCCAGCCCACAGCCAACCCCGTGTCGCCCTGTCTGGACACAGGAACCCACTGATCACTCCTCCTAGCACTGCTGGTAGTGCCAGTCCTATCGCTATCATCATGTCCCATGCCACGTGTCCAGCCCTCATCTCTAGTCCCGGATCATGGAACACTCGTCTCAGGGCCTCCCTGTCTCCATCTCGATCATAGGGTATCAGCTCCCCGTTGATCGGTATCGTCAATATCCTGTACACATCCTCCAAGGTGACTGTCATCTCACCCATCGACAAATGAAAAGTGCATGTCTTAGAATGCCACCTCTCAGCAAGTGCAGCCAGCAAACCCATGTTCGCCCGAAACTCAGGCACATATAGAATGTATCTCAGACCCATAACCTCAATAGCAGCTCAGTCCTCGAATGTCAGCTCTGGTCATAACCTCTGCGTCGATGAGAATCTCTCTCGTGACTCCAGCATAGGTAAGTACTCCTACAGTCAAGCAAATCAATCATGTCAGTCAAAGTGACACTCACTGTTCATCACAAAGTGTTGCTATCTATCCTAGTGACACTCACTGTTCATCACAAAGTGTTGCTATTTATCCTAGTGGTACTCCTTGTTCATCACAAAGTACTACGTGTTTTTGCACTCCCTGTTCATCATAAAGTGCTGCTCATATTTGCACTCCCTATCATCACAAAGTGCTGCTCATATTGGTACTCCCTGCTCATCACAAAGTACTATGTCTTGGTACTTACTGTTCATCACAAAGTGCCTTGATCTATCTTATCCTAGGGCCTCTGCTTGAGTGTATCCTCTTGAGTAGTTTCCTAATTGGCAACGTATGTTCTATCACAGAATTGTCAATCCTAGCCCTATTTGCTATCCTAGTCTTCCCTAGAGGATCTGTTTGAGTGTATCCTCTTAGTAGCTTATCCAATCGACAACGTATGTTCATCACATAACTGTCGATTTGACCTTGAAGACATAAACGCGCTTATAGACTGCACAAACGTGTCTGCTCTGCACAGACGCGCCTGAAATACACAAACATGCCTTTGCTTTGCACAGATGCGCCTGTCCTACATAGACGTGCCCACATTGCACAAACGCGCCCACACAACGCAAACGCGCTCGCATCTGGCACATACGCTTTTCCCAACATAGACGCACCTGACACCAACGCAGACGCGCCTAGCCAACATAGACGCGCTTGACACCAACGCAGACGCGCCTACACGTTTTTGGCATTTTTTGACATTATCCTAAAGCACATTTATTGCACTACCTAAGATGCATTAATGACAACATTTATTGCGACAAAGTACAAAGAGGTTTTGCGGTACTCATCGACTCTCTTGCGTCGGCTGGCCTCTGAAATCGGTGAACACGATCGAATCTGTGAACCAATGCCATCGCTGCTGACTGCTGTTGCTCTATTCTCTCTCTGCATCTGATCTCTTGGATGTGTGGATGACAATGAGGATGTATTCCCCTCATGGTCTATTTTATAGACTGCCCTGGCCCTAGCCCTAGCCCTCGTTTCCTGAGTCAGTCTTCTTTATCCCATGACTTTGTCACTCTATCCTATTCGGTCAGTCCATTCTAGCATTTATTTCTTATCAAGAGATTGTCTGCGATCTTTTCAGACATTTTCATCCAATCTCTCAAGGGGGCATATCATTCCCATCTTGGGGCAACTTTGTATCAGTTCATATTATCTTCTTTGAAACAACGCGACAAGCTGCATTGTCTCAAAGAGGGGCAAAATGTAGACACCTAAAATTGTCCAGTCTAATTAAATAAATATCTTTTTTTATTTAATTAATTTAGCCTAATTCTTCTATTAATTAAATAAATATTTATTTATTTAATTAATTCATTTATCCTCTTCTAGCCTTATTTCTCATTTAAATAAATACATTTATTTATTTAAATTACCCTTTTCCTAAATCAAATAAATATTTTATTTATTTAATTATCCCACTTCTTCTATTAATTAAATAAATCTTTATTTATTTAATTAATTCATTAACCTTTTCTACCCATGACACATGTCATTCATCTCTTAATTCATACGCTACCTACCCTCTCATTATTTTCTTATTTCCTTTACCTACCCTCTAATCATAGCCGACCATTTATCTTTTACACATCTCAATCTTATCCCTCCATTTCTTATAGTGTCTTATATATAAAGAGATGCTTCCTTCATTATCAAACCCGAACTCACTATGCATTCAGCCCCGACTACGCTTTCAAACTTGCATATGCAATCAAGCCTACTTGCAACCACATTTCTGTTCTTTGTTGAGCTCTTGTGCACACATAGAATCTAAGAGCAAATGTATCAAGCAAGATTAATGGAGATAGGAAGAATGGAGATTCAAACCCTATTGGACATGTGATGGTATAATCTTTGTGATTTCATTTGATTTGCATTGTCTTAGGTAATCTTCATATGTTATGGTGGATCTTTGTTGTTGTTAGGCTAGGGTTTTGTGGTTGAATTCATTTAGTCTTTCATTATTGTTTATCCATTTTCACCGTATATAGTTGGAACCACATGAAGAGTTTTCTTGTAATTACAAGTGATAATATTAATAATTTATTAGTGGGTTTGGGTATCTAGGAATTCACTAAACAAGATAATAATTGGTTTTCTGGCCCCACCTCATAGCCCTAGAAGTGTGCACACTCTGGATGAGCTTGGGAAGACTATTGGAGCGATAAACCAATTTCCCTTGAATGGATCCAAGGTTGAGATGGTTCCACATGTCTATCAAGGTGAGGCTTGCCCACTTATTTTGTGAGGATAATATGTGATGACACTCTTGCCCTACATGTGTCTATTATCCATATGCCTTGATTTGTTGATTATGCCTCTAGAAGTTTGGTTGCTTTGATTTATCCATGTGATATGAATTGGTTGTTGTATTCTTATGTTGGAGTTTTGTGATGTCATGTTTTATCCTATGGTTGTTAGGTGTCAACTTAGGTCTTGAGTATGGGTTGGAACCTTATGTCATCTCCTAGCATGGGGGGTGGTTCCTATTTGGTTCCACACGGTCAAGTGGTTTTATGCCTTCTTCCATTGGGATATTCTTCTTCTTGGATGTTAGCATGCGTGGATTGGATTCTTCATTATATGGATATTCTTTGGAGCTGATTTCTATGTACTTGGGATAGAAAACATTGTATGATGATGATTTGTATTTGTAGAAGAGATTATGTGCCGCTAAGTTAAGTATCTTCATGCATTTGTTGATGTAATTGAAAAGGGAATATGATGTAGTAGTTTAGGAGGAGTTCTCATTGTACATTCATTGATTGGGTATTCATTATGTAATGGTAGATTATGAGTTCTATGTGGAAAGGTAGAGTTAGTATTTATACATTTGTATTGTATCGAAATTGTAAGATGGAATTGTATGTATAATCTTATGGAAATTAAGATGGAAGAATAGTGGTTGCTATTACAATTCTTGTTTAAGGAATGGAAATTATCTAGATGAAATGGATTATGTTGCTTAGGTAAATGAGCTAGTTATCTTAGAGATATGTAATGAAACTTAAAGGATAATCTAGTCTTATTGAAGAGAATGGTTATGTAATCTTTGATGATTTTATGATGAATGAAAGAATGGATATTAGGAGTATTTGATTTGGTAGTTTCTAGAAGAATCTAAAGAGTATGCTATGTGACTAAGTTATGCATATGTGTTAAGGATTTAACATAGTTGTATGGAAAGTAAATGAATAGCTGGATAATAGGATATGATGTTCTAAGATGAATATGTGATGAGTTACGATTTTGTCAAGTAGTGACGTTGAGATACCCTAGGGAATGGATTTGCATTGTATGAGTTAATATAGAGTTATGTTAATGGTTAAATGTTTATTCCGCTTGCGTAATATGATTCTATGGTTATGTTCTTGTTGATTTATGTATTCATGTATATAGTTAACATTGCATTAATAGATACTAGTAATATCGTAGTTGTAATGGTTATCTTAAAAGAAAGAAAAAATCTCTTTTTGTTAGTAGATTTTGGTTTATTTCTCTAGGGTATTTTGGTGGGCATTACAAAGATCTTAATAAGTTTCCAATTTTTTACCTATAGTGTCAACTCATGATGAGTCGATCTTGGATTCCATAAAACAACCATTCCTCCTGAAGCCCCACTAGCCTCAACAAAATAATCCCTCCAAAACTTCTAGTTTTTCATTAGATTTTCTATTTCACTAATACTCAATTTAGTCTCTTGAAGAAAAATTACATCCGGTCATGTTTGATCAAAACACTGCTTGATTAGACATTTCATGTCAGAGGCGTTACAACCCTTGACATTCCAAGATAAAGTTTTCATAACTCCTTGGGAAGGGTAGCGGTCGGGAAGGCCCCTGCCTTTCTCAGATCTAAGTTTATGCTGCCCCTTTCCACTCCCAACAATTTCCAACTTTGCCCTAACGTATTTAGGTCCTATCCTTTTTTTTCTCTAAATTGGTAAATTTTCCTTTTTTTGACAGGGTTTGGTAAATTATTCTCTTGTTAAGAATCCCTTCCTCATCTTGAAGACCAAAAATGTCTTCTTCCTCTGATAAAAGAGCATCCAGATCACCTTGGGGTGAAGTCACCAAACCATCCTCTCAGTCCAAATCCCTAACAATAGAGGGATCCAATACTTTCACTTGGAAAACATGAATATCTTTAATAACCAAACTTTCCTAATCCTCATATGGAGTTGAGCCATTCACTTGTTTGGAATCATGAAACACAACAGGGCCCTAATTTATTTGCCCCAAAGTGGAGGATTTAATGTTGATGGGTTCAACAAAAGCCTGATTGGTAGTTCCCTCCACCAAATTTGACCTGTTATCCCTATTCATTTCTAAAAGTTCATGTTTCTCTAAAGAAGAGGCTTTTTCCTCTATAGTGTTCTTTGTCTACTCCTTAGCTTTGGATGTTTCTCCATTATTTGTGACTACCTAAGAAACGTTCCTTTCCATTATTGATTTATCATTCATTTCTCTTTCTATGTTGAGATCTATGTCACCCATATGCGAATGAGCCAACCCCTTCTTTTGATTATTATCTAATTCCTCCAGTTGAACTATCTATGGGCAAGCTTCTCTCTTCTCTGCCATGTCTGATCTAAGTTGTGGAGCTAGATTTTCCTTTTCTGATAGAGCATATAGTTTATTAATAAATACCATCCTGTTCTAGATCTTTACCCTTCTTGTCTTTAATGTAGTATTCAGTAACATACCCAGTACCTTTACACTTTTTGTTGTTCTCCACAATTTCTTCCACCTCTTTTTTCTATAACCACACACCTTCAATAATCTATAATTCAATGGCTTTTGGCAGGGGCGAATGAGGCCTCCAATAAATACAAATTTTGGCATAGATACTAAAATCCTTTTTTTTTTCAACCGGCTCATCCACACAGATAAACCTCCCTAATTTATTACCAATAAGTTTCAAAGTTTCAGGATCCTAATACTCATTTGGTAGCTTATACAATCAAATCTAGATTGGGATCTCTTCAACAATAGCCTTTAATTGATCTAAGTTTTGGGACCAATTTCAGATATAAAAATCCATACCTCCCATCATGAATGGTCCATTATTTAGCATCCACTGCTTCTCTATGACATGTCCACAAACAACTAGGTAAAACCCATTTGGGAGAGTGTTCAGAATTAAATTTTTTCCCCACTACTCATTACACCATTCACGAACTCGGGTGAAGGCTGGCCATTCCCTAGCCCACTCCATAAAAAGGCTCTATCTTTCAACATTTCAGTTGTCTCTTTCTACTACTTATTTTCAATGTGTAAAGTTAAAATACGATTCTAAGAGGTATCAATACTTACCTTTTTCGTCTTCATTTGTTCTCCAACCCCTTTCAGCCTTCACAACTTGTGTTCAATATCCTTAAAACTACTAGGGGGACCGACGTGCAACCTCGATAATCCCCTTTAATTTTGTGGATTATGCCATCCTTCTTTCCTCTGATGTTGTTTTTCTGGGAACCTCTTGGATTGCCCATGTGTCGAATCCTCCCAAGTCCTACCCAGGGGGCACCAAACATTGTTCTGGTATCCTCCCTTTCTGGCCCAAGGAATCATGCTAAGTTCAACCTCTGTGAAACCCTAACCATCCTCCTCGCAAAGCCATTTTTTTATATTATAATTTATCCTAATATAATAACTATTATTAATAATAAAAAAATTGAAAATATAAACAGTAGAGTGAAAATAAACTTTTTTTAATGACTAAATGAAAAATATTTAAATTTATGATTAAAAGTTATTAGTACTTGCCTACTACTATTGCAATCAGTTGCACCCATTTTCATTAACTCGTTATTACTAAATTGTTTTTCCACCAATTATATCTACGAATTTTTTCTTCCCATGTTTTTAAATTTTTTTTTTTAATAGTTAAGATGCATGATTTTTAAGTTTTCAAATTACAGAAATTGTGTTTCTTCAATTTAATTGGCTCAAATAATTTGCATCTTATTACCAGATTTCCTGGATCCTCTTTCTACATGAAATTTTTTAGGCAAATTTTTAGGTCATTAAAATAATATTTAGTATGGTTTAATTTTCTTTTGCAATTATTTAGAATCTATGTTGCTTTATTTTAGTTATCCTCGCAATTGGTAATATAAAAATTTGATAGTAAATCTAAACTTTTGTTTTATTTGATATATGTTACAAGGTAACTACCATGGCAAATAAATTTTACCTTTATTATTGAAACTAGGTGAAAATGTTTTGATGCTAGAATTAATTGATTATTAATTAATTGTGAAATAATAAATATTAATACAATGTAATATAAATAATTTTTTTCTCTCACTTTCATCTCTTTTGGTATAGTAAACATTTAAATTTTCTTTACTACTATGATCTGTGCACTAATCACATTCTCAAATAAATATTAAATTTTAGAAGAGTTACATTATTCTAATTGAAAAAAATTAAATAAATAAATTTTATATAATTCTTTTAATTAATCTATTCTATTTGCAAATTGTTTGCAAAAAACATATTCAATTACTATTAAAAAAGGGTTAGGATTATATTTTAATTAGGGTTAGATTTATAGCTTAGTGTAGAGTTTAAATAGGAGTAGAGTTAAATTAGGGTTAGGACTACGATTCAATGAGTGTTTAATTAAGGTTATAAAATAAATTTTTGAGTTAGGGTTAAATTATGGTTATAGTTCAAATATGGTTGGGGTAAGGGTTAGGTATAAAGTTAAATTGGAGTTAGGGTTAATGATCAATTAGGCATACAGGTAAAAATTTTGATTTAATGTTAGGGTTAAATTATGGTTAGGATTCAAAGAGGTTTGGAATACAATTCAATTAAGTTAAAGTTATAATTGAAATTAGAGACAAGACTTTTATTAGAGTTAAAATAGGGTTAGGATAAGGGTTAAGATTAGTGTTCAATTTAGGTTAGAGATTATTATGATTTTGAAAAAGTATTAAAAAACAAGTGCTACATAGTGGCTAGTACTTGCCTTGTTTTTAGTATAGTTTTGATAATAATTATAATTTAATTTATTAAGTAGAAAAAATTAAAAAATTAAATTAAATTAATAAGGAAAAGGAATAAGTAACTCTTGAAATGAAATGTCTTTATATTTTTTAAATTTTTTTAAAGAATAAGTGATATATTTTTATATTTAATTTTTTCTAAAATAGTAATATAATAATAATAATAATTTTATACTAATTTTAAAATATTATAATAATAATAAAAATATGTGATATATTAAAAATAATTTAATATTAATTGAAATATAATATAAGATGGTATAATAATATTGTAATTTTAATTATTATAGTATTTTTTTATTATTATATCTTACATAATGTAATTTTGTTATTATTTTGAAATCTATATAGAAAAATCTATAATGTAGAAAAATATTTTCTATAATATTTTAAATTTAAAAATATAAATCTTAACTTTATAGAAATCAAGTTTATTTTGAAAATAATAATAATAATTTTTTTGATTGGTACAAAATAATTGATTAATTACTCTAATGCTATTAAATATCTTATTGATTTTATTACCTATATTTTGTGAAATAAAAAAATATTAAAATTTATATATCTATATACAAAAATCTATCATTCTTTAAAAAAATGTTTTTATATTACCAAATTTTTTAAACCAATCATAATGTAGAAAAATATTTTCTATAATATTTTAAATTTAAAAAATATAAATCTTAACTTTATAAAAAATCAAGTTTATTTTGATTTTTTTTTTTTTTAATTGCTACAAAATAATTGATTAATTACACTAATGCAATACTAATAAAAGAAATTACACCACTAAATGTAATTAAAATAAAACAAAATTGAATACATAAATATGAATTTAAACAAATTTGAATTTAGTGTAATTAAACAAATTTGAATACATACCTAATATAAAATAAAATTATTCTCGTGAAAAAAATAAGATTAATAGATAAAACTTGAACTCTTTTAATTGCGGCACCGTCAATCAAAAATCTGAAAGCTTTCACGCTTTTTTCCACCCACAATTTTGGTTTCGGATTACATCACAAGTTGACATCTGAAAATTGAAAACATCGTATGATTTTTTACCGAAAGCTATTCTCCAAAATCCGAGCAATTTAACAGAAAGAGATAAAGGCGACTTCACCTGAAGATTCTAGACTGATGAGAAAGCAGACAAATATATCACGCGCGTGCTTCATTTTATGGGAGTCTCAGAAAGTTTTCTGGTAAATCCTTGAAACCAAAATGAAACAATCAGACATTCTGCCATGCCAAATTCAACAGTGGTATCCCCGTTTTCACAGCGTTTCTATCAGAACGATTCTCCTTCCCTTGCCTGAATCCTTCATTGATTTTCTGTTAGATGATGGTGGATTATTTCTCCCTAAAACCAACGAGGACGAGGATGCATTACCAGCACGAGTAAAAATTACATGCCCAGATCTACAGGCAGAAGATTATCATCCTTGGCAAGAAGAAGAAGAGGAAGAGGAAGGAGGAGGTCAGCATCCGGCAAACGCAGCAACGTTTCCAGATTTAGAGAAGGCCGTAAAAGAATCCATTAAAACCCTCGGAGGGTTCGTCTTTCCTAAACTAAACTGGAGCGCCCCCAAGGATACCGCGTGGATCAGCACTAATGGTACTCTCAAATGCTCATCTTTTAGCGAAATTGTTCTTCTTTTAAAGGCATCGGACAGTTTGGTGCACGATTTATGCCATGCATTTGATAGCTGTGAAGACAAAACCCTAGAAAGGCCCTCACAATTTTACCTCGCATTACGGAAATGGTATGATTTGAGACCTGAGATGGAGTTTAGAGGGTTTGTTAAAGGGGGCGTCTTAGTGGGTATTTGTCAAAGAGAAGTTACAGGCTTTTATCCGGCTTTACTGGAGAAATTGGATCAGCTTGAGGATTCTATTTTTGATTTTTTTAGGGAATATATTAGCGAAAAATTTGAAACCCTAGATTATGCTTTTGATTGCTATGTGAGAAAAGATGGCAAGGTAAAATTAGTTGATTTTAATCCGTGGGGGGGTTTTACACTGCCTCTGCTTTTCACCTGGGAAGATCTCGGAAGTAAGTATGTGGAAGCTGATGAGAGGATTAATGTCATGGTGGCCAATAGGGCACTAAAAGGGGATTTGAGATTGACTGATAAAACAGAGTTGAATTTGAGGTTGAGAGAAGAAGGGTATAAATTGGATTTTAGGGTTGTGGAAAGTGAGGGTTGTGTACAGCCGAGCCTTAGGGCTTCTAGTGGGGTTCCTTATGATTATATTGATACGGGGCCTGGCAGTGCTTGGGATGAGTTTTTGAGAAAGGCTGATGAGGAGATTAAGAGACAGGCCAATGCCGCAGGTGCATGAAACCGGTTCATGTGGACGTAATAGGAACAGTGATCAATGCTCGTAGTTCTGCAGATCTTGCCGCCTTAACAGACAACTTCAGGTTTTTTGTATTGTACTCTTGGTACCCTTGTAATTTCTCGCCCTGTTTGCTATCATAGTTCGGTGTACTTCTCAAGTCTCACTAACCTGTTTGAGCCAATCTGGGTGTTAATTTAATTTCTTTCTTCATTTTCTGCACATGTTTGGCTCAAAGTTTCTCTGTATATAAAGCTATAATTTAAGCAAAAGTATATACTACTTTTTTCTGTTCACAATAGTGTTTTGAGTTTTTGATTGATGTTCATCTAAAGGGGTATTGACAGACTCATTTAAGAAAGCTAACGACTTTTTTAATTATGAATTTTACAATATTTAAGAATCAGTGAGGTTGCTAATAATGCTGACCATAGTCTATGGATCTGTTTTTGATAATCCATATTTTTAGATGAAGGTATTCCCTCTATTAGAGGAAGCAACCTGCAGCGAGGGTTCAATAGCCAAAACTGTATTAGACTGATGCAAGTCAATAGAAACAATTGTTTTCATTCATTCTGCCCTCTAAACTGCACCTTACATGTCTGTAAAGTTTTTTAAATGCTTCTACACCTTACATGATTGCACATTCCTAAGTTGAAATCCTAAAAAATGTGTTCTCTATATTACTCCATTGGACAATGACAGGTCTAGGAGAGGCCAACATGGACACTGAAGGACAATGGACGCATTCACCAAGTTGTCACTTTACCACACTTGAAGACCAAATGGAGATAGTCATCTTGGGAAGCGTGAGGCTAGATGAAAGTTGAGGTTTGATGTTGCCCCGATAGATTTATAGCATTCTGCCCACTTACAGAAAAAAAGGTTTAATTAGTTCTGTGGGTTATCATGGAGAGAGCTATGTAATCAATTCTGAGGAATGTCTGTGATTCAAAATCAAAGGTCTTCCAATTGGAAACAATGTATCTACTATTACAGGTTGTCCTTGTGAGTTCTCAAGAGATTTTTCTAATTTTCTTCAATTGTTTTGAAGAAAGTTATTCAAATCATAAATGCAATGAGGACCATACCTTAAAATGAAGGTTCAAGCTATATGACTATTTACAAAGATGGTTCACTGACCTACCCTTGCATGTGCAGCACAAGAGGCTGGCAAAATTTTTATGTTGAAATTACCAACATGGGAGATTGTAACATCTACATTGTTGTTGCTGTTGAAACTCGTCATCGGATCAATAGTGACATTTCCAGACCAGGTGAATTTGCTCTTAGCATATGCGAACTCTGATCCCCATATTGAAATGTTTCAGGACGCTGTCTGCCAAAGCAATTACATGCATATTTTTTAATGGTAGAGATTTAAAAATCCCTATAGTCAACAAGGACATGAGCTTATCAACAAGTCTACACTGCCTTGCTATAGTCAAGGACATCAGCTTATGGAATTAGTATCTATAACTGAGATTAGTTGTCTTTACCCTGATTGGTCCAAAAGACAGGCATCAGTTTCCTTGTTAGTGGATCTAACATGCAACATTGAAAATTTACAGCCAAAGGTGTGGGTTGAGGTTTCCTCAAACCAGCCAGGAACAGTTGTTGTTCCAGAGGATTCTTGGAGGACAACAGACAGGTACAAAATTGATTCTTCTCAGATAGACTTTCCAGTATGAGTGACATTATCAGTTTTTGATCAAAATGCCATAGAATTTAAGAATCAAAT
This sequence comes from Cryptomeria japonica, assembly GCF_030272615.1. Lineage (NCBI taxonomy): Eukaryota > Viridiplantae > Streptophyta > Pinopsida > Cupressales > Cupressaceae > Cryptomeria > Cryptomeria japonica. The sequence goes on along the minus strand of NC_081408.1, from coordinate 626,478,829 downwards.
GGAAGGAGTGTTCAGTGTAGAAAATGGCAGATACGCTTCCCCTGTCGTCAAGGAAAAATTGGTCACTTGGCAAGAGAAGATCATTTTTTACTCAGCATTGTTTTATGTGTGATAGAAGAGTGCCCTACTGTAAGTCAGACAGCAGCAGTAAACTGTATAAATGGCATGCTTGAAGCCCTTGTGAAAGGACAAAAACTGGCAAACCAGAGAACACAAACCTATCTTCCAAAAATTTACAAAGCATTATTAATGTTGATGCAGAAATGTCTCAATGCTTCAATGATGGCTGTAAATTTAACAAAAAAAACACTTGTTATAATGCTCATGGGTATCTTGACAAACTTGATGTAGAAGGAAGAGTTGATTGCAGAGTTTATAATATAGTTAATGAAGGCAGGTCAGGGTTTCATCTAACCTCTTCATACAAATCAGGGTTTTTGCCTTGAAAGTGTAAAGAGCTAGAGATAATTGCCCAAATCTTCTACTTTGTAAACAAATTATTTTTCATTGTAATGAAGACATTTCTTGAATTAATTATATCTGAACTCATCTTAGGACAGTGTGGAAAGTGTAGTTAAGGTGGGGACATGACAGTCCACCCTTCCCAAATTTGCTTGTCGTCAAGCAAAATTAGCTTCTTATGTAGTTAGATGAGGACAGCTATAACCTCAAATGCAGTACTTCATATCTAGTTATTTTCATATAGAAATCTCATACTGATAGTAATCATAGACAATCATGGAGTAGTCAAAACCAGGCTTGCAAAACTCGGCGAGCAATTCAAAAACTCGCGAGTAATCGCGATCCATAATGCCGCGCGAGTTAATTGCGGAAATACTCGGGCCGATTTTTTTATATACTCGCCGCGATTTTTTTGGCAAATAATCGCCGTTAATGGCCAAAACCCGCCCGAAACGCGGCACAAAATGCGAGAAAAACGCGACTTAAGTCGCAGGCAAAAAAAAAACCGAAGTCTTTATTCCATTTCGCGGCTCGCGCGACTCCGGAAGGCAAAAAACGCCACGCGATTTGCATAGGGTTTGCATTTGCACGCACGACCAGGTATCTTTTTGTATTGTTTTATTTCGAATACACAGTCATTTTGACTGTGTAATACACAGTCATTTGAAATGACTGTATTGTTTGCATTTGCACGCACGACCAGGTATCTTTTTGTATTGTTTTATTTCGAATACACAGTCATTTTGACTGTGTATTACACAGTCAAAATGACTGTATTGTTTGCATTTGCACGCACGACCAGGTATCTTTTTGTATTGTTTTATTTCGAATACACAGTCATTTTGACTGTGTAATACACAGTCATTTGAAATGACTGTGTATTACACAGTCAAAATGACTGTATTGTTTGCATTTGCACGCACGACCAGGTATCTTTTTGTATTGTTTTATTTCGAATGACTAAGACTGTGTAATACACAGTCATTTGAAAATGACTGTGTATTACACAGTCACAGTCATTTCAAATGACTGTGTAATACACAATCATTAGTAATTACAATTTACAGTCATTTCAAATGACTGTGTATTACACAGTCATCAGTCATTTGAAATGACTGTGTAATACACAGTCATTTGAAAATGACTGTGTATTACACAGTCACAGTCATTTCAAAATGACTGTGTAATACACAGTCATTTCAAAATGACTGTGTATTACACAGTCAGTCATTTCAAATGATTGTGTAATACACAGTCATTTCAAATTTTCAAATGACTGTGTATTACACAGTCATCATTACACAATCACAGTCATTTCAATTTTCAAATGACTGTGTAATACACAGTCATTTCAAATTTTCAAATGACTGTGTATTACACAGTCATCATTACACAGTCACAGTCATTTCAAATGACTGTGTATTACACAGTCACAGTCATTTCAATTTTCAAATGACTGTGTAATACACAGTCATTTGAGAAATGACTGTGTATTACACAGTCATCATTACACAGTCACAGTCATTTCAAATGACTGTGTATTACACAGTCATCATTACACAGTCACAGTCATTTCAAATGATTGTGTAATACACATTCATTTTCAAATGACTGTGTATTACACAGTCATCAGTCATTTGAAATGACTGTGTAATACACAGTCATTACAGTCATTTCAAATGAGAAATGACTGTGTATTACACAGTCATTTTCAAATGACTGTGTAATACACAGTCATTACAGTCATTTCAAAATTTCAAATGACTGATGACTGTGTAATACACAATCATTTTCAAATGACTGATGACTGTGTAATACAGAGTCATTTTCAAATTTTGAAATGACTGTGTAATACATAGTCATTTTCAAATGACTGATGACTGTGTAATACATTAATCATTAATGTACATTGTAGTTAATGACTGTGTATTACACAGTCAATTGTGAAATACTCATAGTCATTTGAAATGACTGTCAACTGTGTAATGTCAATGTGTATTAAAGTATTTCATTTAAATTTAAATTTGAAGTTAAAAACTTAAAAAAATACACAACCAATTAAAAATTTTAATTTTAGAGAGTCATCTATTAATAGATGACTGTAAATAAAATACAGTTATACAGTCATTGTAATTTTTGGATGTTTGTGATTTTTTTTGGTAACAATGTTATTTATCTCTAAATGTTGCCTCTCTTTTGCTAGGTTCTTTTCCACATCTTTTTGAAAGAAAATGGATTCAACTTCTACAGTTAAAGTTGGTGGCAAAAAGAGAGACCCTTGTTGGAAACATGGGAGACCAGGTCCAAAACGAGGAGATGTTTTTTGCAACCATTGCAAAAAAATTGTAAAAGGTGGCATTAATAGGTTCAAATATCACCTTGCAAAAATTCAATGCCGAGATACCACAAGCTGTACGGAATTTACTGAAGAGGCTACGAGAGATGCAATAGCAATGCTTGAAGCATATGATCAAAGGAAGGCAACAAAAAAGAGAACAGCAGAGGCAATGGCAGCCCCAAGGGCAGATTTGAGTTCCATGGGGTCACATACAGATGTGGGGACATCTGGTTCTTCCCTTGGGCCACGGATACGAGCAAAGGGAACTTTGGACAGCAACATGGAAAACTTCTTTATTCCACGTAACACTCCTGGTGCACAACCTGGATTGCTTGGCACTGCATGGAATAAAGAGGCTCACCAACAAGCCAAGGTGGCGTGTGCTAGATTTTTTATCTACAACGATGTTCCGTTCAATGCTATTTCTAGTCCATCTTGGGACCAATTGGTCACCGCGTTGACTGTGGCAGGTAAGGGGTTCAAATCCCCAAGCCGTTACGAGGTAAGTGGACCGTTATTGCAGGATGAGGTCCAAAACACTCATGCATTAGTGGAAGAGCAAAGGACTATTTGGGAAAAGAATGGCTGCACCATTCTTTCTGATGGATGGACAGATGGTAGGAACAGGACACTCATCAACTTTCTAGTTGCTTCAGGAGGACAATTAGTATTTTTAAAATCAATTGATGCCTCCAATGAAGTGAAGAATGCGGAGACCTTGTGCAACATGTTGGATGAAGTGGTGATGGATGTGGGAGTGCAGAATGTCATCCAAGTTGTGACTGATAATGCAGCTGCATATGTGGCAGCCGGCAAACTTCTAATGGCTAGACATCCGACATTATTTTGGAGCCCTTGTGCTGCCCATTGTCTTGACTTGCTCCTTGAGGACATAGGGAAACTAAGTTGGGTAAAGAAAGTGGTTGAAGATGGAAGGAATATCACCAAATACATCTACAATCACACATGGGTCCTGAATCTTATGAGAGAGCACACTGAAGGTAAGGATCTTGTGCGGTCGGGGGTCACACGCTTTGCTACCAATTTCCTCACCTTGCAGAGCATACTTGCTACATTGCCCAACCTGAAGCGGATGTTCGTGAGTGAAAGATGGTTGGGGAGTCCTTATGCTACAAAGCCTGAAGCAGAGAAGGTTGTGATTGCCATTTTTGATAGTAATTTTGCCAAGATAGTGGAGGAGATCATCAATGTAAGTTTTGAAACTTTAATTGATGATTTATTATTTAATTTTCTAATATTTCAATCTGCTGATTTTGTTAGATTTTTTATATCTAGGTGTCGGAACCGTTGGTGAGGGTGCTACGAATGGTGGATGGGGATCATAACTCCATGGGGTATCTATATGAGGCCATGGATAAGGCCAAAGAGGCGATTCAACACTTGTATGGGTCAAACAAGACCAAGTATGAACCCATATGGCGCATAATTGATCGAAGGTGGAACCATCAACTCCACCAACATATTCATGCTGCTGCCTACTTCTTGAATCCCAAGTTTTTTTACTCTCCGAGTTTCAGAGCAGATGCAGAGGTTAGAATTGGCCTTGACACATGCATTCGGAGATTAGTTGATGATGAGATCCTTCGAGACCTGATACTTGATGAGTTGCAGAGTTATAAGAAGGCCTTAGGGGAATTGTTTTCTTCACCTGATTGCAAACGTAGGAGAGCCACCTTACGACCAGGTAAAAAAAAACATATGTTTAATTTTTACCATTTATTTCTCTCTTTAAGATTATTGAAATCTTTACAAGTTATAAATCACATTTTGTATCCTTGCAGATTTGTGGTGGGAAGATTATGGTGCCACAACGCCTAATCTTCAAAAGCTTGCCATCCGCATATTATCACAGCCTTGTAGTGCTTCTGGTTGTGAGCGCAACTGGAGTGTTTTTGAGAACATCCACACAAAAAAGCGCAATAGGTTGACTCAACAACGCTTGAATGATCTTGTCTATGTGCGGTACAACATTCGATTACATGAGAAGAAGGTGCTAGGGCAAGATTCACATGAAGCACTTGACTTGGATGACATTGATCCATATGCAGCAGAATGGGTTGCTTCTCCTGATGATGTTGATAATGATTTGGATCCATTCCTTACTAATGAGCAGCTGAGTGAGTTGGAGAGGGCAGGAGAGGAATGGGATGCGGAAGTGGCAGCACGTGAGGAGGAGCAGGAGGTTGATCATGCAGCAGAGGCACCTGTTAGTGTTGAGGATGTTGCCACTACTTCAGCACCACCCATCCAGCGGCCACAATCTGTTTTGAGCTTTAGTCGTAGACGCAATTTATGATTTCTTATTTTCATTGATACCAAACTTTGAACTTGATATGTAATCAGAATTTCAGAGGTTCTTGTTTTGTGGTCTATGACTCTATAACTCTATGAGACTGTCACTATGATACGTTGATATGTATTGAACTCTTATACATATGTTGCACTTGGTTTTTGGTTTATGCTATGATACTTGCATTTGTTGCTATGTATTACCAAAAAAATTTGATTTATATATCATGGAAATCATATATGTTATACAAATTTGGTGTAAATGTGTGTTTTTGAATTATATATAAAAAAAAAATGTATTTTCAAATGTTCGATAAAGTTGCCGAGTTTTGCCGAGTTTTTTGCCGAGTTTTGGCGAGTCCCGAGTTTTTAAAATTTTTTGGCCTTGCCGAGTTATTGCAAAATCCGAGTTTTTCATCTATGGTCAAAACACAATAGGTATGATCCAAACATGGTGCATACACATAAAGCACGAAGTATACACATGGATATATGAAGACACGGAGCATACACAAAAAGTATATGTGTCTTACCTTTCTGGTTCTAACATTAACACTTTTGATTTATTTAGGCGATTCATTTGAAATCACATAAATAAATGGGTACTACTAGAAATGTATGCGCAATTTCAGATGGACTACCTAAACAAATCAGAACTTAAAATGTATTGTTTAAATCCACCTTGAGATCTAGATCTTACATAAATGACTCATAAATTACTGAAACAAACTGACTTATTAACTACCAGGCTAAGGGTATTGAGAAATTTTGTATTATTACCATATTTTTGTGGATTTTTAACAATGTCATACACCTTTCCATATAGATCATAATAGTCAATCCGAAGGTTCCTCTTAGACTGGAATTCATCTTCTGTATGAGATACATCATCTTTGGATTGAAGGATGTTGCTGTTAATGTAATAGCATTGATTGGTATCCTTCAGGACCGACTAAATTGTCTAATTGGCCTTAATCGGCCTTAGACAATTTAGTTATGCTGATTTGCTTATATCCGCTAATATGCCGACTTCATATTAAACCGATCTTGTTAACAAATGATGATAAAGTCGTGTTAAATGAAATATGATAAAGTCTTAACAAAAGGACGTGTTGATTATTAAAGAGGCGACTTATGATATAAGTCGTGTTGATTGGCAAAACATGTTTGATATATATGATTCATTCACTCCATCACCTTCAGTGTTGGGTTGATTAATTAAAGCAGATCGTATAAGGCAGATCGTATTCTTTGCTCATGAAATAATCTATCATCTTCAGCATACAAATTGTGGTCTTCTCTGAGTTACGATATCTCTATCTTCCGCAGATCCCCGAGACACACAGCAAAGACATCATAGACAGCAAGTAGATTATTCTTATTGCAGATCGAATTTACTTCCTGCAGATTGTATGTTGAACTGAGTTGATACTAGCTTCGAGGGGTGAATCAAATTCATTGTAAAGACATCTTGTACATAAATAAAATAATAAGGAACTTCTTTGCTGGGTTTTTCACCTTCAAGAGGAAGGTTTTACCAGGGTATACTCTGTGTATTTGTGTGAAATTTTCTATCTATTTAATCTTATCATTAAATTTAACATGGTATCAGAGCCACGGTGACAGAAGATCGTGATCAGATTCTAAACAACTTCCAAGTATTCTCTCCTCTCTCTCTCGTGCGGTATCTCTAAGTCTCGAAAATGGTGAACAATCTTTAAGTCGAAGATAGACTTGAAGGCGCATCTGACTTCACCTTATGGAAGTTTAGAGTGCTCATTGCGCTTGAAGAGAACTATCTTCTTCAATTCATAGAGGAAAAAGATTTATCCGAACGAGAAGATTACGAGGAGAAACTGCAATTCAAGAAGAATGCAATCAAGGCAAAGAAGATATTAATCGACTCCGTAAGGGATCACTTGGTGCCTCTCATCTCCAAGATGACAATTGCAAGAGATATGTTCAAGACCTTGGAGGGTTTATATGAGATTAACAATGTAAGTAGGGCTCTTGCCTTGAGACATCAACTCCACTAGATGAAGATGGCAAAAGGAGATTCTGTCATCACCTACTTCATGAAAATTTCAGAATTGAGAGATCAACTATGCGCAATTGGGGATCAAGTGATAGATAAAGACCTTGTTATGCTAGCCTTGAATGGTTTGCCTCATTCATGGGAGCCATTTATTCAAAGCATAAGTGGAAGGTCAAAATTACCTAAGTTTGATCAACTTCGTGCAGATTGTATTAAAGAAGAATCAAGATTGACTGCCAGAGGAATCGTCAAGAGTTCTCAAAATGAAGATACACATGTTCTCGCCACTCAATCTACCAAGAAACCAAAGTATTGGAAGAAGGGCAACTTCAAAAGGAATAGAGATTTCAAATCAGATTCTGTACCCGATTCTAGGAAGAGGAAGAAAGATCTCTCTCGCATCCAGTGTTTTAGATGTGACAAGTTTGGTCACTTTGCAAAGGATTGTTTAACAAGACCTAATCATCAAGGAGCAAACATCAATGAAGTCTCATCTCAGAAGGAGGTTGAAGATAACTCCAATGGTTTTCTTTTCATATCAGCATTATCAAGCAATGTTCCTATAGACAATGATACATGGTTAATTGATAGTGGAGCCTCTCGACATATCACCGGTCATCGAGATTACCTTTTTGATTTAGTGGAGAAAGAGTCACATCTCCAAGTCATCATTGGGGATGATGCACGCTATGCTGTAAGAGGAATTGGTGCTACATCTCTAAAACTTGAATCAAGAGTTTCTCTACACCTAAGTGATGTGTTGTTCGTACTTGGGATCAAGAGGAACCTAGTATCCTTTTTCAGCCTTGGAGGATAAGGGATATCAAATTGCATTTTCTGAAGGAAGAGTTCTTGCTTGGCCTAAGAACTCCAGCATCAAGACTGCTCGTGTGATCGGAAATCGACATGAGAGTTTATACAAACTCTCCACTCTCCCAGTTCAAGCACTTATTCATGATTCTGCAAGTTCCAACGAACTCTGACACAGAAGACTTGGACATCTTCACTTCAGGGCTCTTCCATCTTTGGAGAAAATGGTAAAAGGTATTCCTAAACTCATTCATGTAAATGATGGTACTTGTAAAGGTTGTGCTATGGGTAAAAATATTAAAAGTCCTTTCCATAGCAATGAAAGTAGGTCTAAAGAAATACTAGATCTTGTACATTTAGATTTATGTGGTCCAAAGTCAATTCCATCCCTAAGTGGATGTTTGTATTATGTAACTTTTATAGATGACTACTCTAGGAAGACTTGGATTTATTTCTTAAGGTCTAAAGAGTCTGATGAAGTCCTAGGTAGGTTATAAGAGTTTAAAGCTCTTGTAGAAAATATCACTAGAAGGAAAATTAAAATTCTAAGGTCTGATAATGGAGGTGAATACACCTCGGGTAGCTTTCGTGATTTCTGTATTGAGGCAGGGATCAAGAGGGAGTTCTGTGTTCCTTACAACCCTCAACAAAATGGGGTTGTTGAAAGGAAGAACAGATCTATAGTTGAAGCTGCAAAAGCTATGATTCATGATCAAGACCTTCAGATTTTTCTATTGGCAGAAGCCTCTAGAACAACAGTGTATGTTCAAAATAGATGTCCTCATCGGATATTACAAAATATGACTCCTGAAGAAGCCTTCTCAGGTATCAAGCTTGATATCAGTCACTTGAGAAAATTTGGTTGTCCTGTGTATGTTCAGGTTCCCAAGGACAAGAGAACCAAGTTGGAGCCTTCTGGCAAGAGAGGAATATTTGTAGGCTACAGTGAAACCTCCAAAGCCTATCGTGTTTACATTCCTGATCAAAAGCAAATAGAGGTTAGTAGGGATGTCACATTTGAGGAAGATGTTGCATTCAGAAAATCAAAAGGCTCATGCATGGAGATAGATGATGAGACTCCTCAAGACATGGATGTTGACCACACTCCTGAGGTTTAGAGGGAGTCTACAGAACCTGATATAAGCAGTGATCCAATTGAACCCTTGGATCCCACTGATGGGCCTAGGGATATTGTTGTGTCTCGAAAGAGACCTCTTTGGGCACGAAACACTATGCAGGAAGCAAAACAGTTTGCTGCTCCTAGAGGCACATTCAGGGAAAGCAAAAGACCACAAAGATTCTCTGGTTATGTTGCATTAATGTGTAATCTTATTGAATCTGAACCGTCTAGTGTAGAAGAAGCCTCAAATCAACAAGTTTGGAAAGATGCAATGGACGAAGAGTATCAATCCATTCTCAAGAACAATTTGTGGGATATTGTGCCTAGACCAGAAGGGAAGTCTGTTGTATCTTCCAAGTGGTTGTTCAAGATAAAACATGCAGCTGATGGCAACATTGAAAAGTACAAAGCTAGATTTGTGGCTTGTTGTTTCTCTCAACAAGAAGGAATAGACTACGAAGAAACATTTGCCCTTGTTGCTCGCTATACTTCCATTAGAACCATCATTGCTATTGCAGCAGCTAAAGGATGGAAGTTGCATCGGATGGATGTAAAGATTGCTTTTCTCAATGGCGTGATTGAAGAAGAAGTCTACATCGAGCAATCTAAGGGGTTCGTGATTCATGGGAAAGAGTCTCATGTGTGTAAATTGAAGAAAGCCCTATATGGTCTTAAACAGGCTCCTCAGGCTTGGTATGAAAGAATTGATAGATACTTAGTGGGTTTTGGTTTCTGCAAAAATGATGCTGATCCAAACCTTTACTTCAAAGTATTCAATGGTGATATGTTGATCTTGGTACTTTATGTTGATGATCTATTTATTACCGGAGAAGATCATCTCATTAATGGATGTAAGGAGGAGTTGACTTCAAAATTTGAGATGAAGGACTTAGGACTTATGCACTTATTTCTAGGGTTGGAGGCGTGGCAGAGGCCCAATGGCATTATCCTAAGTCAAGGTAAATACACCATTGACATATTGAAGAGATTTGGAATGACTGATTGCAAATCCATGTCCACACCCATGGAAACTAACTTGAAGAAATTAAGGGAATCTGCAGCTAGTTCAAATCTTGTGGACCCTACTATGTACAAGCAATTGATTGGGTCCCTGATGTATCTAGTTAACACTAGACCAGATATTTGTTATGCAGTGAGTGCACTTAGTCAATTCATGAGTGAACCTAGACAGACACATCTAGTTGCAGTCAAGCATATCTTGAGATGCTTGCGTGGCACAGTTGGATATGGCTTGAAATACTCTTCCAATATGGACCTGATTCTTGAAGGATATTCTGATTCTGATTGGGCAGGGAGTGTTACTGATCGAAAGAGCACTTTTGGTTGTTGCTTCAGCTTAGGATCTGCTATGATTTCCTGGTGTAGCAGGAAGCAGTCTTCAGTAGCTCTGAGCACTGCAGAGGCAGAATACATTGCAGCATGTGTAGCAACTCGCGAAGCAGTGTGGCTTCGTAAGCTCCTTGCAGGATTGTTTGGTCAATCATTGGAGCCTACCATCATACATTGTGATATTCAAAGTTGTGTAAAGCTTTCAGTCAACCCAGTATTTCATGATAGAATGAAGCATGTAGAGATTCAGTACCACTATATCAGAGATATGGTACAAAGGAATGTTGTTCAGTTGAGATACTATTTGTACTGAGGAACATACAGCCGACATTTTCACCAAGCCTCTTGCAAAAGTGAAATTTGTGCATTTTCGAGACAAGCTTGGAATTGTGGAAAATGAAGCTCTTGCTGAGAGGGAGTCCCAGCATCAGTGATTACTTGATATGTATTATAATGCATTCTTCTCTGTGAGAGAAGTTTGAGGTGCAAGCCCTTGTCATGCATTCTTCTCTGTGAGAGAAGTTTGAGGTATTAGCCCCTGTTATGCATTCTTCTATGAGAGAAGTTTGAGGTACTAGCCCTTGTTGTGCATTCTTCTTTGTGAAGAGAAGTTTGAGGTATCAGCCCTTGTTCCACCCTTTTCGAGTAGGTATGGTGGATCCACCCTCTGCGAGTAGGTATGGTGGATGCCATGTGAAAGGCTTCATGAGTGAGCACTTGTGCTTATTCACCCTCTAGAAGTAGCCATGGTGGATGTCACTATGTGACTCAGATATTGAGAAGGATTCCTCCCTAGCTAAGAGGGAGTGTTAATGTAATAGTGTTGGTCGGTATCCTTCAGGACCGACTAAATTGTCTAATTGGCCTTAATCGGCCTTAGACAATTTAGTTATGCCGATTTGCTTATATCTGCTAATATGCCGACTTCATATTAAACCGATCTTGTTAACAAATGATGATAAAGTCTTAACAAAAGGACGTGTTGATTATTAAAGAGGCGACTTATGATACAAGTCGTGTTGATTGGCAAAACATGTTTGATATATATGATTCATTCACTCCATCACCTTTCAGTGTTGGGTTGATTTATTAAAGCAGATCGTATAAGGCAGATCGTATTCTTTGCTCAGGAAATAATCTATCATCTTCAGCATACAAACCGTGGTCTTCTTTGAGTTACGATATCTCTATCTTCTGCAGATCCCCGTGACACACAGCAGTGACATCATAGACAGCAAGTAGATTATTCTTATTGCAGATCGAATTTACTTCCTTCAGATTGTATGTTGAACTGAGTTGATACTAGCTTCAAGGGGTGAATCAAATTCATTGTAAAGACATCTTGTGCATAAATAAAATAACAAGGAATTTCTTTGCTGGGGTTTTCACCTTCAAGAGGAAGGTTTTCCCAGGGTATACTCTGTGTATTTGTGTGAAATTTTCTATCTATTTAATCTGATCATTAAATTTAACAGTTGCAACTTTATTTATCAAAGTGTTTTCCAAGTGGATTGTGCAAAGCAATTTGTCAAGGCAAACAGCCGAAAGGAGGACAATAGCAAGTCTAGAAGCACCCTCCTTAGATATATTTGCACAATTCTCATCTCAATTGCAATGAAAAAAAAAATAGGCTTGGGTTCAAATAGGCTCCTGTTGTCTATAATTTATTTGCTACAACCATCCAAATGCTTTACCTGTACAAATCTTTCAAGAGAGTTTATAAGAAGATCTTGCCACTGAGTAATGTTGTATTATTATCTCCTCGGAGGATTCAAATAATAATTGGGGATAAAGTCGTTTGTTCCCATGCTTATCACATTCAAATGATTTACCTGTACAAATCTTTCAAGAGAGTTTATAAGATGATCTTGCCACTGAGTAATGTTGTATTATTATCTCCTCAGAGTATTCAAATAATAATTGGGGATAAAGTCGTTTGTTTCCATGCTTATCACATTCAAGCCTTCTGAAACTATCATGCTGGCATTTGCCTGGCCTAGCTTATTTGCTAGCTGCTCTTTGTAATTGCCAAAGTTTTCCACTTGTTTCCCCAAGGTTATCACATTCTGACAATATGAATGAAATGCATTGTTCTTAGGAATATGGGAACAAAATACTGAATCCATTGTAATAGCTTAAAGAAAGGATAAAGTTAAAAGACATGAAATTTTCGCAGTTTGAAATACTTTTAAAGGACATGAAATTTTCACAGTTTGAAATACTTTTGAATTTGATTTCACAGATATTTTTTAATCAATATTCAAATCACATTCTATGATCCACCTTTAGGATGAAAAAAATAGACAACATAAAAAAAAAAGAGAAAGCATTCTGTAAGAACCTCAAAGGCCCTCAACTCTGACAACTGTAGTTTAGTTGACTTTGTTGCGTTTTTAGTTTGTATTTTGCAAATTTTGAACAGCAAGTATACTCTAACTATTACAAGCTCAAAAAGCAACTATAGGGAAACGCTAGAAATCAGTAATAATTCAGTAGTAGCCTGATCAAATCCTTATTACATTTATTCAACCTTAATCTACCCTCAATACATAAACAAACATTATTAGATAGGAACTGAAAAAATACCATGAAATTCTGGAAAGCCTTATTCCTTCCTTGCTGTCACACACAGTCCATAATGACAGCCTGCTGTAACTTACTCCAGACTGACCCGAACAGCTAACATGATTGCTCAATGGATGACTCCAGGCTAAGCGCACCTCCAGCTATTTTTATAATATTTTTTTGATTCCTCCAACATGCAAATCGCAGACCCTTAGTTGATTGGCGCTACTTCCCAGGCAGCCGTACAGCCACCAATAAATATCTCCTTTGGGTACCTCTGTTTCCCTGTTTGCTGCTGCAACAAAATACTGAAGAATAACAATGCCTCCCTGACTGATAAGCACAAACTTGGTCCTTCAATGAAACCAACTAGAAGAGCAAGATCAACTGATATTTCACAGCCTCTGATGCTGTTACACAAGAATCCCACGTTTTCCTGTACCGATACCTCTGATCATTGCAGAAGAATCTTCTGCTGAAACCCTTGGCCAAAACTCCTCTCAGAGCTCCAAACAAAATATCACAACTTAGCATAATGAAAAGAAGACCTAAAATCTTCTTTAATCCTCTCCACATAGGGTTTGGCGCAATTCCCAAGAAGAGTGCGATTTTGGCATTAAATGATGTTTAACTTTTAATATTTAATTTTTGACTATTGAAGTGTCAAAAATAAATCACTTTTCCATTTAATATAAAACTGGCCCCATCTGATGAGAGATAGACCCTCATTTAAGTTATGACTTAAAGTGACTTTTAAAACAATTAAACATTAAAGTTCGCCCATTTAATATTTAATTAAAAATAATTAAATATTAATATCTCTCCAAGTACTCATTAGAATTGCTTGCCGTCTGAACTGGAGACTGCCAAACCATACTCCGTCCCTGTCCAACCCACTGGCTATAAATAGCAGGACTACTAAAAATAGAAAGTATCTCAAATGGAGTCCTGGAGACCTCAAACGAAAACCAGACCTGGAGTGCTTGCTCTGAAGATAACGAACCAAACTCCGGAGGACCCTCTAACCAACCTCATCAGCCTACGAGGGTCAGTGATAGGCTAATCTACTCAGCTGAGAGATGTCAACTAGAAGGGGACATCACACATTCTAACATATAGATTAGAGGTACTGTCTTCAAGTCCTGCAGCAGCTGAAGCAAAACTGACAACTCTCAGTAATTTTTGTCCCTTGAATTCAGGGTCCGTATGCTGGCACCAGATCTGGAAGTCCCATTAGTTGAGCTGTACAAGAACAATAAACACAAAGAGAACAAGTTAACAGAGGTCCTATAATATTTCATGAATCGCTACAAGCTCACAAAATTAACCCACACGACTACTGAATGAAAAATTCAAATTTCCAAAGATACAATTCTAGAGTGACTAAATTGACTTTAGAAATATAAACAAGATTAGTTTTAAATTGAATGTATGTCCATTGGAGACATTAGAGAAGGCTTTACAGAGTACATCTGTTGCTAATTTTCCATTTGTGAATCTGCCAGTAGGTGTAGCATTGAGAAAATCTTTTCCATATGGATGAAAGTTGGCTTTGGCAAGAGTAAGCAGATAATTGTTGTTACCAGAATCCACTGTGGAGTTTCCAAATACATAGAGTGCTTGAAATAGAGGTGGACTCTGTGATTCCATTTTAAGGGCAGACAATATCAAGACTGAAAGAAGAAAGTAGTAAAGAATGCTTGGGCAGATTCTCCATGCAAAGACTTCTTGTGAGGTTTAGCTTTGCACCTATTAAATACATTCCATGCGCAATCTGCTAAGTGCAGCTGTTCAAAGGTTTCTAAAGCCTTTTCAATGAATTTGTTTTGTGCATAGCCTGCAATATTAGTGCGCCGTGAAACCAAAGTTCTGTGATGTTCTTCTATCAAAACAGTTCATTTACCTTGTTTGCGGTTCCACCTCTGCTCCCTTTTCCATGCTGTCCGCCCTTTAAGTGGTTCTTGGCTGCAAATCCGTCACCACCTTATTGAAAGGATCAATAAGTACAGCACCAACACTCAGGCCATTGACGTAAGTGCTTCTTATTGTTTCCAGTAAATGTTTGATATTCTCCAATTGCATTGGATGCGCAGATTCTTTTAAAATACAAAACAAAAGGTTGCCTGATCCTATGCAGCTTGCTATTAACAAATTCTGATATAAATATCCATATTCCTTTTGAGAAACAGATTCAATATTCTAAATCCATCCACTAAAGAATCTAGTTCCTCATCCATCAGTTCCAACTTGTGACAAGTACTTACAGCAGTAGATAAAGCTAATCATGAACCCACGGCCAAGGATACAGCAGACACATCTGACAATAAATTCTGTTGCTGCCCTCAGCGTAAAGAGGGAATCCAAGACAAGAACATTTGTAATCTCAATTACCATAGTTGGACTGCTATGTTTTTGGATTGCAGAAACTGAGATACTTAAATGAATGACAAGACTTGTGATACCCCAAACATTCTCCTCTGAATGATCTCACTGTTTTGCTGTGTAATCCACCAGATTTGATTCATAATTTCTCTTTGTCCAGAACTCGTACTCTAAACGTTTATCAGGACGAGGCATGGATTTACTCCAGTCAAGCTTGATGATTATCTTTTCATCCTTTCCCAAGGTATCATTCAATTTATCTGCAAAAGATTTCTCAATCAACAAGATGGAATTGAAATCTTATTAAGGTTATCATCAGTTCTCTTGACATCTTCTGGAGAAACCAGGGATTTTAGAGGCTCCTCACGGTCATTGGCAATAAGAAGAACAGCAGCATCGCCATCTTGTGCATTCCATGCCTTTATTGCAAAATAGCATCCTTTGAAATACAACTTCGACAATTGGCTTTGCTCGTGTGAGTATTATATTCTACCATTTACAAGAATTATGGTATGAGAAGAATCCATTTGTATTTCCCCTCCCAAATCTTTGTAATTTTTTTGGCTCAAGTATAGCATTAACTAGTAGGGATATTAACAACCAAAATGATTGATTTTACTCTCTTATAAGAATAAGTAGCAAGGGTGACCGAAGAAGTGTCTTTAATTTATCCAACCAAATATGCTTGTTTTCGAGGCACAAGAGTTTAGAATACAATTGCTCTATCTATATCTAGATTTATAGAATGAAAAATAAAATGGATTTGGTTTATAGAGTAGTCATGATATGGGGATAAGCTCAATCATGCAGCTCAACCAACAGTCAGTCATAATTATTATCAACAACAATAAGAATCTCATTACATTGTAAGATAGAAACCACTTCATTACATGAACATAACAGGTCCAAACATCAATACAATTCATTACAGGCATGCAAGCCTTCAAAGATTTGTTATGGCTCTACAAGTCAGCCAACATACAAATTCATCAACCTTTTATTTCCACACAGAAATTTAATTTCAGTTCTTTCACCCGTGGATCACCAGTAATTTGTTTCAGCCAACGTTGCCAACCTTCACATTCACATCACAGTGCCAATTCTTCACATCTAATACATCAAAAACTTATTTTTCAAATGGCCAACCTCACGTCTACAACCAATACTTTAATCTTGCTCAAAAGAGACAACCTTTTCATTGTCCAAATTCCCTGTTTTATGCCCTTTGTAGGAAGTTTAACCAACCAATGGTGGCATACTTGCAGCTTAGCAGTTTGACCATTGCCCCCATGTGATTTTATTCCATTCCTCTTTTATGCAAATTATGTTTTATATTTTTTATATAATATTATAAAAAAAATCCTTAGCAGTTTGACCATTGCCCCCATGTGATTTTATTCCATTCCTCTTTTATGCAAATTATGTTTCATATAATATTATAAAAAAAATCCTTAATTTTTAAAAAATAATATTTTTGTTATACGAAATTTTCTCAACCACAAGATCTCGAAGGAAGGATAACCACAAGATTTCAAAGTAAGTATAACAAGTACACATAATCCAAAGGGAAGAAAATCCATGGATGCAAATGACAGAAGGGGAATTTGTTTGCGTGATTCCAGCTATTTCCCATGAGTAGTTACAAGGAGTTGTAAGAAGTCATTAGCGATGATAACGTAAGTGCGGGAAGTGGGATGATTACCATCCCAAAACACATATTTAGACACATCTGAACATGATGGGCTTCCTTTGTAACACAACGTTGGTGTCAAAATCCCACCTTTACCACAGCAACCCCTCCTACTTTCTTCAAAACCTGCCACACAGCCAACAATTACTCCACTTTTCATAAATCCTTTTTATTTTGTGGCAAATGCAACACTTAAGCATGAGGAAGAGCTTTGCTTTTAGAGTCTTGAGATCTATTTCTGTTTAAACAACATATGCTTACTTTTGATTTGTTTAGGTTATTCATTTGAAATCACATTAATAGATGGGTACTACTAGAAATGTAAGTGTAATTTCAGATGAACCACCTAAACAAATCAAAGCTTAAAATGTGTTGTTTAAAGCCCACCATGAAATCTAGGTCTTACATAAATGATTCATAAACTAGTGAAACAAACTGACTTATTGACTACACACTAAGGATATTGATAAAATTTGAATTCTTACCATATTTTCTTGGATTTTTAACAATGTCATACAACTTTCCATATAGATGGAAATAATCAATCCGAAGGTCTTCAAGACTGGAATTCATCTTCTGAATGAGATTCATCATCTTTGAATTGAAGGATGTTGCAACTTTATTTAGCTTTTTGTAACAAGTGTTTCCAAATGGATTGTACAACGCAATTTGTGAAGGCAAACAGCCGAAAGGAGGAACCCCAACAATAGCAAGTCTAGTAGCACCCTCCTTAGATATATTCTGCACAATTCTCATCTCAGTTGCAAGTAAAAATATAACAAAATCAGGCATGGGTTCAAATGGTCTCACATTATCTATATTTTAGATGCTATAACCACCCAAATGCTTTACCTGTATAAATCTCTCAAGAGAGTTTATAAGAAGATCTTGCCACTGAGTAATGTTGTATTGTTTTCTCCTCAGAGGATTCAAATAATAATTGAGGATAAAGTCATTTGTTCCCATGCTTATCACATACAAGGCTTCTGAAACTATCTTTCTGGCATCTGCCTGGCCTATTATATTTGCTAGCTGCTCTTTGTAATTCCTGAAGTTTTCCACTTGCTTTCCCAAGGTAATCACATTCTGACAATATGAATGAAACGTAGTGTACTTAGGAATATGGGAACAAAATACTTTATCCATTGTAACAGTTTAAAGAAAGGAGAAGTTTAAAGATATGAAATTTTCGTTGTTTGAAATGTTTTTGAATTTGATTGCATAGATTTTTTCACTAATATTCAAATCACATTCTATGATCTATCATTAGAATGAAGAAAATAGACAATATCATATATCATTAGAATGAAGAAAATAGACAAGATGAAGAAAAAAATGAGAAAGCATTCTAACATATAGATTGGAGGTACTGTCTTCAAGTCCTGCAGCAGCTGAGGCAAAACTGACACCTCTCAGTAATTTTTGTCCCTTGAATTCAGGGTCATTGTAGGCTGGCACCAAATCTGGAAGTCCCATTAGTTGAGCTATACAAGAACAATAAACATAAAGATAATGAGTTAACCGAGGTCCTATAATATTCCATGAATTGCTACATGCTACACGACTACTGACCCCTCTTCCCAACATTCAAAGTTCCAAAAATACAATTCTAGAGTGAAGTAAATTGCCTTCAGAAATATAAACCAGATTAACTTTAAAATGAGTGTATGTGCATTGGAGACATTAGAGAAGGCTTTACAGAGTATGTCTGTTGCTAATTTTCCATTTGTGAATCTGCCAGTGGGTGTAGCATTGAGAAAATCTTTTCCATATGGATGAAAGTTGGCTTTGGCAAGAGTAAGCAAATCATTGTTGTTACCAGGATCCACCATGGAGTCTCCAAATACATAGAGTGCTTGAAATAAAGGTGGCCTGTCTGATTCCACTTTTAGGGCATACAATATCAATATTGAAAGAAGAAAGTAGTAAAGAATGCTAAGCTTTACTGATCCTGCCATTGTTGATTGAGGAGCAGCCAGAGCTAACTACATCTAATTTATAGATGTAGGCATATTAAATGCAAATAACAATGATGTTTAAAAATTAAATGTGATAGAATCTAATAACTTATTCTGTTTAAACTTTAAATGAAATGGAAACAGAAAAAATTAGCTGCTAGTAGTTAGATGGCGTTTCATAATAAAATCAGTGTTATTTTCAATACAACCCATTTGTTGTATGTCATTACAAGGTTATCTTTGTGTATACGGTTATTTTGAAAAAAAAAATGTTCCCGAACTTCAACGTTTTAAAAGTAATAACCATTTTTTTTTTTGGGCAAGGAGAATAGGGGTCATTTATTAAATATAAAATTAGGTTAATAACTAAATTTTAAGGAGAATAGGGGTCATTTATTAAATATAAAATTAGGTTAATAACTAAATTTTAAAAGTTACTATTTATAATTTAAACAATAGTAAATGATGGGAGAAAATATAAAAAATATTAAGAAAATATTTGAGTTTATTTAAATTTTTTATTTTTAATATCAATGTTTCACATTAAATAATTAATTTAATTTTAATAATAATATAAAATAATAAATGTAGTGAATTGTAGATAAATACGAGTTGAATTTTATAATAATTTAATGTGAGAGAGATGAGATGTATTTAATATTTTTTAAGTGAGATTACTATTTATTTTTATGAATATTTCTTATTTGATTTTATTGATCGAATGATAGTACAATATTAAAAAAAGTGGTAGAGAGGCATACCTACAAAATCTAACTAGACCATGTACAAAATAAAGATTAAAGAACATTAAAAAGGTCAAGTCCAACAAAGTCTTTGTGGTGATGCGACTCAATTTTTTTTATTCTTGGATTGGTCATTTAATGACCTAAGTTTTTCCTTTGAACACAAGATCAATTTGAAGTGTTAGTGTTCTACACTCTGCACAAGAAAAAATATAAATATTTAATTATGCAAAATGCAAATTTAATTGTGGTGCATAGGAGATGTATTTAGCCACATTATATATTTATTTGGGTGAAGTTATAAAGTTTTTGTGACATTGGTTAGATATCTTATGTGTGGTTGTACATTGAAAAAATATTTAATATTGGAAAGACTTAGTATCAAAAAGTAAATGTTGTGGTAATGGTATTGGGTCCACCACACATTGAAAAAATATTTAATATTGGAAAGACTTAGTATCAAAAAATAAATGTTGGGGTAGTGGTATTGGGTCCCTCCTCTTACAATGAGTTTGATCTTTATTTTTGGACTTCAAAAACAATATCTATTTGACTCAGGGATCTTCTAATTATAATCTTGAGGTTAGGTTATTTTTCATATTTTTGTTTGAGTTCTAAACTTGTACCATCTACAAGAAATTGAGGCATTATTAATGGAAATGTCATTAAAGCCCATAAACCTTTAATTGGTATTCTTTGTTCGATGATTGATACTTTAGATTCTCAATCATCTTTTATTTAATTTTTATTCATTATTTATACACTTGTCTTAGTCACATTTGAAAAAAAAATAGTTGATATCATTAAAATACTTTAAAACAAGTTCTAAAACAATATATAAGACTAAAAAAAGAGCTTTCAAACCTCGTATAAATAATACAAACCAAATCTACATAACTAGTGGTTGGCCAATGAACATTGGCCTAGCCTGTATCATCCACAATTGCTAGACTCATGACTTCTAATGCTTGCCACATGATCAATCCTTAGTTATGGCCTTTTGGGTTTTAAATTTGCACTGCCTTCCACCTAAAACTGAACCTCACATCCACATTCAAAATTGAATAAGTAAAACTGAACCCAAATTGCTGTT
This sequence comes from Cryptomeria japonica, assembly GCF_030272615.1. Classification (NCBI taxonomy): domain Eukaryota; kingdom Viridiplantae; phylum Streptophyta; class Pinopsida; order Cupressales; family Cupressaceae; genus Cryptomeria; species Cryptomeria japonica. Next base: position 626,457,973 of record NC_081408.1, on the reverse strand, counting down.
AAACAATGGTTTATCTCCACATCTGAACTTTCGCACCCAAGAAGTATAAACATAGTTAGAATTTGCATTTGAGTCATCGTCTGGATTCTAAGTCACTGATTGTTTCAAGTCTATGACTGGAGAGCTTACATTCTATAAGCCTGTGTACAGGTGTTAGTCCTAGTTGAACCCACATCTCTTATTTTCCTCGAGCACCTTTCCTCATGTAAATCTTACTGATACACTGGATTTTGATGAACTTCTTTGAACCATCTGATTCAAAGTTACCATACATTTGAATTTTTTTTGGTTTAGAAGATGTTCCAGTCAACAGATGTTAGTAATACTACTTGTTTCAAGTCTGCAGCACAGGGTTAGTCTAGGGAATACGGTCTTATGCCTTTCTAATTGTTGTTTCAAGTCTGCAGTACAGGGTTAGTCTAGGGAATGCAGTCTTATGCCTTTCGAATTGTAGCCATTGTATGTGGTTTGACAACTTATATGTGCCACCTTGGCATATCATCAAACCAAATTCCACGATGTTGTGATACATGGATAATCTAGTATTACTCTACACATCTAGATTCCATGATTCATAATATACTTTAATTTTCAAATTTCTTTATTGATGATGATCTTATGTTTATTAAGCTCATTTTGTTTTGGGTTGGGCTTGTTCTGTTTGATTCTAGAGGTTTGATTTTATGTTCACCCATCCTTTTTTTTGTGAATATGTGTACTATTATTGTCTTTTACATAAAAATGTTGACACTTATTCATAAAAAACAAGTATAAAAAAACTCTTAAGAAGACATAAGCCTTGTCAACGTGCACTCATGTCTTGGGTTTTGCTCTTAAGACCAAATTTGTGAAAATAATTGCTTTACTTTATGAAGGTATATATAAAAGAAAATGAGCATACATGGGAATTTGTGCTAACACCTTTTTCATTTAGAGATTTTATCTTATTAGGATATTGTTTCAAGAAGACTATGACCCCCACTTATCATAATGATTTAATGCTTGATTGTTCTAAGCCACAAGATCTTTTTTCTCATTGTCTTGCTTCTAGATTGGATATGTATGAATCTACTAGGTCAACGAGCTCAATTGTTGAATCAGTAAGATCAATCACCAAATTTGCTATTGAGAGAACAATATGGAAGGGATGTTCTTGGCCTTGCATTTGCTGAGGTGGATTGGCCGTTATAGTTGTGTCCTTGCTTTCAAAATTGGTGCCCCTTTCCTAGCTCAACGTTTTGCGTGGGCCCTGGATACCAATGAATGGGAATATTAAATTATAATCTAATGTTTTTGTCTAGGTTGTTAGGCTATAAGGAGATAGTAGAAATTATTTGTAAGGGTTGGAAACACTTCTATTTTAATCAAGTTTAGATATTTTTAGTTATTTCATTTTATTGTTTTGTAAGTTTTGCAAATATAAATTATGTTATTATTGTATTTTTTTATAACATAAATGAATGTTGATGAACTCTAATACAGTTTTTCATGGAGAAATCTAATTAATTGAAGGCTATGAAGGTCGTATGCACCTTATTTATGCATGTATATAGTATTCATCTACATTATTCTTCATTTTTTTATATTGTCCTTAGACTCTTGCACCCTCGTGTCCATGGTTAAGTGAATACTGGCCATGCAAGAGTAGTTTTTCTATAAGTGATTTTCTCTCCAATAATTTCAAACTTAACATCTCCGCAAAATAGGTCTATTCTTAGTCTTTAATCCTAATTCTTCTACAATTTTTCAAAAAATTACTATATTAATAGTAGAACTAAAAATTTACTTGGATTTGGAAAAAGAGTACATCTTGCATGATTACGAATCTTGGTTTATTGCTGATTTAATTTGCTTACATTCTTACAAATGGATTAGGTCATTCCTATTCATTTTTTTGAGGAAAAATTTGAAGACACTAATATATGATATTGCTATCAAGATTCAACTGTGTAGCTTTCAAGTCAAACTCATTGACCCATGATTCATGAGTAGTGGTTCACAAGAACCCATCTCTCATGACACTAATTTACTTGTGCAATTGAATTTCCTTTATGGAGCTACAATTATTTTAGTGTTTGTTGAGATATGTGGACACCAAAGCCATATTATAGATAAGGCACACACCACATCATTTAGATGCAATTTCCATAGCTACAATTATGTTTGACATAGTGTAGGGGTATGATGGTTCAATAGTAAGTTATTTTGCACATATTATTAATATTTATTACATTATAGTACCTTTCTATTTCTTGTGGTGTAGTCATTTGAGGTTAACCTAGTGGTATGTAGAAGTTTCTCCTTGATAGTTTTGAGGTGTCCTATCTTAGTGTTGGAAGGGATGAAATTATTTGTTGAAGAATTGAATATATTGTGTATTCTATTTTAAGAATACTTACTTTTTGAGCCTTGAAGTGGTTCTTTATTACCTTGTTAATCATGATTTTATGATCTTGTTGGGTGTTTAACCCTTAGGTAGTTCATATTTGAGAATCATTTTGGTGTATACTAGTGTTTTGCTCCTATTTTTTGTGTAAATTACCTCCTTGGATGTTTCCTTGTGAGATTAGGGTTGCTAAGCATTTTTTGTTGGAAGTGCTTATGTTTTAAGAGGTATTTTCTTAGATTCTTTCCTCTTGGAAACCTAAGTTGTTCCTAGTTTTGTTTTGAAAGGCTATTGTGTTAAGTATGACCTCACTTCTTCTAAAATGGTACTTGAAGGAGGACCTTATGGAGTGAGATCGTGCCTAGAAGTGAGGCATGCTTTTGGTGAGCATGGAGGAGAGGTAATGTTGCCTCTATTATTGAGGGATGGACTTTTGTAGATTTTGAGTTGTAGTTTTGAGGAAAGGCCTTGGTATTAGGAGATACCATAGGAAGTGCAACCTTGTGCTCATTAGTCTCATGAAGAACAAGGTTTGTAGGTTTAAATATACATTTCCTTGGCTTAGTGAGTAACAAGATGGAGTTCCTAGCCAAGGTAGTAGTCCTTATTTGCTTGTAGTTAGTTGGACCATGTGGTTAGATATTACCCCTAGTTGTTGGTAGCTGGAGGTTAGAGTATTGTGACCTTTGGGGTGGTTGCACACCTAGTGGATAGTGTTCACTAGCTTATGCACCTTTAGATATGTGTGTGTTGTATGTTTGAGCTTTAGACTTGGTGGTATTATATGGGGTTGATCTTGTGAGATTTGAAGTATCAAGTACTAAGAGTACATCATCCTTTCTTATGTAGGCTTCTAGGAGTAAGCCCAATCTTAGTGGGGGAGGAATATCCAATCATTTTTTTGCCTTGACATGTCTTGGTTTTGGCTTGATTTTTTTACTACACATCAAGGGATGCATAGGTTTTGTTTATGCTTGTATTTAGTGCTTATCAATGTTTTAGCTTCACACTTTTCATTGATAGTATTGGTTGTGATTGTTGTTCTTGCACTATATGGTGTGTTGGACCACTCACATGTTTCAAGATGGTGTACCAAGTTCCTTGTAAGGACTTCATGAATTTCATTACTAATGTATTCCTTGAGATACATTTGTTATATTTTATATGTTTGGTTTATCAAAGAGATTTATTCCATAGATATTTGTATATGCATCATGATTATATGCCTTATATGATCTTGTACCCCATTGAATGTTTATGCATTGCTTCAGATATTATATTAAGTATACTTGATGCATACAATCATAGGGTTATTTCTCCACCAAATTATGCAAGTTTGGGTTACTCCCAAATGACGGTTAAATTAGATATGTCATGTTTTGCTTATATGTTTGATAGCCATTATTGCATTTGGTTGAGTGCAAGGTGAGATTTGTGTTCCCTTATAGTTTTGGATCCAAATTTCTGGTGACTTTGGACTTTATGTGTTGTGGAAAACTAGTTAATATTTGACTTACATTGTGGTTGTTTATTTTTTTGATATGCATGCAAAATTTATTTTAAAGGGTAAAACTTGCTCGTGGATAGTTCCTAGTGCATGGATAATTGAGAAACTAGGAAGGAAAAAAAAGTGAAAAATGTTAAGTTAATCATTACGAAGTGTCTAAGTTCATTTAATAACTCTCAAGAAATATTTTATTATTTGGGAAAGATAGTTGAAATGTTTAAATCACCTACAAAGAATTAAATTCTATTATTTTATTTGCCTTTGGAAAATAAAAATATCTTAGACATTTTAATTAGTTGATAAATGTATTTTTTGGAATGAGAAATTGGAAAAATAGAAAAGTGCAATAAAAAAGTAAAATAAATGCAAGCAAAATTGAATTAAACATTAGAAAATGAAAAGGGAGTTAAAGCAAAAATTGCTTCTCTTTCTCTCTCTCTAAGGATGGATTTGTTGCTTGGACTATGATCGATTTGCAAGGAAGATGATTGATGGCATGTTGTGTTGATTGAATGGCTTCTCAATTTGCAAGAGTGTTATTTTTATGAGTTTTAAACATGAGGTAATCTTCCTCTTTTTCCTTTATTTTGTGTTCCTTTGGTTTATGAATTCTATTGCTTACCATTATGGAAGTATACAACCTCAAATTGTAGATTGAACTTTTGCAATTTTATTGTATAAATTTGTGTTTGAAAAATGCCCGTTTGAACGATGGTTATGACAAAATTTTCTCAAAAATTCTTGAAACATGAATTTATGTTTTTGATTAAAAAGCATCGTTAACTAGTTAACGCTGTTTTTTAAATCAGAAACATGAATTTATGTTAGAAGTATGGTGTTGTCCATATTCTAAAACAAAAGTATGTTTAATTTTTCAAGATTTGTATTTTGAAAAGTGAAGTTTCATTAATGAAATTTTGGCCTTTTCCATGTTTTTCCCTTTGTAATATATTTTATAAAATTTTAATTTTTGACTAATTATGGATGAATATTAATGTGGAAAAGGAAGTCTCCTTGTTTATTCTTTATTTATAAACTTTTAAGACTTTATTATTTTTACCTAATAAATTATTAAAAATTTGTGTCATTCCCTAATAGTGTTTGACATGATGAGCCTAGGATTGAGGTATAGGGATAGGAAGGAGTAGCTCTAGACATTGTCCCAAGTTCAGAAGCGAGTTCAATGCTACGACAAGCACATAGTTATTAAATAAGTGAAAATTAATGAAAACATTGGGCAATAAAATAAACAAATACATTTGGTAGCAACATACATAGAGCACTTATATAAGCTCAATATGACTAGACGAGGACATGCCACACCTAGGCAGGGTGGTGGATTTCATTGGGGCACTCTCTTCACACAATGACAAGGGTATATACCTAGGCCTACAACCATCCCTTCATGCTCCCACAATGACACTCCTTGGCTTTCTCTATGATTCTTGTTCATGATGCCATTGGACATGGTGTCTAATGAGAGACCTATCTCTATGCCATGCTCGTGATTAGATGAGACCATGTGTGTGCATGATCACGTGTCTATGTTGTATGCTTCTTCGTTGGTCATATTATGCATTTGATGATGACCATACTTGTTGGTTCGTTATGCATTTGATGTTGATCATGCTTGTTTTTGTATTTTAAGATTATTTACCGTATTAAATGAAATATGTAGGACATATGGGATGTTCCTATTTGTTGGTGTGTTTGTGACCCATACTCCCTTTTTTTATGTGAGTGTTGTGCATATGCCCAAGATATTATTTGCTAGCATGGTGGGGTGAAACCAAGGGTATTACGTGGTTTAGTGACATGGATAACACCATTGGGAATCAAAGTTCTTGGATGTTGCATCTTGGAGGAGCTTTGGGGGCTATGCAAGTGGAGGTTCTCTCATTGCTTTAGTTTTTTATTTTTGGAAATTGATGTAAAAGGTATATTTAAGGATATTCGAGTACTCCTATGTAATTGTAACGATGTCTACTATAGTGTTTATGTATCCAAGTGTGATCCTTCTTTGTTGGGAAGAAATGCCTATCTTGTAAATATGTTATGAAATCATTTATTTTTTGATTGCAATATTTGTAAGTAGGGTTTGTGTGACCTTTTTAATCATTCCATAATAATAATTTTATATAATTTATAATGCAGATTATGTTCCATCTATGTTGGAATGAAATCTGTTAAAGGAAATGGTTTATTATATTATTTGGTATTTTCCCACACCCCCTCTTGTTCTTGTGAGGATGTTGACATGTTTGTAACCTTGAATCATAATAATTGAGGATGTTTGGATTAAATTGTTAAATTTTGTAATTGTTTATGGGGCTTTGTGAGTGAATCTATTCTATATCATCACAGTGGATTAATTGCCTTGTTTCTTTGTGTCTATCATACTATTGGTGTTGAATAAGCGTGACATTCTGTAGTTGTATTTCTCATGTTTGTCTTGTAGTCTCTTATTTGTATTAAGGAGTTAGTGTAGCCTTGTGCTATGTTTCTTTGGATTTGATTCCTTTGGGAGGCTCTCTTGTGTCCATTATAGTATCCATAATCCCTTGAAATTTTTTATTAAGTCATTTTGTACTAGGTTTAAAATTAAGGAAGTTATGCCTCATTGAGTGTGAAAGTTGAGCCTACTAGTTATCTAGTCCTTAGAGTTATTTTTGCGCCTTAAGAGTTATCTAGTGTACCAAGGTGTTTCATGCCTTAGAGTTCTTTTGGGCTCTTGTGTCAGGATATCAAAATTTTAAGGAATATGATACCAAGTGTTAGTGTATCAAAGTTTAGAGAAGTTTGATACCAAATATTGGGTATTGGACGTCAAAGAATTTTTATTTAGGTGTCTGTGCATCAAAATTTGGACAAATTTGATAAATGTGTCTTGGTATTAGACTTCAAAGAACTTTGATACAAGTGTGAGTGTATTAGAATTTAGATAAGTTTGATACAATGGTGAGTGTATTGGAGTTTACAGAAGTTAGATACAAGTGAAATGAAATTAGACTTTGGTTGACTTACAATACCAGTGTGTTAGACTTCCATGAAGTTGATACTGGGGTGTCATACATTCATGAAGTTGATATTGGGGTGTCATACTTTCATGAAGTTTTATGTTTATTGGGTCTTATACTTTCATGAAGCCTAATTTTAGGTGTTGGACTTCATGATTTTATGCTATTGAACTTGGGAGAAGATGATGAGACATCAAACTTTGGGAAGCCTGATACCAAGGTATCATACTTGAGGGGTGGAATTTTGGGTGACCTTTGATAAAAGGGTTACGCCTTTGTTAGTGGTTGTTTTGTACATCATTTACAAGTGGGATTTGGGGGATAGTTTAGTAGAAAGGATTAGAGGACAACCCAATGGTTTAAAATATTGACTCTCGCTAATCTTCATTTTTAGTTTTGACCATGGTGTTGTGTCTCATAGTGGGTTTTTATGATTTTTCTTGTGTCACCATGCTTTCTACATTGGAAAGTGTACCAAGTGTGGCATTATAGGTTGTTATGAAACCTTGAGAATGTGTTAGTGTTGTGTGGCCTTTTTAATGCCATTTTTATTCCATAAAAAATATTGGTTGTGTTTTGTCCATTAATGTCGTAGGTGTGTGGTGTGGGATTACACTACAACCATGAAGGTTTAGGTATGGAGGTGTCTTGTGCATGTGATCTATTGTGTGGATGATGCCCATGTGCACTTTTTATTGTCCTCAGTTTCATTTTCACTTAGTCCCCATTGATTAAGTCAAATCTCATAATTTTGAGTGTTAGTACGAAATTAGGTTTTACATGAGGAATGTGAGATAAAAGTAAGAGTTTGATTTGGAAAGGTCAAATCTAAATGTGGGGGACACAATTTGGCACAATCTATCATGTCTAATGTTTTTGTCTTGATTTAGAAATGAAATAAATTAGATTATAATATTAGTTAATTATTTTTTTATTATTTGAATATGGATAAATATGTTAGAATTAATGTTAAATATGTGAATGCAAATGAAAAGATGATGATTTAATTGTGATATTACTATGATTTCTTATCATGCACATGATTCAACTATGGTTTTGAGGGCTAACCTATTGACGTGCAATTAAGTGCAATTGAGTGCAGGTATGAGTTGAAGGCGGGAACATGCTTGGGGAGAAGTGATCTAGCCACTTGGTAAAGAATGCTCATGATGGGAAACCCATTTTATAGACCACATAGTCTCACATATATATGATTTTTGAATGACTCAATGATGTCTATGATTATCATTTTCATCATGTCACTACAAACAGTTTGAAAAGAGACACAAAATTGCATACCTTGTTTTATGTCAATATATTCATACCCGCATGTATTAGAAAAATAAATGCTTTGATTTCAAATGTATATCATCTTTTCTTTTAGAGATAAAACAATAATTAATTGTACATATGTATCTACACACACACACACACATGATGATACATATGTATACATGAACAGATACATATTGGTAAACTGGTTTTGTTTGGTATCACACACACACACACACACACACACACACACACACACACACACACACACACACACACACACACACACACACACACACACACACACACACACACACACACACACACACACACACACACACACACACACACACACACACACACACACACACACACACACATCTTTATGTGTGTGTGTGTATAAAATCTACATTCAATAGTTACACCTATAAAATCTATACCTAAAGGCTAAATTTATAAAATGACAAGAGCTCCAAAACCACCAATAAAGGTTCCCAAAGGAGCCTCTTTATTTATCAGGATGACAACCCTTGTAATGTTTGCATGAAACTCGAAAAGTCACTGGTTTATCTTCCAATATTTTCGCTCCAACTTAAGCAACCATACTTATAAGATAAACATTACTTTAAATGTAATAAATGACCAGATACCAATAGACACCTATTGCCTCTTCCATGATCCCACTTGAAGAAGCCCATACGTCACTCTTTTTCCACTTCCTTAAGTCATTAAATATCTTATTCTAGATGTCCATAAGTGGGGAAAACAATATTAAATAATTGTGTTCTAGTGGAATCCATCACCCCTTATGAATGTATTACAAATAATGGCGAGAATTAAATATTACAAGTTATTTTTCAAATACATCCTAAGTGCCTTAAGACACTTTCGAAGGATGTTGGAACCATGTCATGGAATTTACAAGGTAGATGACATCTTCATCTTGACACTTTTCGCTATAGAGTTAGTGGATGAAGAGGTCCCTTAACTTTACTTTTGTTGGAGTTGAAGTGGTTAAAATATGAGTTAGCCTAGAAATGTAAACTAACAACTTATATAATACCCATTTCCACTTTTCATTAGAAGAATAATCAATAAGATCCAACTTTTGTCCTAAAGGAGAGATGGATTCTATATATGATTATTTCCTTTTCTGTTTGTTGTTTGATTTAATGTGAATGTGTAATGACTAGCTCAAATGATGTAAATTGACAACATTAGCATAAACAGGTACATATAGAACATAAAGCGAACAAAGAAGGACCAATGTGGAAATCTGATATAGAAAGGAACATGTTACTAAAATATAGAGCTAAAAGTATGCTAGGCACCCTAGACCTGAAGGTGCTTCCTTTAGCTAAAAATTTGAATTCCAAATTAGGATGCTCTATAGATCATTCCCTCCAAAATTCATCCAGAATGGGTCGATCATGTGTGCAAATCGACATAGTCCTAGGGTTTTTAGCTGTTCAAAGTTTGAAACTATAGGTCTCAATTTGCTCTGCACAATTCTGCAACTTTTAATTGCCGAATTTGTAACCTGGACACCAGAGATTACTTTAGTGGCGAATATTCGCCAATGGCAAATTTTCCACGTAGACGAATTGGGAAATAGCGAATATTTTGTACCGACTGGGGGTGGCCATGTCGCTAGAATATTATCAATTTCCATCAAATTCACGACCCAATCACAATATGTTTTATGTAATTAAATGTTTCTATGCGAGGATTTCACCAATACAATATATAGTGGACAAATTTAATTTTTTCGCCTACACTCTCTGAGGTTGCCTTAATAGACGATCATGATTTGTCTATAGGCATATGAAGATTTGTTATCCAGGAGGACCCAATTTTCCTGACATTTTGCCGACGCGTGTTTCCATTCACCCCAATTTTCGCCAAATATATTGTATTTGCCAATTATTTGGACGATCCATAATCTCCTTGAAAATTACATAAGTCATGTTATAGTTAAGCGAGATTTGCCAAATATTTGTATACAATATAAAATTCTCGTGGAATTCGCCATATAAGGATTGGTATAAATACATTCAAATATCAGTTCTATCTCTACACATTCTGGTGGGTTCTAGGCTATGAATTCAGATCAATAGCGAAGTTTCAGATCAAGGAAAATCATTGCTGTTGACTGCATTGGCGACTCCTAGTGACCTAAAGGTGAGCGATCATATTTTTGAAGTGTTATAATATTATTATGAATTTATCTATATCTGTTTGCACTGTTGAGTTCATTCTTATTCAGTGGGGACTCGTTAGTGCCAAGTGATCAACCGAGAGATTCAGACCTCAGACATCTAGATTGTAGGTCATAGGGCCAATGAAACATATATTATACTTTATAGTCTATTATTACTTCTTCAACAAATTGATATTTTTTTTGCAGCCTTTATTTCGTTGGAGATGTCGAACAAGAAGAAGGGTAGGAAACCTGAATGTGGGGAAGGCCATGAGAGGCCAACAAAACGTAAACCGTTGTCTTCGTACTTTTGCTTTGGAAAAGATTGTGGTGAAATTCAGGAAGGTACATCACCACAAGTACAAGTACAAAATTCACAACCTACACCGCATCTTGAAGATAGTGGTGAACTTGATATCTCCAATAAGGATGATCTTAAAGAAGATTATCTAGTAGATACCCAAGTTAGCCGGAATGATATAATCGACTTGGGTGATAATGCCATAGATGATAATGCACGGAAGGGGAAAAGAAAAGCCAGATCAAATAAGGATCAACCAAAATTAAAAAAGGATCGGGAGTGGGATATGTCAGTGAGGAATTTTAAATTAATTGGGCATCAAAGTATCCATTCATTGAACCAGTGGAGAATCCAATTGAAGGCGATCCTCCAATAGAATGCAGGTGTAAGATTTGTACTTGGAAACATATTAAGTAAATTAGATTGCAGCTAAAATTTGACACCATAGAAAAGAATATGGGTAATGTTTATGAAAAACAAATGATAAACGGAGTTGAAAAATCAGTGATAAGATGGAAAACAAAGGAGGAATGTAAGGATGTGAGGAATGCCAAAGAGTATTATTTTCATGAGAAAATACAGACGAAGCTTGTTGAAGTTAAAGGTTCTATTGAAGCTAGTTTTGGGAAAGCAATGCAAATAGAACAATTGGGAAAAGCAATGCAAATAGAACAACTGGGAAAAGCTGTTCAGTTAAGTGTTGTTTTTTATATTTTGAGCAGAGGGTGTGCTATGACAAATTTCCCATCAATTAGTGATTTATTACACTTTTTGAAGGTTCCTAACTATCCTAATAGTCACCGGTCAGTAAACAGTGGATGGGAATGGGCACGTTGTCTTGCTGAGGTTGAAAAAGAAGACGTAAAGGAAAAAATAAGAGAGTCAAACTTTATTGTATTTTCTTAGACGAAGTTACGACAGTAGACAATACTTCGTGGGTATGCATGCATGTTTATACTGTACAAAATCATGCCCACCAACCTCATATACTATCTGTTGCTAAAATGAAGGATATTGTGACAACGAAAAATTTATTTCAACTAGTAAAGAGATGTTTAATTGAATATGGAGGTATGGATGACATGACGGTTGCCAAAAAATTGGTGTGTTGGAGCAGATGGAGCTTCAGTAATGTAAAAAGATCGAAACTTCTTTTGCACCATACATTACTGTAATTCATTGCATGGCTCAAAAATGAATCTAGCTTTTGGAATTATGAGCAAGTATGCTTCAGTAAAAAAAATGAAATTTTAATCAGAGAGCTCTACTCACACTTCTGTTGAAGTCCCAAGCAATTTATGGAATTTCAACACTTTGCTGATGGAATAACTGATAGGAACAAGCTTCTCAAGGATAATGATACCAAATGGATCTCTTTGGATGGTCCAACGCATCGATTTATTTTAGAATATCCATCCTTGATTGGACTATTTCACACAACTCGCGATGAATCAGAGCAACCAAAATTTCTCGACCTTCTTCGGAGGTTAAGTAATCTAGAGACACTCTTAACTTTAGCAACTGTTCTGCCCATGCTAGAGGAAATGAGGAATATTATGAATTCTGCCCAAAAAAGAGCTCTGTATATTACAGAATATGCTACGTTGCGTAAGTTGACATGTATGGCCCTCGACAATCTCTATCGAAATCAACCAACACTATCTGATGAAAAATTTGTTAAGTGGTGGACACTCATAGATTTGAACAATCCTGATAACTTTTTATAAATTGGTGCAAACGGGGAGGTATGTGCCAATGTACAGGGAGTTGAGATACCAATGCACCTCTATACCACGGTCGACCCCAAGGAACGAGGAAAGTGCCCCAGGAAGCAACTAGCAAGAGTTACAAGGGAAGATTTTGACAAGAATTGTTGAGTCTGTAACTACTTCTATGAAGAAAATTGCCTATGATCTTTCCTCACAGATTAGAAGAAAATTCCCTCCTAACAACCTACTCGAAGCCATGTCTATTATGTTTCCTTAATATTGGAGCCTCAACAGTGTGACTAATTTTCAAAGTAAGCTACTGACTTTGATAAAACAATTTTGCATATCCAAAGAATTGAATGGAGTAACTATAAATGTAATATTAGACAAAACTCATCTTAGAAAGAAATCATCTCATTTTGCATAAACTATGAGGGAACAATATGGCAGAATGGGGAACCCCCACGAAGAGGGATCAGTAACAAGGCTTTGGAAATATATAGGTGAGAACGTAGTGTTGCGTGATTCAATACTAGAATATTTGAAGCTTGCTGATTTATGTCTTACCATGATATTGGGTTCGGTGGAATATGAGAGAGTTTTCAGTGCTTTGGGGTTCCTAAAATCAAAGCAAAGAAACAAACTAGACAAAAATTTGGAAAATTGCTTGAGGCCCTATACATCTAGGTATGATGTCCACACTTTTTCTTACGACAGGGCATTGAAAATCTGGAGGTCCAAATGTGAAAGAAGAGGTTTGGGAATCACTTCAAACCAAAGTGCTAGTGGGACTATTGACTCATGTACTGGACCTACTGGTAGCATTGAGACGCAGTTCAACGAAGGTATGCAGACTCAGAGTGAAGAAAACACATACAAGAATCAAGAAAGCTTTGAATTTGATGAGGATGAATGACAACTGTAAGAGATTGGTATTTATTGATCTTATTACTGTATCTCATCATTCATATTACAAAAGCATATTATTATGGTCGATAACTTGATGATATTTTATGAGTCTGTCAACTTTTTGCAATTAGAATTTAATATTGATTTGTAATTTTATTTTTCAACTTTCTATTTCCATATTAAAAAAAACATAATAAAATACCATAATGTGTTTATTGATACAAAGATGTTTATTTAGACATGTTGAGAGCTTAGATTTTCATTAATTCTTTCAAAATATAGCCATATGATACAACTCATTCAATACACTACTATGTGTGATTCTCCATGCAAAATTCAATACAAAGTTTCAGAACCCTTTGCAAATGACCTTGAATTCCTTTTTATAGAAAGAAGGGAGCAACAACTTCAGGTCGATTTGCAACATGTGAAGACTCAACATCAAAATCAATTACTAAGGCACTGAACGTTGAGCATATCATCCAGACTGCTATCAGTATCACAAACTCAACACAAATTTAGATGTCCATCATAGGCCAGATTAACAATTTGGCAATTTAACAACTGCTACATGTCTCCTGTTGAAAAAACAGAGTTCAAAATTAAATATTAATTCAAGCCGTGACAAATTAAATATAGATAATAGGAGTGCCCAAAACCTAGAAATCATAAATAGAGAAATGCAAAAATGTTAAAACTTGGGAGAATTTGAGAATATAAATTTACAGGCTGAAGGTTTGCACTGTGCACATAGATTCATAGGCTGGATTAGCAATAGCGAGTGCTGGTTTTTTTTTGTTCATAAAATAGAGTTATTTCAAGCGATGCCAAATACCAAATAGAAAAAACATAAAACCTTGAAATTAAGAGTAAAAGCAAAAAATTGTGTAATACATACTATGATTCTTGAGATTTCTGTGCCATTTTTTGTAGGGTGCTCCACTCTTCATTTGATGAAAGGTCAATATTGTTTAAACTATGGAAAGTCAATAGCAACTTCGTCAACAATCCATATTTAGAAGAGTGACTTGACATCACTGTTTCACCCAATACCGCATTCAAAGTTGTAAATGGTTTGATGAATTCCAGAAAGCTTTGGGGAGTTGTGTTCTTAGGAAGCAAGTCTAAATCAGACTTCATTTTTTTCTCCATGTTTTTTTTGTAAACTTCTTTTCCAATGAATTTATTTGATGGGTCAACGGACTTAGGGAAACCAAGTTTAATCAAAGTAGTTGTCTTTTCTTGCAGCTTCAATATATTTTTGCCACCTTTATCCACAACTTCTTATGTTTCCCTTAGTTTCTGACATTTTTGAAGTATAGATGATGTCTTAACTATGGGGTCAATACGACTGTTAATTCCCTTGGATGCCAAATAGATGTCACTGGTACTGTAGACGACTTGCAAAATCTGTTTTGCCATATCCTCTTTTGAATAAACATGTACGCTCTTCTCAATGTGCCCTTTGATTTTCATATAAATTAATCTCAGACTTTCATTCAATTCAAACAATTCACACAACTTGTCACTCCTTTGCATTATTTTCCCCCAAATGTTTTCTTGTATATACTTCGTTGTATTTTTCATATTATCTTTCAATCTATCCTTCGAAGTTTTAATTTTATCATTTGCATTGTGTAGGCCTTCTTTCATTTGTGCACATTTTTTTCTTTCTTCCTCTACTTCCTCTTCCAAATGTTTTGCTTTTTCCTTATCATGATCCAATAGGTTCTATATTTTTCTTATTTTGGCAGCAACAAACTCATAACTTTTGTATAATTTTTGAAAACTGGCTCTTTCATCATAAATTTTTTTATTGCTTTTAGCTAGTTTTTCCCTCAGTTCCTTCAATTCTGCCTCCATCTTTTCCTGCTTTGCAATTTCTACTACAGAGCCCAAATTTTTTATCCTTTTCTGTAAATCATTGCACTTGTTATTTGCTGTTTTCCTCTTTGATTTTTTCGTTTGCCAGGCCTGCCTGTAACTTTTCTATTTATTTCTCCAGTTTATTTTTTTCTCTCTCCACCTTTAGCAGTGAAGTGTAGACTAGGTCGTTAGTCCTTTTTGACACACTAATTTTGTCTACATTTTGTACTTTGGAAAAATCCATTTGGAGGGTGCTAACTTGAAATTCAGATGGATCTATCTGACTATGTGGTGGATTCTTATCTTTATTTGGGGGCATAACAACCATGAACTCCATCAGATCTTTGTGTGGGTCATATGTTGGAAATACCCCATTCCTTGCAGGCTATTCCTCTAAAACTTTAGTTAGGGAAACCCTCTACAATGCTCTTTTTTTTTCTTTATTTGCATTTGTTGTGTGTTTAAATTTTTCATAGTAATCACAAAATTGAAAATCTGGGCTTGCTGAATCAATTCAATGTTTGAAAGGTGAAATAGCAGAGGCTCCAGTTCCATCTATGCTTGTGGTTTTAACTAATGCATTATGAGGAGTGCCAACAACCATTCTCGATCCTGTCCCACTGTCACTTGCATGTGTAGTTTTTATAGTCTTTTGAGGGGTTTGTTCTGAAGCTGCAAATGATAGATTTGTAGCGGCAGTGGCACTTGATATAGGATTCTGAATAGTATGAGTATCTACCACTAGTGGCCTCTTGCGAGAGATATTTTGTTGTTGTACTTGTCCAACACCAAGACAAATAGTATCAGTAGTAGTACCCATGCCGACCCCACCAATCGTAGTGACACTTGACTGAACACTAATAAGAATACTATCCCCAGATTCCCCACCAGTGGCAGTGGCACTTGATTCACCACTAATGGGAATACCATGATGTCATGGTGGTTGTGGATTTGAACCTCTAACAAATCTAGGTGGACCTGGAGGGTAATGAGTAGTACCTTTGTGTGATGAATTTGACGAATGAAGTCCAATGACTGGTTTAACAGGAGCTTTTGATTTTGAATATGATGGAAGTTGTACCTCAAGTGGAAACCAAATGCCTTCTCCTCTAGGACCTAGACCACCACCTTCAAAACCCATTTTTTCCACAATATTTGCCCCTTTGCTATATTTTTCTTTCATGGACTCATTGACTCCACCTAATATTGCAGGGACTGTAGTAGTTGTTGGAGTGGCCTCAGCCTCATACTCATTTCCATCATCACTCCTGTCATATGCTGTTGTGGGATGCTCCATATTCCACAATTTGCTAAACTCTACATCCTCATCGATGGTCTCAAAATATGCACTGGTCTTTGGTTCACCGAGATTCTTCCTAATATTCCAAAGATCATTTATTTTGGTTTGAGTCCAAAATACGTCTGCACATTCTTGCAGAATTATTTTGGGAATAGATCTATTAGATGGATTAGCAAATTTTTCATAGAAATTGTAGGACCTCCTATTTTGGATGCCCTCCTCTGTTGTCCTTTGTGTTTGCAATGCCATAATTTGTGATGACAATTCTTCTGTTGAAATGTTATTGTTAGTGGCAATTTTCTCCATCTCTTTTTTTACCTCATCCTAGGAGTCTATGTTGCTAAGATTTTATAGCAATGGTTTAATTTCATGTTGACATAACGCTGAAGAGTTCCCATTTTTCTTAAGCCTTGCTTGAACTCCACCGATTGGATCATACTGCTAGAGACCCTCATCACCAAAGCTAAACATTGTCAAAAACTCATGTGCCACATTGAATGCTTTTCTCTCAAATGTGAACCCTCCACATGAGAAAGGCAAGGAAGGAAATATGCTCTTCTTTTGTTGACCATGAATGTGCCTATCTGTGCTTTCCAATCACCATACATATTCCAATGCAAATACCCTCTTTGTCACATGTATTGGAAGTTTGTAGGGTTTTACTGCTGATCCGTAAAATCTTAACACAATGTATTCTTCCATGAAGAACCAGTCAACCAAATGTATTTGACTTTTGAGTTGAATGCAATCTCTACAAGGCACAGGCAATCTAGGCATTGGAGTGCTTGTAATTTCATTATACATTGGTGCCAAAAAGAAGTCTACAAAATGGTTGTAGTTCTTTCTGTTATCATGCATCCTTATCTTAGGTGTCTGTTTATATATTGGATACTCTGTTCTGTTCCGAGTCTTCTCATCAATCTTATAGTTCACAATTTGAAGATTGTTGGTCTCGAATATTGCACGATACTTGGATAGAAGAAGATAGCACAAGTAGGATGAGAACCTAAATGTCTTACAGGAACCTTTTTTGATCGTTAGTAAATGTTTTTGAATGGATTCAACAACATGCTGAACAAAATTATATCTTACTAGTTAACTTATACAATGGATATTAAAAATCATTTCAAGAAGGCTAGCACCCACTTCCCTATCATTTTCCAATCCCAGGCAAAATGTCAGCAAGGAAATAGTATCCCGAACCCATGGGACAAAAATGTTACAATCATAAGGAGGCTTATGATTCCAATCCAATGGAGTACCACACATTATTAGAGCTCTAATAAATTAATCTCTTTGACTTGGATCGAGACTCTCATAATTCTCTGCCAGCTTTCCTAGGTCAATTTAGACGTTTGAGTTTTGTGCTTCAAATCCTAGGTTCAATAAATGAGAAAATTCTCCCTCGTTTATGGATAGAATTTCCTCTTTTGTATTTTTATTGACAATTGCTTTTTTATCTTCATCATAATTTTCAGCACAGACCATAAAAAATTCAGGGCAAGGGAATACTTCAGGTAACACCATGCTTCCCAATCCAGCATCCCACGATGTGATTTTATTTGTTCTTTGTTTTAACATTGTGTTGAAAACAATAAATTTTTCCCTGCTTGGATCTACCCCCTTATTAGACAATGCATATCTAATTTCTATAATACGCTTTTCCCTATGGATAGCAGGGTCATAAATATCATGGCATTCATCAGTGAAATAACTAGTTCAGTTAGGTATATTTTTTTATTCACTTGGCTTCCTGTTGAACCATTGCCTCTCGATATCCCCATCGCTATTATTGTTATTAATTCAAGATAATGCTAGATACAACCTGACAATGCTAACCCTCAAATTGAAACACGAGATTCAAAAAAATAAAAAATACAATATGTAGGTGTTCTAGATTTTGCGCGAAATTTTTATTTCACTAGATTGGCGCAAACAGACTCTGTTGCATTCCTCAATCTACTAGCCATTTCTGAATCTCCCTGGATTTACTGGTTTGTCCATGAAATGAAATATGATTATGAGTCACTTATTTTGAAAACACTGAAAAGTTGAAAAGTAATACCTAAAGGGCAAAATTTCTAGAATCCTGTTGTAATTTTATAAATTATTATTAATATCTATTCGCCGCTGAAGGACAAAACATTCATTGCTTCAGTCTAAATTCTGAGGACAGTGGATAGGTCACCAGACTTGAGTGATGAGTCACTTTTTCACATTGTTTTTGAAGTCTTTTTAATCCTTTTCAACTTTCGCCCTAAATAGAGCTTAATTATAGTTAATTAAATGTAAAACGTTCAATTTCGGGTCAAGTTCTCAAAAATGTGTTTACTTCCCACATTCAGGTCGAAATCCACCCTAAGCCGTTGATCCGTGCTCATCCAATGGATGATGGTATCTGTTGTCAGTTGTCGTGAGTCCCATGACTTTTTCCATTTTTCGGCCACATCACCAGACTCGATTCACTTTTTGGGAATGGTTTTGAAGACTTTTTAATCCTTTTCAACCTCTTCCCGAAATAGAGCTTATTACAGTTAATTATATATTACGTATACAATTACAAATTTAGAATTTAACTATACTTAATTAAATGTTTATCGTTTATGGAAGTCTTCCGTTAGAAGTTTGCAAATTTTTTTTATCGTTCCCACATTCGGCTTGAAATAAACCTCACGCCATTGAACTGTGCTCATCCAACACACAACAATATCCTTTGTCAGTTGCCGTGGGTCCCATTATACATAGGATTTCTACCACCCAAATGCCACGTCACTTGACACTTCATCATCTCATGGGCCATAACCTTTCTTTCCTGTCGGTGTTCAATGACATGTGTTTCCAGTGAAAGTTTGCAAAAAAATTTAGAGATCACACATTCGGCCCGAAATACACCTTAAGCCGTTGATCCGTGTGTTGGCAATTGACACTCGATTGGTTGGTTTCACTATGTTGTCATTGATGGCAACATGGTATCTTGTTCCAGTTTCATGTTTTGGTTCAGTTGTGTACCGATAGGCACTTCACAGTCACTACACTTGCACTGACACTGACATGATGAAATGAATTCTTTGGTTACCGAAAATGCAGGCCAACATGGTTTAGATTAAGGTTATCAGTTTTGGAGGCCAACATCTCTTGGATCTGGCATTGGTAATTGTTTTTGATATTCATGTATTTATGTAATTTGGCCTACATGTATATTGATATTGCAATTATCTTTGTAAGACGACATAAGGCATGATAAATTGTATAGGGTATATAGGTCAGTTGGATTAGATCACTTTGAACAAGAGCTTGAGAGACAAATGATAATTCCAAGAGATGATCTAACTACTGCAAGTGCGTATAAAGAAAAAATCAAGATTAGTTCAACACAACTAGATGAGTTGTTGAAGAGACAAAGGCAAAATGGAGATTTCAGTGGACTTGGATTTGAGCAAGGACAGAGTTCCGACACTGCTAATGAAGATCAAAACCATAAGGCATTGGTAAGGCATTTCAATGCTTATAAATTTAATGTAGATGTTTTGTTTGCAATAGATTTGGTCACATGACTAGGCAATTTAGAAACAGAGCAAATCGGAACCCTGATTTTGCTCCTAGTCAATGTTCTAAATGTAATAAGTATGGTCATAAGACAAAAGATTGCAGAATGAATGTTAAATGCTATGCATGTGGAAAATTTGGACATATGGCTAATCAATGCAGGTCAAGCAATTATACCAGTTTTAGCAAAGCAATTCAAAGGAACAATGTTACATGTTATTTATGCATGTAATGAGGTTGGACATATTGCTAAATTATGTAGAAGCAGAAATCCACCGGTTGGTAATGGAGGATCAAATGAGAAAGGGAAAGAGAAGGTTAATGAAATCCGACAAGATCATACCCAGAGATAGGTTAGGAAGACTGAAGATCAATCAACAGATGGAAATGCACCGGTTACTTATCTGACATAAGAGGTTGCTCCTACACCGACAGGAACCTCATCCAGTAACTGAGGTAGACGCCTTAGGGGTAGGCAAAATTCATGAAGATGCTTCATATGCCCCGAGAAGAGACTCTGGAAGATGTTCCAGACATTGGAGATGCTTATCTGGCATGAATATGTTTTGTTCGAGATCCGATATCTTTCACCGGAAGTTATTGATGCCAATAAAAGATTAGGGTTTTACTTGGAGGATAAAAGGTTGATATTGTACAAGATATTAATGTTGAGGACAACAGTCCTCTAGATACAAATGTACAGGATGAGGTTACAGTTCCTATAGAGGAACCGATAGTTACTGAGACTACACCAAGTGGCGAAGCCACCGATGCAAGCTATAAAGGATAAATCATCAGAGGAGAAGAAAGGGGAGTCCGACAAGGAACTGGTAGTAGGTCCATCATTGTTGTCAATTGACACCTCATAGGTTGTAAAGAAAAACATAACTGAGATGAGTCCTACTGAACTCATAATGATGGTTGTAAAGAAATTGATGAAGGAAGGATCTATGGATAAAGGGATTATTGATTAGCATTTCACTTTTTTACACAGACTAGTTTTAGAGTGCAAGTTGGATAGAGAAGCGAGCCCATCCGGTAACCTTGAGACAATTACAGAGCACATTTCAAAGGATTTCCAATCCTTGCAACATATTTCAAACCGACAAGAACTAGAGAGGTTCACATATTCAAAAAGAGCTACATTTGATCAAGTAATTGAGTCTGAGAGGAAGAAGATTGATGAAAACTTGAAACTGAAAGACAATTCTTTAAAGCAGTGTACAAATATTTACAAGGTATGTTGTAACACAGATGTACTTACAGTTAATGTGGATAAGAAGATTAAGGAATTTCGGGAGAAAGTTCCAAATATAGCTAATTCTTTGGATGGATTGAATTCATTGACTACATCCATTGATGGTCAAATTTTGGTTTTGGAAGCCCAAATTTCTATTCTTGAGAAAGAAAAAGACAAAATCATAAGAAGAGCCAGAAGTCTTAGAGGCTTGGTGAGTCCCCAGTTGGATTCACTTAGTGTACATAAGAAGGAGTGTATGGATATGGTTGGTAAGCCCACATCGTCAAAGATAAGTGAGAAAGAGTCATTTGCTCATATACTAAATGAACTTGTATATATTTCTAGCACTTTCAAATCTGGTTGGGATACTTATCTTGAGCTATTGGAGAAGGCATATTTGAAAATTTTCAAATTTGTTAAGCTTTGGTAAAGTATTTTTGGGATACTCATTGTATAGTTTTAGATTTTTGGTATTCATTTTAGAATTTTTGATGGCATTGGTGTCAAAGGGGGAGTAATACAGACGTGAAAAAGAAAAAGAAGTATTTGTATACATTAGGGGGAGACATGGAGATATAGAGTATTTTGTATTGATGAATATTAAGCTCAGGAGGAGCAGGCAGGATGAAACCGACAGATGAAACCATGATCATTTTTCACATGAGTGTTGCCATCAATGCCAAAGGGGGAGATTGTTGGCAATTGGCACTCAATCAGTTGGTTTCACTATGTTGTCATTGATAGCAACATGGTATCTTGTTCTGGCTTCATGTTTTGGTTCAGTTGTGTACCGACAAGCACTTCACAGACACTACACTGACACCGACATCGACATGATGAAAGGAATTCTTTGGTTACCAGAAATGCAGGCCAACATGGTTTAGAATAAGGTTATTGGTTTTGGAGGCTGACATCTCTTGGATTTGGCATCGGTAATTGTTTTTGATATTCATGTATTTATGTTATCTAGCCTACCTGTATATTGATATTGCAATTATCTTTGTAAGACGACATAAGGCATAATAATTGTATAGGGTATATAGGTCAGTTGGATTAGATCACTTTGATATGGTAATGGTATATATGTGGATGTGAAAGAATGCGAATATGTATTAGGACGAAGATGCAAAATATATCAGAGAGATCATGTATGCGAGGATATTTATGTAAGGGTTATTCTGATAAAGGGTTTAGGGTTTCAGACCGGAACAAACAGAGCTTAACCGTAACTGTATTCAGGCATAGGAGATGCTATCTTTTGCAATTCAACACTTCTCCAGATTGTAGTCTGGATTTATATGTAGTTAGTGAGGCTCCTTTTGTGATTGAGTAGTGTGCTCTAGGCTGTAAGCCTTCCGGCAAGTGCAGGCCCCTATATTTTGTAATATCTCTTTATATGGCCAATGGATTGATATTGTGGGTCATAAATCCCATTGTGGTTTTTCCTCTTTGAGGTTTTCCATGTATAATTCTATGTGTTATGGTTCTCATTTATGTGATTGGATTATTGGTTGCTTTACTTCTTTCAATTCTTAATGTACCAGTATACTGGTTGGTGTATGCATGTTTTAATAAGGTTAAAATTGATCATATCGGTAGAACACTAATTCACCCCCCCCTCTTATTATTCTTTGATTCCAACATCGTGCTCATCCAACGGACGACAGTTCCGATGTCAGTTACCGTCCATCCCATTATCAATAGGATTTGAATATGAATTAAATGAATTAAATATATAAATTTATAATGAATTAAATATGTAATTTCAAAACTTGCATGATATTTCACTTGTTTTTGATCGATATTTTTTGTATTGTATTACATGAAATAAAATATTACAAATATGCAAGTATAGGTGGTATAGTAAAACCACCAAAGTTCTGCCACCACAAAAACACCTCCAAGGGCCAAAACCACCATTCCCAACAAAAAAGAAAACCCTACTACATGCAAAAACCCCAAAATTCCAATTTGGCGTACCAAAATTTGTAGCAGACATCCCCTTATACATACAAAGTTGGGGAGAAAACAAACATGGAACAAAAAGATACAAACAAACAATAGCAAACACTACCGACCATAGCAGGATTAACCTAGAAACGACCTGTACTCTGGGTCATCATAGAATTCTGAGAGTCGCTTCATTGCTTGGGTAGTCTTGGGTTTCGGCCGCAACTCTCGACCCACCTCTGCACATGCCACTTCATGAAGGACCGTTAAAACCTTATCACATTGCATCAACCTTGCAAACATTTTGAAGGCCTTCCACCTGCTCCAAGCAAGAGCTCTACATCTTGCCTTCAAATCATCATCAACCCATCGAATGAGTGGTAGTGGCGCCACCAGACCAACCACCCCTGCTTTAGAAACAATGCCCACCTTCGGGACCACTCAAACACTCACATTATCCAGATTTAACAGGTAGTGCCCATCAATTACAACTCTCAGGGCATTTTTTACCTTGTCCACCTCGTCTTCAAATTGGAAACCCCAAGCGAAAATTAATGAATATACCTCCATCTTTGTCCTATAGCGATGACCTACATGAACAATTTCCTCTCCCAACAACATTTTCACACTCTTGTACAACCACTCATCCTTAAACAAGAACAAACCTTTTAGCCTCCTGTCCGTAAATCGTTCGAGAAATGGGACTAATTTCTTATCAGTATGGAAGGAGAAATTGGCTTCAATGCTTCTTAAGAAACCCAAGACAGTGCTGCAAGTGCAGAGAATATCATACCAAGACTTCCAATCCACCCAAGATTTAAAATCCTCTCACTCAATTCTAATTTCTGACATCCAACAACGATGACCATCGACATTAATCACAAACTCTGCCATCATTCCTCTGCATGCACTAGTTCAACCGCATAATTCATTTGCACAAGCTGCCATTAAAGCCACATAAAGGCTAAATGTTAACCATTCACTTTCAGTGATGTGCGTACCATAGGTCCATAAGGCAATAGCATTGCATATCCGTTGTCAGTTCTCGTGGGTCCCATTATACATAGGATTTCTGCCACCCAAACGCCACGTCACCTAATGCTTCATCATCCCATGGGCCATAGCCTTTATTTCATGTTAGTGTTCAATGATACTTATTTTCAGTGTTCAATGTACATGTATCTAGTTAGTTGGACTTTTTTTTTATATTGAAATTATGCAGAAAAATTTACAAGTTGGACTTTTAATTCACTTGTTTTTCGAGAGATAAATATTTTTTAAAAATATTTATAATCAATGATAATCAATGTACAAATAATTAATGGAACAAAGTGGATTTTTTTATATATATTAAATATAGAGGAAGAAAGATTACATAAAAAAGATCACAATATTAAATTTATTTCCATTGTTTAACAAAATATTGAAATAGCGTAGCTCATAGACATTGCGATCCTTATTGGATGCTATCACTTGCAGCCAATCCTTGACATTATGTTTTTTCAAATACTTCTTTGTCAAGCACTTCAAATATATTTTAGAAAAGACCGTCTCAGAAGTGACACTAAATTTGTACTTTGCTCTTTAACTTTAGAGAATAAATTAGAATAGACCTGCTATTTTTTTATGGTGAAAATTAAATCTTATATCCACACAAATTAATAACTATTTAAGCTATTTTAAAACATACTGATTATGCTAAGTATCCTACCATGACATGATGACAACAACAAATAATAAAATGAAATGGAAAGCATTTTTATATCCATAAGAGGCAAACTGAAACGAACTGGAATTTGCAAAATTATCATTAATATATATTTTTCACAAATTTACAATTTTTACATGTCGGAGTCCCTCAAAAAATTTAAAGCCAAAATGAGTGAGATTACGAGGAAATAGCCAAAAAAACAAAACTACTAGGGGGTCAAGGCTAGGGCACATGTAGTGGACACATTCATGGTTTACCCTAAGAATCTTGCCCTCCCTCTATGTAGAATTCTTCAGACATTATAAGCTGTGAGAATTCTTCAAGTCAACTGTAGTCTGGAAAGTCATCCAGGAGGAACCATTTCAGGAGAAAGTCCCTACCAATATGTGCCCATTTCCTATGACATGTCAACTGCTCTGCATTCAGGTTCAAAAGAAACGGTTGCCTAGCCACTGTTTTGTCAGGGAGGAGAAGCTTGGTTAATTCATTCGCCTAAGGGATCCCCAACCCGAATTCTGCAAAGACGACAATAGTAACATTGTCTCCAAGGAAGTCTTCTTTAAACACGTTCCTTAACAACATCAACATATCCACCTTTGTCTCCTCCGAGGTCTAGAAGAGATGCCAAGAACCGAGACGTAACGTCCATGTTAACACGGTATCTATTTTCATTACGCAGAAACTCTCTACCCAACACCATCCACACAGCCTCATTAGTGAACATCCCAACCTCCTTACAGAGTGATTGAAGGGTCAGGTCTCTAACGGAGCCCAAAAAGGCCCTTTGGTCTTTCGCAGAAATGATTCTCAAGCGGATAGGAGTGTCCATTTTGAGAAATCAGAATACCAAATTATACAGCTTGAGCCTATAGACATAAACCATAGGCAAAATTTAATACCGTGAGCTGCGATGATTTATCTACCAAAGGCTAATTGAATATGAAAGAAGAAGAGGTCGTCTATAAATAGCTAAAGCTCTTGATTGTAATAATTCCTTCTCTAACCGTATTAATTCCTTTAAATTTTTTTAAATATTTCGTATATCTCTGCAAGTCTTTCCCATAATTGCACTAGTGTGCGAAATTGTAAACAACTATAAACCAATACTAAATACCATATTGGAAGTTGTGGGGACAGAGTAGATTGCAGTTAGTGACTAGACATATATTAAATGACCAACATTATCGATCATGACATTTGATATGTGTCTATTGAATCCAATTCCATTTCGGGCACTTTTTGGAGAACTGCGTTCTCTTCAAAAATTTGGGCCAAAATAAAACTTTAGCCAGTGATATGAGATCATCGAACGATTTAAAATCATTGATGGATTTTAGGTATGTGTTACGTGTCAAAGAGGCCGTGCTTATCGATACATCGTGAAGAGTCTGGACTCAATGCGCTGTACTGATGTGATGTGATATGCCTTGTTTATTAATGGCAATGAATTCATGAAATCACCAATAAAATATATATTTTTCCATAAATAACAAAATATTAGCCAAACAAATTAAATAATTTTCAAGAGGTGGATAAAAATTGCCAATACACTTAAATAATTTTTCCTTCGGAGTAAAATTTTTCGCCCATACACTTATATATTTGTTGAAACAAAAAAATATTCGCCTCCTACAATATATATTTTCCCCACAGAACAAGGTATTTCGCCAGAATTTTATGAAATTTTCGTACCTTCGAAAAAAATCGCCAATACAAATTAATTTTTTTTTCCTACTTTGAAATTTTTTTTCACCATCAATATGAAAATTTCCCCCCCAAAATAACGCCCGATTCGCCAAGGTTTTACAGTTTTGCCTCGGGGGGTGCTTTCTTAAAGTTATCCCTGGTGCACACAAAGAAGAAGATAAATGTTGTGCTATATAGGGGTTTTCCCAAGTCAAAACTTGTTTGTTTTTTCCACCTCCATAATAGCTATGATGATAAAGAAAAGAGATCTTACCCCTGGTAGAACAAAGGCTAAATCTAAATTGAAATGCTAATTGAAATGATATTACTTTAGGCTTGATAATGGTGGTGATTTTATGCTCTTTAAATAAGTACCTCAAGGGTTGATGCAATAACATGACATGATAAGACATAACAAGATCAATTATGAAAACACACTTGCATGTAGATTGCTATAGCTTGCTGTTCCATAATTCTCAAATTTTAAGACACTTTCTCAATAATGCTTGCTTATGAATTCTCTAGGATTGCTTAGGATATGCTTGGATGAAAATTAATTAGAAATGATGCCTTTTATATAGGTATTACAAGGTATTTCCTACTTTATGCTAACTTCTAATGGTCATACCAAAAAATCAAGATCGAAGCACAAATCGCAAGAATTGACTTTCACACATGTTTGATTTTTGGCCCTTTTGGAGGGACTATGGTGCTAGGAACCATAGTCCACCTCGAAAAGGAGAAGAGAAGGATGGTTGCAGAGTAGAGGGTCCTAAGACATATGATTTGGTCACCAAATCAACATATGATAATAATTTGGATGTGACAAGGCCATAAATAGGCTTAACATGAGCTATGAGAGAGCATACTAAAGCAAGAGCCCAAAAAGAAGCATGAAAATGTAAACGAGATACAATTTACTGTTGAATAGGTTGAAAGGATTGAAATACTGAGGGGGGGGGGGAAGGGGGTGAGTCAATATTCCCACTAATATATAGAAAACAAATTTTTTAGCAATACTTTAATCTTCCTCAGAAATATCAAACTTCATCTATCATACCTAATGAACATAAAACTGCAAAAGTAGAATAGTCATGAAGAACACAGCCACAAGAGAAACACTGGATTTATACGTGGAAAATCCAAATGGGAAAAACCACAGAAAGTGTTAACTCTCAAGAAAATATAACTAGTTATATGGTGTTTACAAAGAGGCGTCTCACTGCTAGATTACAAAAATGGCTCACTGCTAGATTACTCACTGCAAAGATACAAAAGAATGACTCACTGCAGGAATGCTCATTGCAACAGAAAAAGGCGAACTGAAAAGGATTGCATATTCGATTGTAGGACATAATAACCCGACCAAAATAACCTTGGACAAAATAACTCGATCATAATAACCCATGGACAAAATAACCCAGGGTCATAATAACTCAATCCAAAATAACCCATGGACAAAATATCCCCATAATAATATAGAGAAAGGAAAATAAAATTTATAAATTACATGTATGTTGCTAAAAAATTTATTAGTCAAATTTTCAATTAAAGTGTGAAATTATGAGAAACACCTCTTATATAATCTAAAATTTTATGGTTGTCATAACCTGATGCAGAGGTGGGGTTCAAGTTCACAACCAACATTCCATTCTTATCCTCTACAAGTTAAGGTTCCTTCACAATGACACTATGCTTAAATGACTACAAACACCAATTTGGTTCAGGACTTCAAAACATTGGACCTAAAATTGGAAAAATTCTAAATCAACCAAATATAACATAAATTAACCATCAATACCCTCCAAAGCTTCAGGATATCTCAACTTGTATCTTGTCCACACAACTAGGCCTAGAATCTAGTAGCCCTTCAAATAGGAACATTCCTTCACAACTTTTTAATAAGAACTTATAAACAAACTATAAAAACATATTTGACTACCCATTTGGATTTTTTAAAACATGTACAAAAATTAGGTAGGGTTGTTTTGGACGATACCTCTCAAATCATGACTGTACTTCTGCAATTAGGTCTAACTAGGTTTGTTTTTTCAATCTAAGAAGGGAAAACAATCATCCATAAAGTTAAAAAAAATAATAATAAACAAAATATCTCTAGTGAGGTTGTAGATAAGATATATAAATAATTTACCTGAAATTTTTATGAAGATCCAACGGTTAAAAAGGGAGTTATGGCATTTTTCCCAAGACTGGGAACACTAGGCAAGGTTTTGACAGTTTTTGGAAAAACAAGCATATCTTGCCAAATACTCCACATAAATGATTAAGAAAGGATTCACCTGAAATATATTTCATTAATATATCATTAAAAATCATCTTCATATTAAAATTACACCAAATGTGAGCCTCCATGGCTCTGTGACAGTGACAGTCACAGATTCCTTAAAACCTTATGACAATTTGAGGATTTGGTGGATTACCTTTGTCAAATCCCCTCCAAAATGCTCAAACACTCCAATTTATACCATTCATTGGTTTTATAAAAATATTTGAAACTCCCTCTAACTGTTCTAACTACCCCTAGGACCGAACTCTTTCGCTTTTGCATCATTTTTGTACTTGTTTTTGCAATGTTGTAATATTGCAACTTTTGCAATTTTTGCATTTTTTGACAAAATAGTACCAAACATTGTAAAACCATTCTTGGACACGTGAAACACCCTAAAATGGACTAAATAAGTCTTGTTACAACATTTCCAACCCCCTTTTGGACATTTTTCACCCTTTGACCACTTTTGACTCTGTCAGGACCTTATAGGTCTATTTGGACAAAATGACTCTTAAAGCCTTAAAAAATGAGTTGTTTTGATTCCAATAGTCCTTAGGACCTTACATAACATGGAAAACATTACAAAAGAAGGAAAAAAACAAATAACCTTTATGAGGCATTTCAAAGACTAGTGCTCCTACACCATAACCATCAACTAGCCTTTTTAGTCTTTCTTTGAGTTCACGGTATTTTTCCTTTCTTGGTTGCCCAATGTATCCAACCATATATTTCTCTATTTTATTCTCTTGGAGACCCTATTTTTTTTTCACTGCTTTGATGAATTTCCAAACTGAGTTGTGTGATACTTGAAGCAATTCATTAAATCCTTTGTGCCATCCCTCAATAGTATTATTGGTTTTGAGAAAACCATTTTGAATAGCTAAATAGAAATTACACATTGTGATTGGAAACTTGGGTGATCATTTGTTTCCTGTTGCCTCTTTTGGTTAGTCTGCCAATCTATGTGTATTCAAAATAATCAATTATGAGTTGCAGAGTCTCTTCATGTTCTGTATAATAAGGAAATTGTAGAAGTGTTTCAAATGCATCAGTTATGTCTATCTGAGGCACAAAAGCTAATGCAGAAAGTTTCTTGATCTCAAATGCAAATACTTCATGGATAATGTAACGTGTTTGTAGACCTTCTTCTTGAACTTTCCTCCACAAGCATTGAGAAAATAGAAAAAACATCCCCAAATAGTGACATTTGGAAAATTTTCAAAAATAGCTCCCATGAAACCTAATTCAAAATCAATAAGTATAATTTTTGGGTTTAGATCACGTTGAAGTTGTTTTAATTCTACAAGTACTTGTGTATAAGTGGTTCTTGTATTATTGGTAATAATAATATTGATGTTGTGGAAATTGGGACAAGGAAACAACAAAGTTCAATGTTAATAAGTTAGTTTCAACCATATAACCAAAACAAAGAACTAAAAACCATTCCAAACATATCAAAAGAGATTTAAAAAAACATGAAAGAAGTTTAACAAAACAAAATAAAGGAGAAGAGCCTCCCTAAGATGCTTCCATGATTCCTTTTGATGTTTCTCTCTTGTTTCTGCCCTCTCCAAGTCCCAAATGAGTGTAGCTCTTAGCTTTTAGCACTAGCCGTGGATGTCATATGGAGATTCAAGATGGTTGGATATGATAAAAAAATTCTATGCAAGTGTAGATAGTGATGTTATGAGAAAGCTCTATGCTAATACCATTATAGTAATAATACTCTAATGCTTCCTCCTTTTCTTGAGGAGAAGGGTTCTACTTATAGAAGAAATGGAGAAATGAAGGGTTAAGATTGAGAAATCTTAACAAGGGTTAGGATTGAAAGATATTCAATCCATGTGAAACTTTCAACCCAATCCCATGTTGACAAGTGTCACCATGAGGAGGCTTGAGAGGAGAGATAAGGATCATTAACTGCTTGAGGAGACATGATGGTTACCCTAGGGGGTTGGGTTAGGGTTAGGTTAATGGATATTCCTTTTATTCAAGGGATAAATGAATGTGCAAGGGTTAAATGGTTACTTTAGTCAAAGAAATAAATGCTTTGAAGAGACCCATGAGTCAAAAGGATTGTTAAGTTAGAGGAAAGTCTCTAACCAAAGGTCAAAGGTGAATTAACGATAAATGGTTATGTAAGAGCCTTTAATGATTTGGAAGACTTTATAGGTTAACCATTTGAAGACATAAATCACTTAATGGTTATTGAAGACTTTGGAGGTTATTGAATCCAATTGGCAGTGTTGTCCAGCTGTGTCGGAAGGGTCTTTGTAGATCCATCCTGCCAAATCTTCATCAATAGTTTCCTATTCCTATGATCTGCCTGGGATGAATCCACCAACTGTAGTAGTATGGGCTACAACAAGTGGTTTGAGTGACTGTTGTGGTTTTTCATAAGTCCTAGGTTTGAGGGATAATTGGCCAACATAGAAAAGCTAACTAATATTATACTCTCCCGGTCCTTCATCTTGTACTTTCATTTTCAGCTTTTCTTGTTTGGGTGTAGTGATCGGTGGACTAGTGAGGTTTTATGGGTGAATGTAAGATGATGAGGTGGTGGCTTCTCTATTGCTAGGGACTGTGATATTAGGTTTATGCCTTATATGGTTGCAAAAAGAGAATGGGTTGGCATCACCAAGGATAGTAATCTCTACTCCGTTATATGGAAACTTGATGCATTGATGGTAAGTAGATGGTACTTCTTGCATGGCGTGAGTCCATGGTCTACCTAATAGGAGATTGTATGGAAGAGGGAGGTCTAGGACTTGACAAACCACATTATTCACCATGGGTCCTACCCCGACTGGTAGAGTGACACACCCTTTAGAGGAGAATTCTGCATCATCATAGGCCTTGATGGTGATTTGCTTTCTGGCATAAACTACATCTTCTGCATATCCCAATGCTGTGATTAACTGTATTGTGCAAATGTTAAGGCCAACTCCATTATCAATCAAGACTCACTTGATTCTATGTTTATGTATGAATCACTCAATGTGGAGAGGGGCATTATGCGGTTGTTGAAAGGATGCATCATCATTCTATACAAAGGTGAGACATGGTGATGATTTGAGACTACCAACTATGGCTTGAAATTGATATGTAATGAGGTCGGGTGGAACAGACGCTTCTTGGAGAGCATGATCTAAGATGGTTTTATATGAGGGTGATATGTGCAAAAGCTCTAGTATGGAGATAAGTGCTGGCATCTTATCTAATTGGTCCACAAGGTTATAATGTTTGGGCACGTATGCCACTCTTGATGGTGCACCTGGTAAGACAAGATTGCTACGACAGGTAACAACATTGCATGCAGGATCTTTGCCTTTGATGTTAATGGTAGCAACTTATTCATTGACATCATAAAGATTATCGATAGTATAGGTATAGGTTGTGTGTGTATAATATGTCGTGTTATCTTGATTCTTACCTTGATGGGAGGGACCTCCTTTCTCATATGATGGGAGTGGATTTTTGAACATGGTATGATTAGTATTGGAAGTTTTTGCATTGTGACCATCCATTCTATGTCACCTCGATCAATGAGGTCTTGAATGATATCCTTTAATCGATGACAATTGTTTGTTTTGTGCCCTCTTCCTTTATGAAATTCACAATACTCATTATCTCTCCACCAAGAAGGTTTGACTTGTAGTTCATAGTTTGATGTTTTAGGTAATGTGATAAGATCATAAGAGATGTGCTGGCGTAAAATCTTTTCAAGAGATTCTCCCAAGGGTGTGTAGGTGTGATTGGGTTTGTAAGTCGGGTACCTATTTTTAGGTTCCTCTTGCTGTGTGTTTGAAGGTTGATTTCCTGGATTGGTTTGAGGATTACCTTGATTGGTAGTGGGGTTGTTGCGATTATTTGCAACCCCTGCAATTTTGACTATGGGTTGGGCGATTTTGACAGTTCGTGCATCCACAACACCATCGTTAACAATGTTTTTGTTCTTAGCCCAAAACTTTGGTTTGTCACTGTTGTAGGTTGGTCTTGGACCCTCCTTGTTGTCATTGTATATTTTTGACATGTCCCTTTTTGATAAGGGCTTTCTCTATTTTAAGTCCTTGAGCTATGAGGTCTTTAAAATTGTCAAGACATTTTATGTCTAAGTAAAATTCCATTTCCTCATTTAAGTTTAAAATAAAAATTTCAACTAATTGCTCTTCGGGAATGGGAAAGGAACGTCTACTAGAAAGGTGTCTCTATCTTTTTAAGAATGTTCAGAATAA
Source organism: Cryptomeria japonica (assembly GCF_030272615.1). Lineage (NCBI taxonomy): Eukaryota > Viridiplantae > Streptophyta > Pinopsida > Cupressales > Cupressaceae > Cryptomeria > Cryptomeria japonica. The sequence goes on along the minus strand of NC_081408.1, from coordinate 626,424,848 downwards.
CTCTCCATTCTTTTGTTTTGTATTGCATAGATCAACCATGGAGACTTCTCGTTCTATGTTATGCGCATGATGAGTGATAAACTTTTGTACGAGGTCCTTAAAGGTCCTGATCCCACAATGAAGGCGTGAGAACCATTTCATGGTTGAGCCTCCCAAACTTTGGCACATTAAATATGTTTCCTTGTATGCAACCTCTAAGTAGGCGGAGAAAAATTCTCACACATGATCTCTAGGGTCTCCCTTTCGTTTGTATTTATCAAACTTTGGGGTTTCGAAGGTGCGTGGGAAATGATAAGTCAGAGTATTGACATGTTTTTTATCAAGACTCTTAGGTTTTTGGTATCTTTTGGGTTGCATTGTGATAGTAAAATATTGTGAATCGACTATATGTAATCCATGTTTTAAAACTGAACTTAAGAAATCATGTTTGAACCTTTTCTGTTAATTCTTGTAGCCATGCCAATTTATTCCTGTAGCCAAATGGTTTGTCCCTATGATATGCGGATTATTTAGGATGATTTAATATATGAATTAATGAATGTATTAGTTAAGTAAGATACATATGCATGTCCTTGTATATTGTTTTTGTTTTAGTGCAGATAATAATTGATGCTGCGGTGGAGAATTTTCTTTTGCGCCTAAGGACTGGAGAATCATGTTCAGATAGCTGGAGGTCAAACTGAAGGAGATTCAAGTGAGCACAATCTATGGCACAATCAGAGCAGTTGTACTTCACCATGGGAGTTTAACTCCAGTGCATGTTTAATTTGCAAAATATCTCTTTGGCGTGCAAAGACTGTGGTTTGGTTTCAGATCCACAGTTCCTGCAGCCAAGCTCTCTGTTATCCCCTTCATCTGACAGCTATCCACCTCTTCTTTTGGGCATAACTGGAGTTGTCCATTGTAGTTTATCTTTTCTTTATAATAAGCTCTTCCTTCTTTTCAGAGTTAGAAAAAATGGAAAGGGATTGAGCAAAGTTTTTGTCATGCATTCTAAATTTTCTCTTTTAGAATATGTAATCATCTTTCAGGAAGAAATGAATAAAAATATGTTATTCTGATCTATTAATAGTTCTTTGCTGAGAGTTTGATATCACTCATCCAAGGGGGCCCACTTGGTGAGTGATCCTGTGTTTATGATTATTGAAGTTGTTTTTACTTAGTTGCAGTAGAAGTTCATGATTGGATTGTTCCTGCAACCACTGGAAATAGATCCTTTGACTGTTCCTGCAGCCAAGGTAGAACGGTGTGATTCCTATTATTTTCATTAGATCTTTTCATCAGAGTTTTGTAAAGCTTTCATTTAGCCTTTTATGATTTCCATTCCTACTTTTCCTGCAGTAATTAAGAATAATCATTTAAGGAGCTTAGTGCATATATATTGCAGACCCATTTCAAGTTTTATGTTCCTGGATTGACAACTAAATGAACACCGGCTATGAGAATAGTAAACTCTACCATATGAATGTCCAAACTTTGGATTGAGATTTCAATTAGAGGTATTATTATTGTCATTATAGTTGGGGTAGACATTTTTGGCACCGTTGCCGGGGATGGTGTCAAGCTAAGAGCCTTTAATGATTATTTTAGTTTCTAGTTAACTATTTAAATTTCATGAATCTGCATGCATAATAGAAGAAGAGATGCCAGAGGTAGATTTTTGCCCACTCATACTACTCATGCAGAAGATAGTTTTCTAGAAATAAACCCTTTTTTTGAGCAGTATCAAGTCCCACAAAATTTGAATCACCCCGAGGCTGAATTTCCAGAAGGTAGTCTTTAGTTCCTTTTTGGTCCACAAGAAGAAGAATTGCCTATTGTAATAACCCCCACAAGTCCAATGCAAGGGAACCCACCTCCTGTTGGAAATAATCCACCACCACCACTTGGTCCAACATTTGAGTTTCCCATCTTTGACCAGCATGATAATGCTAACCTCAAGAACATTCTAGCATCTTCACTTCCTAAATTCTATGGGTTGGTCACAGAGGATCCAGATACATTTCTGTTTGAGTTTGATGTTCTCTGTAGGAGTTTTGACTATACTACAGATGCCCATAGACTCAAAATTTTTCCAGCCACTTTGAAGGAGTCATCCTTGAGATGGTTTATGAGCTTGGGTAGTAGCACAATCAATACATGGGATGAGATGAAACAGTTGTTTCTTGCAAAATACAAAGATTATTGTAGAGGCACTGATCGTCATGGGGATGATATCTTTAGAATGACACAAACTGAAGATGAGAGCCTTGAGGATTAGGAAAGGTTTTTGTTTAGTGTCAAGAAGTCCAAGCATAGTTCTCTGAATGAAGATTCCCTCAAATTGATATTCTTGAAGGGTAACAGTGATGAATGCACCGATTCCTTAGATCTAATGGGGGGAGGTGATATTACACAGTCTACTTGGGCTGAAATAGGACAAATTTGCAAGAAGTGTTCCAGATCTATTTCTAAGAAGAATAGGAGATTTAAGCCAGGAGCACTATCATCATCACCTGGAAATGGAGTTTCTAGGTTGGAACTTAGTCATTTGTTAAAATATTTCAAGGAGGATATTATAAACAATATGGCTACTCAGTTGGATACATTGGCAGCCAAGAAGAAGCATGAAGAAGCTGATGCATTTCTTGCCGAATTCTGTCCTCATTGTAAGCAACGGAAGAAAGATTGTAGATGTAAGATGGTTGCAAATGTTGAAGTACCTGAGTTCAAACCAATTCAAGGGGAGGATGAACAAGTCTTCTATGTTGCTCAGAGAAGACCAAATTTTCAGAAACAAGGTATGCCACCTGATCCACTTTCCTTTTCTGGTTATAGTGGTAATTCTTATGCACCAAATAACCAATGGCAACCACAGTATTCCCAAAATTTTGGTAATTATCCACACTGGTATGGATCACAAGGCCAAGGACAATAATTTGCTAATAAAATTCCCCAGTGGCAGTAGCCACAGGGAAACTGGTATCCACCTCAGGGTACAAGGAACCAGTTTCAAGGGAATTGGCAACCTACCTCTCAATGGAGGGGAAATCCATCATGGTCATCCCAATATTTTGGATGTCAACCCCCTGCTCAGCAGCCACAACCTCCTGTAGCCACAACACCACCTCCCAAGCCAACACAGCTGCCTACTCAACCGTTGCCTAATCCAAATATAAAATCTCAGCAACAACAACAAGCTTATTCAGCTGATGCTAATCAATACCCAACCTATTCTTTATCACTAGATGATATTCACCTCCGATCTAGAATAACACTACCTAATCCCTCTCAGCTAGTTATTACTGAAGTACAAGAAGAGAAACCAATATCTGATCCTAATGATGTAATACCTCAGAATCAAATATTACCACCATTTCCCCAAAGATTGAAAGACAAAGAAGTTTCAACTGATCAACAACAAAGCTTTGATATTCTTGATCAACTGAAGCACATTTGTGTTAAAATTCCGTTACTGCAAGCAATAAAGGATGTCCCAATATATGGTAAAGCATTAAGAGAGGCATGCCTAAAGAAACCTGGCAGAAAGAAAAAGGATCCACAAACAATTCATGTTATGGGTCAATTGGCTGATATTATGTTAGGAAAAATTGCTATTCCAAAGTATTTTGATCCAGGCAGTCTTGTTGTGAGTATAGTCATTAATGGCAGTCAAATAAAAATTGTTTTAGTTGATCTAGGGGCAACCATTAATGTAATGACAAGGGAAGTAATGAAACATCTAGAGATAGATAGTTTAAGGGATACACCCACAATTCTTCAACTTGCTGATGGCTCTGCAGTAAGACCTGATGGTATGATAGAAGATATAGTGGTCATTCTAGATTCCTGGGAATATCCTGCAGGCTTTATGATTTTATCCCCAAAAGAAACATTGGGGGGATATCCAGTCATTTTGGGAAGACCATGGCTTGCCACAACTGATGCATATATTGGGTGTAGATCAGGAGACATGATTATTTCAGATGGTAGTTCCACAAAAACATTGGCTTTTTATTCCCTTGCACAACCTCAGCTTGAGCAGCAGCAGGCTGTTTGGCCTATTTTGGGAGAGGAATCTGAAGAAATTGACTCTATTAATCACCTTATGATGATTAATCGAATGCCACTCATGCAGTTATATGATGAAGAATCAATCCTTTATAAGGTTCTAACAAATGAATTAATATAAGACCAAGAATTGCAGGAATTGGTTTCGAATATTGCAGGATTGGATTTTCCTGCAACCACTGATATCTTGCATACCTTGTTGCCGCAAGAATTGTCATATTCTCATTTTTTTGATATAAATCAGATTGATCTTACTATCAAGATAGAGGTTGAATTGAATAAATATTTGAAATAAGAATATAGCAGATACTCAGAAGGATAGCCTGGCGGACTTACTAAAACTCCATAGAAATGCCTTTGCATGGGATTACAAGGATATGAATGGAATTGATCCAACAGTTTGTACTCATCGCATTTACATAAAGGATGATTGTTTCCCCCTCAGACAACCTCAAAGAAGAGTCAATCCTGCCCTGAAGGAGATAGTTAAAGAAGAATTGCAGAAATTGTTGAAAGCTGGGTTTATCTATCCTATCTCTGACAGTCAATGGGTATCACCTTTGGTGATAGTTCCTAAAAAGGGAGGCAAATGGAGAGTATGTGTTGATTATAGAGCTTTGAACTTAGCCACAAGGAAGGATCATTTTCCACTGCCATTTGTGGATTAGGTATTGGATTCTCTTACTGGTAAGAGATATTTTTCATTTCTGGATGGATTTAGTGGCTATAATCAGATACAAATAGCTCCTGAGGATCAGGAGAAAACAACATTTATTTGTCCATGGGGCACTTATGCATATTCTGTTCTTCCTTTTGGGTTGTGTAATGCTCCAACCACTTTTCAAAGGGCAGTCATTAGTATTTTTTCTGATATTTCTCAAGACATTATGGAAATTTACATGGATGACTTTACAACCTATGGTTCTAAATTTGATCAAGCACTGGGTAATTTGAAGAAAGTTCTGCAGCGGTGTGAAGACTACAACTTGTCTCTAAATAGTGAAGAGTGTTTCATTATGATGGAAGAAGGAATAGTCCTTGGTCATCATATATCTGTACAAGGCATACAAGTGGATCCAACAAAGATTGAGGTTATTTAGCATATTAATGACCCTGTGAAGCAGAAAGATGTGAGAAGTTTTCTTGGCCATGCTGGATACTACAGAAGGTTTATCAAAGATTTCAGCAAAATTGTAAGTCCCTTATATACACTGCTTGCTAAAGATGCAGAATTTAGATGGACCTCAACATGCAATGAAGCTTTTTTAAAGCTTAAGCATGCTTTGACTCAAGCACCAGTTCTAAAAGGACCTAATTGGTCTCTACCATTCCAAATCCATACTAATGCATCTGATTATGCTATAGGAGTAGTGCTAGGACAAAAAATTGACAAGTTGGAAAATGCAATATATTATATCAGCAAGAATTTGCAAGGACCTGAATTGAATTATACGGTTACTGAAAAGGAAATGCTAGCTGTCATATATGCCCTTAACAAGTTTAGACACTATATTACAGGGTATCCAATATTTGTGCATACAGATCATACTGTAATTAGATATCTCATGAATAAGCCATCCATCACCGGTAGACTGGCTCGCTGGTTATTGTTGATGTAGGAATTTGATATCACAGTTGTTGATAAGCCAGGGAAGTCTAATGTTGTTGCAAATTATCTTTCACGTCTTCAATTGCAGGAAGACTCTACAATGATAGATGACACTTTTCCAGATAAGCATTTGTTTCTCATACAGGCTCATACTCCTTGGTATGTTGATATTGCCAACTATTTAGCTGCAACTAAGATGCTAATTTTTTTTTCTTCTAAGGAAAGAAGGTTGCTAGTTGAAAAAAGTTTTAACTTTTCATGGATTGCTGATTGTTTATTTTATACTGGACCTGATCAAGTGATGCGAAGATGTGTCAGAGAGGATGAAACATATGACATCTTGCATGCATGTCATGATGAGCCGTGTGGAGGTCATTTTGCTGCCAAAAGGACAACATTGAAAATACTCAATACTGGTTATTACTGGCCTACACTACACAAGGATGCGGCTCAGTACACAAGAAAGTGTGGAAGATGTCAGCGAATGGGAAGACCTACAAAATCTGATGAGATGCCACTATATCCTCAAATATCTGTTACACCATTTGACTAATGGGGATTAGATTTTGTTGGCCCCATTGATCCACCTTCTAATGGCAAATCTTATATCTTGGTATGTACAGATTATGTGACAAAATGGGTAGAAGCTAGAGCCATGCAACATGCAAGAGACAATAAGGTAGCTGAATTTCTCTATGAAAAAATATTTACAAGGTATGGAGTACCCAGGGAAATTGTCTCAGATCAGGGACCTCAATTTACATCCACATTGATAAAAGCATTGGTCAATGAATACAATATAAGACACAGGAAATCTACTCCATATCATCCATAGTCTAATGGCCAAGTAGAAGTTACCAATAGAGAGCTTGAGGCTATTCTTACAAAAACAGTATCTATCCACAAGAAAGATTGGTCTAATTGGCTTTCAGAGGCAATTTGGGCATATAGAACAACATGGAAAACACCAATTGGATTCACACATTTTGAGATGGTTTATGGCAAAACAACAATGATGCCTATTGAATTTGAGCATAAAACCTTGAGAACAACTCTACAACTGAATATGACATTGTCTGAAGCACAGAAGGAACGCATTCAACAGTTAAATGCTCTTGATGAATGGAGAAAGATAGCTGTTCAACAGACAGAGTTGATTCAAAACCAAAGAGCCAGATGCCATGATAAATATATCAGAGAAAAGAAATTCAAAGTTGGTGACTGGGCACTCTTGTATGATTCCAGATATAAGGATGCTATGGGAAAACTCCAAACAAGGTGGTTGGGTCCTTATGAGGTAGAAGAAGTTTTTCACAATGGAGCAGTTCGGTTGTCCACAATAGATCCTGTTCGATTTAAACTCTTAGTGAATGGACATCGACTACGACTTTATCACAAGCCAGCTCTAGAGAAGAGTTCCTGCAGTAGTTTGCTCCTCAAAATGAAATACGAGTTCCTGCAGCAACTGGCAAGGTTCCTGCAACAACTGTCAATGCTTCGGTATCAATTCATGAGCTTCATGTTGCATTTGAGCATGTTGATAAAGGTGATGTTCCTGTAGCCTCTACAGTGAACTTATTTACTGTATCATAATAAAATATTTCCATGAGGAATATTGTTCTCCATACATAAAATTCCATCCACTACACTCCATCCCACTTTCTTACCTGTCACTTCATTTTATTTCGCCATCATTTTCACCCAATTGCAGGTATGTGTATATTGTACTTTATTTTAATTATGCATTTATTAGGTCATTATGATTTTAATTCTGTTTTAATCCACTCTAAACCTGAAATCTCGTCAACCTGTGTGGACACGTGCTAGGTTAAGTTGGGGGGGGGGGTACTTTATGGTCCTTTTCCCAGTAAGATTTATTATCCTGAACTAATTTCCTAACTGACATTATTTATAATGATTATTATTTCACGCGAGTGAATAATAAGTTCTGCCGCCAAATTTAAGGTATGTAGATTTTAGCTTTTGTGAATCTGTCAAACATTTTGGTGAAGCTGCAGAATTATCAGAGTAAAAGATGGGTGGTGATCTGATTCGCCATGAACCAACTATCCATGAAGGGTTGCTGCAGGATGTTGTCTATGTGCATTATTTCCAAAACCACGGTTGGCTAGATTATTTCTTGAGAATTAGGGATTTCAATGATGAAATAGCTATGGAATTTATGCATTCTTTTGACGAAGGAGAAGCTACAGTTAAGGGGTTGAGGGTAATTGCTACAGAGTGACGAATTGTAGAGGTCACAGGGTTGCTGCAGGAAGGAGAACTCTTTCTAGAATCGAAGGATGCAAGGAGTGCCAGGGTAGAGTTCACAATTCCTACTAACAGACCCTTAATGGTGGATAGGCAAGGGACTAGAAGGGTTTCTTTGCCAGCACATTGGCCTCAGGTAGCTTTGTATATTATAAAATATATTACCTGGGAAGGACGGTATTCAAATCTCCATTTGCCTCACTTCAAGTTACTTAGTCATCTGCGTCATGACCGGCGAGTTAATGTCCCAAATTTCTTGTATCATCTTATTTCTATAAGTGCTAAGGAGACTAAAAAATATGGAAATCCCTCTGTTAGCCATCATGGATTGGTGAAGTTGCTGGTACAACGGTCCCTGAGAGATGTTTCACAGATGGAATGGGGTGTGTTTGAAGATATTCTGCAATTTAGGGTAGATGAAGCCCCTATTGAAAATAATCCGCCGGTTCAAGAAGAGATAGTTCCAAAAGGTCTTTCTGGTAAAGATGAGGGTTTGCTGGTTGCTGAAGGAGCTACAATTATTTTAGAAGAAAATATTGAAGCAAAGTCAATCAAAGGACAACCCTCTACCTCTCTTCAAGGAGGTTCACTTGTTTTGTAGAGGGAAGGAAAAGAACTGGAAAAGGAGGAGTTAGATGAAGAATTTGATATCCGGCCGCAGGAAGTGCATAACCCTCCTGCAGCCAAGAGGTGTCGAACAAAAACAAAAACACCTGTGTCTGTTTCAAAAGTGTATGTGAGGAGAACAAGAAGGAGGACACAGAAGACTCAACTAGTGAGTAATCCAGTAGAGGTGATTGCAGTAGAAACTTCAGAAGAAGAAGATGCTGCAGAGAAGGAAATTCAAGAAAACCCTGCAGAAGAGGAAATCCAAGAAGAAATTCAGGAAGAAGTTGTAATGGATAAGCTTGCAAATCTGGCTTCAGTGGCATTGCAATGTGAGGAGATTATTGATGATGTTCCACAACAACCTGAAGAAAATGTGGGAGATATGCCAATCCAGAATGAGGAAGTTATTGAAGAAATCCCACGGTCTAAGGTAGGACCCATAAGAACTCCTTCATCCCTAACTAGTTTATCAATTGCTTTAACATTCTTTAGGCAATGGGAAATAGAGAAGGATATGTTGCAAGGGATAATTAATAAGCAACAAAAAGAGATTGAGAAAAAAGATAATAGAATTAAAGAATTGGAGACTAAGGTAGAAGAGATTTATGGTATGGTTCCTGAGATAATGCAGTGTAGGGCTCCCCCAAGAATTTATGCAGTGCACTTGAAATAACGGTATCTGAATTTCAGATTAAACCGCATAGTAAGGGATCTTAATCCATCCTTGGAAACACCAGAGGAATTCTATCATTCTTATCAAACCTCCCCACATTCTGTAAGGAATCTGTTATGTGAATTATATTTACATAATTATGCTGTACCCCAGGACAGAGAATGGAATCCTTTGTTGTACATTGGGGATATCCATCTTAGAGCTCTAATGTCTTTGATACAAAATGAAATGATTATAGGACCTCAAGCTAGGGAGTTTGAAAAATTGGAACTTGACTGTCCATTGCCATTGAGGAGGGAATCAAAAGCACCCAGGGTTCTGTATTATGAATGGCAAAAGTTGCTAATAAGAGATGATGTTAGTAAGATAGTACTTCCAATGAGAGAGGAAGTCTATCAAGCGTATGAGCAATTGGTTCATACCCACAGAACAACAACACTAGAAGGACTAACTCAACGTTGGAATCATCTACCAGATCATTTAAAACTGGGAGAACCCTACTCATTACAGAATTTTCATGCAGCTATATAGAGAGCCTCCAAGTACATACAACTAGGCAGGGAGAAATCCAATAATTGGTTGCCATTAATCTTTCAGCCTCCTATCCTTATGTGGCCACTTTCGACATGCCAACCAACAGAACAAAATTATGATGTAGATGTGGAAGAAACAACTAGATGGTCCAGGTTGGAGAAGATGAAGGGATTTTATTGGAATTTGCCTTCCAAGGGAACCGGACAAGACACTGTTGGTGATTTCAGAGTTTTAGCAAAAATCATAAATTTTTGGGGGGCATGATAAGTCGGAGTATTGACATGTTTTTTATCAAGAATCTTAGGTTTTTGGTATCTTTTGGGTTGAATTGTGATAGTAAAATATTGTGAATCGACTATATGTAATCCATGTTTTAAAACTGAACTTAAGAAATCATGTTTGAACCTTGTCTGTTAATTCCTGCATCCATGCCAATTTATTCCTGCTGCCAAATGGTTTGTCCCTGTGATATGCAGATTATTTAGGATGATTTCATATATGAGTTAATGAATGTATTAGTTAAGTAGGATACATATGCATGTCCTTGTATATTGTTTCTGTTTTAGTGCAGATAATAATTGATGCTGCAGTGGAGAATTTTCTTTTGCACCTAAGGACTGGAGAATCATGTTCAGATAGCTGGAGGTCAAACTGAAGGAGATTCAAGCGAGCACAATCTATGGCATAATCAGAGCAGTTTTACTTCACCATGGGAGTTTAACTCCAGTGCATGTTTAATTTGAAAAATATCTCTTTGGCGTGGAAAGACTGTGGTTCGGTTTCAGATCCACAGTTCCTGCAACTAAGCTCTCTGTTATCCCCTTCATCTGACAACTATCTACCTCTTCTTCTGGGCGTAACTGGAGTTGTCCATTGTAGTTTATCTTTTCTTTATAATAAGCTCTTCCTTCTTTTCAGAGTTAGATAGAATGGAAAGGGATTGAGCAGAGTTTTTGTCACGCATTCTGAATTTTCTCTTTTAGAATATGTAATCATCTTTCAGGAAGAAATGAATAAAAATATGTTATTTTGATCTATTAATAGTTCTTTGCTGAGAGTTTGATATCACTCATCCAAGGGGGCCCACTTGGTGAGTGATCCTATGTTTATGATTATTGAAGTTAGTTTTTACTTATTTGCAGTAGAAGTTCATGACTGGATTGTTCCCGCAGCCACTGGAAATAGATCCTTTGATTGTTCCTGCAGCCAAGGCAGAACGGTGTGATTCCTGTTATTTTCATTAGATCTTTTCATCAGAGTTTTGTAAAGCTTTCATTTAGCCTTTTATGATTTCCATTCCTACCTTTCCTATAGTAATTAAGAATAATCATTTAAGGAGCTTAGTGCATATATATTGCAGACCTATTTCAAGTTTTACGTTCTTGGATTGACAACTAAATGAACACCAACCATGAGAATAGTAAACTCTACCATATGAATGTCCAAACTTCAGATTGAGATTTCAATTAGAGGTATTATTATTGTCATTATAGTTGGGGTAGACAGGAAAGGAGGCATGTATATGTTTCTATCAAATGGATATGGGCAGATATCTTCGAGAGCATATTGCTTTTGTGTCCTTCCTCAGTGCACTTGTTGGACGAGGTATTGCATTTGTTGTCTTAACATATCCATTTCTATAAGATGAGGGGGGATGTTGCCATGTTGATATTTATCATCATAGTTATGTGTATTCCTTGCCCCCCTGTCACCGTGATTTTGTTCTTGTCGATGGCTATGTTGGGCTTGTTCTAGTATATCCTTAAGTTGTGATACGTCAAAGTCAGTGGGAAGTTTGGATCCTTCTTGAGCAAGTTTTAGAAAATGGGCATCAACACTTCCCTTGAGAACTTCTTCAAAAAGTATGTTAAATATGGGGTTGCTAAGTGCGTCTTCTATTTGTGCTTGTGTAGGGGTATCTGGGTCTCCTTTTCTGGAAAAGGGGTTAACTTTCTCTTCTTCTTCTTCTCATATTTTATTTTCAGTTTGTCTATGACTTTGAGACCTAGTCCTAGCCATGTTTGAAGCACACATTTATGGATAAAAAAGTGTGTGTTTGATCATTTTATAGGTCCAATGTTTTATGATGATGAAGATGAGTTGAAATGTGTATGGATGAGTGATCTCCTTTTACCAAAGGTTGGATATTAACAAAGTTCTTTTTGAGATTGTTTGCTTGGTTTCAAATAATTGTGAGATGAGGTGTAATGAGGTTTTGTGTTTTACAAAGAACAAGCCACCTAGCTATGAGAGGATGCACTCAAAAGCTAGTTTTAACCTATCTAGATGTTTAGTAATGCCTTTTAGGATGATTGATCCTAGATGTAGAGACACACTAAAAAGTATGTTTTGTTGTGATTAGCAATATCCTAAAAGAACTAAGGACAAAAACCTTGGTGTGTTGAGATTGGAATGGATTTGTGATGCGTTTGGAATGAGTGTAAACCTTGGAATTTCTACTAATGGACTATGAATTTGATGATTGATTTTGGAAATGATTTTGAAGTGAGAAAGATGGAAGAAAATGTAGGAGTATTATGTGAACCTAGGAATCTCTAATAAGTGATTGCGGGTTGTGGAATGTATGATGGAGGAATGCGTTGACTGTGATTGTGATGATATGATATAACCCTTCTTTGAAAGAAAGCTTGTGATGCAAGTGGTTATAATTCAAAGTCATCGGTAAAACCGTGACTAAAATCGTGATATTGATGGATGAAAGTGCAATGTTTCATCAACAACTTATGGTTTTTTTACAAGAAACTTATTCTCTTTTGGGTTTTCTTTTCACTTTGCTTCTTTTTGTTTTTTTGATAAATTGACTTCTTGGCATATTTGAGAGATTTCCAAACACAAAGCATTGATGGATCTTTCAAGAATGTTGTTTTGTTTGTTGAGATCGTTGTTGGGTCGTAAATTGTTTCAATTGTTTGAGTCCTTTGACAAGAAAACACTTCAAGCACACAAGCACATATTCTTGCCTTTTGAAAAATGGCACAAAAGGTGTGGGTCTAAATCAACCCATTCATGAACTTTTTGACCCTGATAATGCGTGTATGTTCATAGGCCTAAAGTCAGCCCAATTGGTATGAAACAAGATGAAGACAACTCAAACACTTTTTATCAATAGAATGGGTGGGCTTCTAAAATAAGAGGTCTATTAATGTTCAATGCTTTAGATGTAAGTTCATTCTGCAGTGACTCACTTAAGAGCCTTGTAACTTACGGTGGGGCCCATATATCCTTTCGACAAGTTACACTGTAGGAACAGATACACCTAAGGCTACAAATTTTTCTCTCACCTGATTTCTATAGCGGCTCGAAGGATTTACCGCTCAAGGTTGTCCCAAGAGTGATGCGTCTCTTGGTAGGCCTCTCTTAAAAATAGAAAATTTAGAGTGTTACTAACACTTTTCTCTTGCACCTAGGACCACAAGAGCCAAGGGAGAGGATAGAGTGTGTTAGAATTGGGATCACTCTACAAATTTGCACAAGCGTGCCAAAAAATAAAAGACACTTGTTCTTTTTAACCCATCATCACAATGTGATCTATTTTCTACTTGGAGATGTTGCTCCAACAAATATGGTGTTATTTTTAACCAAGATATCAAAATGTTTGACATTTGACAAACTTTGGAAAGCAAACCTGGTCAACAAAAATAAAGTCGTGTTGCAAAAAGGTAAATGTGAGGTTCTTTTTATGCACCAAATGAAAAGTTGAGTTTGTTTTAGTTGCACTAAATAGAAAATGTGAAGTTATTTTTATCCCTTTGTGAAAAACAAGAAAGATGAAGTTTTTTTTAATGCACCAAATGAAAAGTTGAGTTTGTTTTAGTTGCACCAAATAGAAAATGTGAAGTTTTTTTTATCCCTTTGTGAAAAACAAGAAAGATGAAGTTCTTTTTTATGCATCAAATGAAAAGTTGAGTTTGTTTTAGTTGCACCAAATAGAAAATGTGAATTTCTTTTTATCCCTTTGTGAAAAACAAGAAAGATTTGTTTTAAACCAAAGAAATTAAAATGTTTTAAACTAACTCCTTCCAAGACTTGCACAAAAAAATTAGAAAATCTACAACTAAAACATTCAAAAAGTTAGTGCACATGGTGGGCTCACAAGCCTAAAAAAAAATATCCTTGAGGTTATTAAAGTGTTCGACTCACGTCGGGTTCACCAAATGATATTTTAGAAATGGGGACAAGGCAACAGAAAAGTTCAATGTTAATAAGTTAATTTCAACCATAAAACCAAAACAAAAAACTGAAAACCATTCCAAAAATATCAAAAGAGACTTCAAAAAGCATAAAAGAAGTTTAACAAAACAAAAGAAAGGAGAAGAGCCTCCCTAAGATGTTTCCATGATGCCTTTTGATGCTTCTCCCTTGTTTCTCCACTCTCCAAGCTCCAAATGAGTGTAGCTCTCAGCTTTTAACACTAGCCATGGATGTCATATGGAGATTCAAGATGGTTGGATATGATAAACAAATGCTATGCAAGTGTAGATAGTGATGCTATGAGAAAGATCTATGCTAATACCAATATAGTAACAATACTCTAATGCTTGCTCCTTTGCTTGAGGAGAAGGGTTCTATTTATAGAAGAAATGGGGAAATGAAGGGTTAAGATTGAGCAATCTTAACAAGGGTTAGGATTGAAAGATATTCAATCCATGTGAGACTTTCAATCCAATCCCATGTTGTCAAGTGTCACCATGAGGAGGCTTGAGAGGAGAGATAAGGAGCATTAAATGCGTGAGGGGACATGATGGTTACCCTAGGGGGTTGGGTTAGGGTTAGGTTAATAGATATTCCTTTTATCCAAGGGATAAATGAATGTGCAAGGGTTAAATGACTACCTTAGTCAAAGAAATAAATGCTTTGAAGAGACCCATGAGTCAAAAGGATGGTTAAGTTAGAGGAAAGTCTCTAACCAAAGGTCAAAGGTGAGTTAACCATAAATGGTTATGTAAGAGCCTTTTATGATTTGGAAGACTTTAGAGGTTAATCATTTGAAGACGTAAAGCCTTTAAGGGTTATTGAAGACTTTGGAGGTTTTTGAGAAGTGACTTCCTTTTATTTAGGAATGTGACAATGATTAGGATAGGATTAGGCTAAATTGGAAGTTATTAGAAGAATCTAGAAGGGGTTTAGGCATGCAAGTAGATTTTGTAGGAGAATGCAAGTGGGAGGAGTTTTGGGATTTTCAATTAAAATAAAATCATTTATTTCAATTAAATTATGTAATTTGCATTTGGATAGATATTTAAATAAATGTTAATTACACCGAAGGCGTCTCTTATATGAGATGGACAAGCTCATTTTTGCCATCAATGGTTCATATCATCTGTTAGAGAGTGCAAGACGATTGGAATGATTACAGCCTTCCATTATCATCCCACTCAATTGTCAGATACGACAAAGAATTTTGTGCGTTCAAAATGAGATTTAATGGATGAACTTTTGCAAATATCTAGGCCACATTGTAGATCGAACTAGGCATGGTAGTGGCCTCGTACCCGCTAGGAAGCCTTCCTCGCCTCCACACAACCAACCTTGTGTCTCTTATAGGTGAACTCTGACTGTGCCTCCCTTCTCTGACTGCTGCCATGAAGGATGCTTCAGACCTACAACCAGTCGCCCCCTCTATAGTGAGGATTTGTGAAGAAAATAAATGAAAAGAACAGGGTTCCAAGAGACTTTTAAAAGATAAAAAGATTTGTGAAAAAGGGTTTCGGTTGTTTATCCTCAAAATAGAAAATTACAATCAAATATCTAATCTATATTTGTTTCATTGGCCATTCAAATCAATTAATCATATTCAGTTAAAAGTAAGTATTAAACTTTTCCAAAACAATAATTTCTCAATCAAAGAATGGACTATGAAATTATATTTACAGTGTGCTCTTCCCCCTTTAAAGAAGAAATATGAGCAATAAAAGAGGGGTTTTCATCTCCAGACATGACCACCATTACGCTTTCCTTCTGGTCCTTACAAGAAGATGTGACCTCATTCTTCCCCTGGCCATACTCAAAGGATTGGTCGATTTCATTAATAGAACATTCTTGAAAGCAGGGCCAGAGCAGGAGGACTAAAGAATTGGCTACCACGATAAACATAACACATCCCGCAATGAGAGCATAGCCATTTCCTGAGGAATCTATTTTTTCTTCTCCAGATAGCACTGACCCAAATTCAAGTTGAAGGTGACAAATGTTAAATAAGTTGTTTTGAGCTTGCAGATTCTGTAGTTGGAGAACACAGTAATCTATGAGACAAGGGCACCTGATTGATAACAAATGTGATAGGATTTTTGAGAGTGAAATATTATCTTCATTTGTTTCCTCAATTTCTTTATAGGTCACTTGATGGTACAAGGGCACGATTTCCTCTTAGCAGCAATAGGAAGAAGAATATTTAGAAAGTGATATATTTTCATTTGTGTGCTTTATAGATAAGGGTTGATGCTGAATACCTTGGTTATCCGCTTCTTGGGGATGATTGTGTAGATGCAGCCAATTGATAATAACAATGTGCTTGCAATTCTTTCAACATTTCACCGATTTCAATGCCATTATGTTCTATGCTCCTGATCTCTTTCAGACTTTGGGGTTCAAAAACGATGCCTCACTCTACTCTTCAGTTATTACCGGTGGTGTATATGTTTCGTCCACTGTAGTTTCAAGCCATTCAGTTACCAAGTTTTTCCATATTTTTATATCACAAATTTTAACAATTTTGCTTTGGATTTGCAAGTGATCATTGGAATTTTGTTGCCAACAGGGATGGAAGAGGACGAAGAGATTACCAAGGACATAGCAATTGTGATAGTGCTTATGGTATGCACATTCGTCTCAACCTTTGCACGGTCATGGGTGCCTCTTGGATGGTTGATTCCCAGCTAAACATTTCCACTAGAAACCAGATTTGTTGGACAAAGTGTCATTGTGTGCATCAAACTTCTCTTCACATCCGTCATTGCACAAGAATTCTTGTCAATGCTTTGCCATTTCAAATATGGGATTTTCCTATTTTCGTTGGCTGGGTTTTAATCATGTCCACATTCGTCCTATTCCTCCTTCCCAAAACAAAGAATGTGCCAATTGAAGAAATGATAGAGAAAGTGTGGAGACAACACTGGCTGTGGAAGACCTAAGTCATAGATTCTGATCTGACTGATGATGAGGATGGTGATGCCTATACCAATCAATATGGAAAAGCTAATGGCAAGGCCTAACACAATTCCCAGTTATAATTTAATTTTTCTACACAATTAATTTTCAAGCTGAACCTTCTTGCTCAGTTTTCTGAGTCATGTAGTTGCGTTTTGAATGGCCGCGTTTTCATGTTTGATAAGATGTAAAACATAAAATTAGATTTGCAGCAATACCTATGTTCATTAAATGAATTTAATTATTATGGTAGAGAGTAGTCGTGACATCATTCCCATGTGCAATATGGCAGGTTTGGCAAGTAGCACCATACTTAGTAAGAATTTCCTGTCCTTTCAAAGCAATGCTATCCTTTCACATGGAGGTTGTTTTCCAATCATTTATTAATATAACATTTATTGCAGGTGCATGGGTAGATTAAAAAAGTGAAGTAGATATCTGCAAAATTGAGACCCAACTGCTCTGCAAAATCGAGATATGTTTCAATTTAGTAATTTGAGAAAAATTTAGTGAATACATGAAGTATTTGTAAGATCTTGTTCTAGGCTGTAGTAAGGTAGAAAATGGTTTTTGATTAGGTTTATTTTCTTATCTTAGGTTTAATTTTACCATTCATATCTGTGCCATGGAATAACAAGTAGATAGATTAAGTTTTTTTTTTGGAATCCTATAAAAAACTAATGTACTATCCACGTAGGCAATTTGAAAAGGGGTAATGCTTGATGACATAATAAATTATGTGCCATCGCTATAATAACAAGTTGAGGTAAAATTGTAGATTTTTTAACTTGAATTTGATTTGCAATATTTTTGTTCTGTTTTATCATGTGCAATGACTTGCTTCTCATCATTTCATGTTACAGTTTCTAACCTTAGACTGGATTTCAATATGGAAGTTCTAATTGCTTAAGCATAAATTCTGTCAATTATTTGAGAATTCAAATGTCAAAATACTTCATGAACTTTATATCTTAGATAGTCAAATATGGTTTAGGTAATTTATTTGGAGGGCTAAGAAATTGTAGATTTTTTTTTATTAAAAATTAAATTGTAGATTTTTTTTTATTAAAAATTAAATTGTAGATTTTTTTTTATTAAAAATTAAATTGTAGATATTTTTTTATTAAACATTATTAGTGAGAGATAGGTTCTTATAAACCATTACTTAAAAATATAGGTCAATGAATTTGATTCAAAAATTATAGATTTAAAATCAAATAACAATTAATATTCATCAAAGAGAATTTTATACAAACGATTTAAGCATAATTAATCGTAAATTTTTAATCACATCTTGCATTGAGACTCAAGCAATATTAGTATGAGATTGGGTTCCTATAAACCATTACTTAAAAACATGGATCAATGAATTTGATTCAAAAATTATAATTTAAATTCAATAAGAAAAATCAATATTCATCAAAGAAAATTTTGTATAAACTACTATTTATAAAATATAAAGCATTACTGGTAAGAGATGGGTTCCTATAAATTACTACTTCAAAATAAAAATGATATAAATCACTACTTCAAAATAAAAGTCAATGATATAAATCACGACTTCAAAATAAAAGTCAGTGAATTTGGTTAAAAAATTATAGATTTAACTTTAGTAAGAACAATTAATATTCATCAAAAATAATTTTGTATAAAATACTATGTATACAATATAAATCAATAATTTCGATTGAAAACTACAAAATTCGATTTATGAAACATCATAATTTAACACATGAATAATAAATTACTCATCAGCTTACAAATTAAAAAAAAGACTAAAATTTCTTGCCCATTAACAATTAGCATTTTGGTCTAATTTAAAAATATTTTAATATGAACTATGTACTAAGAGGGATATTAAAAAATTCAACATGTAGAAGTATAAATAAAATTAGGGGTATAATTTAAGATTGGATGAACTGGGTGATACAAGATTAGCTTACTAAGTGAATCTCCCTATACTTATTTGCATTTACCCAACATGTGCACCAAATAAATCCAATGTACACGTACAAAATTTACTTCAATCTTCACAGGACCTAATTAGAGAGCAATCAAATATGATGGTTCCAATATACTACTCAATTAAATGAATATAATAACTCTGCATTTTATGGTTGCCATCTAATCCCAACCATCTAAAATATATAATTGATTCTATATATCCTTTACCAAAGCTTGAGGTTGTGATGCACCAGATGATTTTTGTAGCCTAGATATGTTCATATCAAAAGTTCTACAAATTTCAATGTAATGAAAACTTGTAGATTCAATTGTTGTTAAGATACTTATAAAGAAAAAAATTGGATGATGTTAAGAATATCAAAATATCACATTGCTTTATGTAACAAACTTTGCACAAATTTCAATGTCTTGAAAATTAACTTGCAAATTCAATCACCCATTGATGATGCTTACGAAGGTCAAAATAAGATAGATCTCTTAATAGAAAGCACATGATATACATCTATTTAAACTCCCCACCCTAGAAAGTTAGTCATTGAATTTAAATCAATAATTTTAGGTTGTTATGATAATGTCTCCCCACCAAATTAGCTTTATGTATTAAAATATTTTTAAACATTATTGTGATGGTATCTTTATATTTGATCAATCCTTCATCTATTAGTTAACATAGACTTATAGAAGACTAATCCTTATTTTTAAAAATACCATTATTTGTGTGTCCTAATCATTAGAATAGTTTCAATTTTTTTACATATCTACTGTCTCAAAAGCTAAAATTGATTACTTGATATTTTTTAATTCTAATTTTAAAATTGGGTTGATGGTGTAAACAATGAGTTGATGATGTATACCAAAACCACAAATGACATAAAGTATGTGAAATTAACCCCAGACATTAATTTTACAATTACGATCAAGGTTATAATTAGACTATGATTAGTGTTATAATTAAGGTTACACTTAGGGTTAGGGTTAGGGCTAGACCAAAATTTGGATTTCTTTTAGAATTGAGGCTAGGTTTATAATTAGAGTTATGATAAACATTAGAGTTAGGGTTAGAATTAACATTATGATTATAATTAGGCATAAAGTTAGAATTAGGGTACAATTAGAACTAGCGTTAGGATGAAGATTATGTAGGGTTGAATTAAGGTAAGGATAAAGCTTAAGGTTAGAAATAGAGTTATTGTTAGGGCTAGATATAGAATTAGAAGTAAAGTTAGAGATACAATTAGGGTTAAGTTTGGTATCATCATATCATGGCTAAAATTACACTTGAAATTATAAGTGTGGTTAGGGTTATAATTAGAGTTAGGGTAAGTCTTAGATTTAGAAGTATGATTAGAGTTAGAATTATGTTTAATTTTAAGGTTAGAATTAGGGCTATAAGGTTAGAATTAGGATAAGGGTTAAGTTTAGAGTTAGAGGTGGATTTAGGGTTAGAATTAGAGGTATAGTTGGAGATAGAGTTTGGGATATAGGTTTATATTATAATTATAGTTAGCATTAGGTTAAAATTAGGGTTAAGATAGATTGATGGATAATTCTATGAGAGGAAAAGAAAACTTGGAGGGAAAGACATGTTGGGGATGAGAAGTCTGGCATGCATACAACAATTAGAAAGTTTGAAATTTTAAAAAAGGGCTTAGAGAAAAGTGTATTTTTTGGGAAAGGTAAGTCAAGGATGATAAATTCAATAGAGTTGACAAGATGAGAAATTCTAACATATCAAAAAAAGGTTTAGTGGGAAAAAGTGAACTTTTTCACTCCCACACTTAGTTGTGGTAAATCAATATGTTGACACAAATTTGGAGATTATGGTTGATGTTAACTTCTTTTTATTCACTTCTACAAGATTCTTGATCATCATAATGTTAAAATGTGTTGTCTAATATAAAACTAGGTTACGTCATTGATATGCCTTTGTTGCTATAATTAAAGATCAATATGTATCATTTTATATTTTTCAGATATGGAATTTAGTATGAAATAAAACCATAAGTTCTTAAGATGCATTTATGACAAACAGGCTTGTTAAATATTGTTTGTAACTTGTTAATGTACAAATAGTAAACATAGATAGTACATATATGATTCTTTTCACAATAAGTTTTATACAATTGTTATGTTATTATTTTTTCTAGTAAAACAATGATGCCAGAACATATGTGATTTAGACTATTACTCTTGAAGTTACTATGCGATGTTGTACTTCATTTGATAATATACAAATGTATTACATTATACAGTTTATTAACTAGCAAATCCCAATTCATATGGGTCAACACAAATTTAATTGTATGTTCATAAAATGAAATGGCGATGAGGCTTCATTAAAAATAAAAAATAGTTTATTATAACTTTTAAAATTTCTTTAACGTTTTCAATTTGTTTTTCCTTTAAAAAGTGATACAATTACTTTCACTTTGTTGATTATAATATTAAAAAGATTTCCTTTAGTGTCAAGTCAATATCCAACTCAAAAAATGAGAAAATTATTTTTTCTATTTGGGAGTACTACCAAGATTGGTCTCTTTAATGTGAAGTCAATATCTAACTCATAAACTAAAAGTGTTAATTGTCCAAGAATTAGAAATTTTCTTGTTCAAATAGTAAACAACTCTCTCTATTTTAGATACTCTTGGCAATTTTCTTCCACTTCCAAAATAACCAATGTATTATTTTTGTTGAAAAATCTAATCGTGCCAATAAAATTTAGCAATGTCATTCGACACTTTGCATGGAGCTCATGTGGCTTGCCTTACATTAATTTATTTAATTGTATTCAAGTTTTTAAAGTAGTTTCAAGGGGGAAAAAAATATATTACTGTGCATGGAGGGGAAAAAAAATATTCATTCTCCTTATTTATATCTCTTTGCATTTATTTCTCTATTTTTTTCATTTTTATTTTCCCATCTCTCTCTATATATATTTATCTTTTCAATCGCTATCTATTCCTTTCTCCTCCATCTCTTTATCTATTCCTTTCCTTCTCTCTACATCCCTCTTCTTCTCCATCTACATCTACATCGCTATCTTCCTCTATATGTATATCTCCTTACCCCTCTATCTCTCCCTCTCTCTATCCCTATAACTCCTTCTCTTTTTCTCTCCCTATTGTAAACATAACATGAGCTTATCAATAATGGAGATTGATTATCTTTCGGATTTGAAGGTTTTGTTTAAGTCATGTTTGGATATCTAAAAGTGGAGGCATAGTTGATTTAAAGTCATCACTTCCTCATGGAGACCTTTGTTGTACAAACAACATCATTTGCTAAATACCCTAACAAATGATCTTATCTACTACACAAATATATACAAAAAATGGACCAAAAAATTTCTTAATTGACCTTCCACACCTATTCGACGTACCCATTGCACACCAAGGTGCAATTGCTAGTTTATTTAAATGTGAATGTGAATTTTGGATTTTATTTAAATAAATCTTAATTTATTTAAATGAGAAAAAGGGGGATAAAGCATTAAATGCTTGAAGACTTTGAGGGAAACCATTAAAGGCTTAAGAAGACTCTAGAAGGAAGCCATTAAGTTTGAAGACTTTAAGGGAAGCCATTAAAGGTTTCAAGTAGGTGAGGATAAATAGGGTTTTAAATAAATAATTTATTTATTTAAAATAGTTATGCAATTTGCATTTTCTAGAAAGTGCAAGTAGGTGAGGTTTTTAGGGATTTAAATAAATATTGATTTATTTAAACGTGAGAGAGGGTATTTAATTAAACAAATATGATTTGTTTTTTTAATTAAAAGTCAAAATATGTTAAGTGAATTAAATCAAATAAATTGAATTATTTATTTAATTAATAGAAGAAGAGGGTTAAGATGAATTAATTGTTGTTCGATGGTTAAATAATCAAATAAACTCTAAGTATTCATTTAATTAAGTGGACAGATTTGGGTGTCTACAAATATAAACGAGTGAAAATATTGCATCATTTTTCAAGCCATGAATCGTGTACAACTGTTGAAAAATATTTGACACTATTTTCAATGTACCATCACTAAACCAAATTTCAAATTCTTTTAGTAATTGCAAATTCTGTGTGGTGGTGAATATTAAAAAATGATTCTCATCATTGCTGTCATGAAAAAAACTATTCCCCTTTATTGGTAATTGTATATTCAATTGGTAAGATAAGATCTGTTGATGTCTGAGGATTTGGTGGCGGTGCTTCAAATCTTAATCTTTTTGTTCGAATAATTTTGGATAATGCATTGGTTGATGGTATTGCTTCTGCTATGGGTAATGAAATGTTAGAACATGAAGCAACAATGGTATTTCTTGTAGAATGTTGAGTCGAGCATGCCATGCCTTTCATTTCATTCACTTTGTGTTTGACAGAGATCATCTCAGGTTTTGGAGCATGATTATGTTCTATACTGCTAATCACATCACCGGATTCTATTTGTGTCATAGTATAGCACCAACTTGAACATGTATTTGTAAAATATTCCTAACAATGCTAGATTGTTTTATTGATGCCTTTTCAATGAAACAAAAATGTGTAACCATTTAAAATAAGTAATTTCTTGTTTTTTTGACTTGTTAAAAACTAAAGAGGCATTGTATACATTAAAAATTATGAAGAATGTGTTGGTTCCCTAAAAGTATATTGATTTTTGTACACTATTTCAGAAAACCCTAGGAAAATGTAAAATAATGTTCAAAAAAATATATTACAAATATCTTCTTTTATGAATTTGGATTTCTCCTCTTCTTATCTCTCTACACACTCTTACTTCTTCTCCCCTTCTTCCTTTCTTTACTTCTCTTAATTCTACCACTCTATATATCTTCTTAATGCCTCTTCATAATGCCTTTTCACTTATTTCTTTTCATAATAATTCTTAATTAGCTTATTCCCATGAAATCGCCTTTATTTTTGTAATTATTTACCATTTTATAGGCTATTTGAGCATATTAAAGGTGTTTTAAGGCTATTTTAGGGGTATATGGTCTAAAAATGACCTAAATAGCCTCTATAGTGCCTCACAATCCCTTTTTTTTATATTAAATATTAATGTTAATATTTTGTCATGCTTGTTTATGTTCCTCGTAATCATATTTATAATTTAGTTTATTAAATAGTTTTTGTGACTATTTATGGATATTTGGGCACATGAAGAGATATTAGTGCAAATTGGAGAAAAAATTTGGCATAAGAATTGGAAAAGATCCACACTTCAAACATTGGGGATGCAATCATTCACAGTTCTCCCTTCTAGATAGAACCATATGCATGATATGTATGATGAATTTTAATATTGTTTCACTTTTGCAGTTTCCAGGGTCTCCATTTAAAATATTCTCTCAACTTGGTTTAATTCCTTCTACATGATCTAAATTCTAATGTTCTAATTGATTTTATGTCATTTCTAGTTTATTAGCTTGATCTAAAATGACCATGGGTTATTCTGTCCATGGGTTATTTTGACCATGGGTTATTCTATCCATGGGTTATTATGACCACGAGTTATTTTATCCTTGGGTTATTGTGTCCAGGGTTATTTTGGCTTGGTTATTATGTCCAAATACCCACTCATGTATTTTCTCAATCTCTTTCTCTCTCTCACACACACACATCTATATCTCTTCTCTACCACACACACACTACTATATATATACCGAATGATACAAACACAAAATATTGTGTCGGCCAAGCCCAACACAATATCCAACATAAACAAGACACTCATGTTGGCCTTTGCAAGATCTCTACACACTTCCTTTTTCATACTTCATTTGCCAATGCATATATCGATATTATCGGAATGGGGCAAGGTCATCCGAACCCAAAGATATTGACCCATTATTATAAAATTAAGCATAGTGTCTCCAATCTTCCAAAGATATAGACTCCACACATACCAAGAATATAACAACACAAAATTGGAAGAGATACTATTGCCATGACCAAAACAACTAATACCGGAACTCATAGCCGATACCGGGACTAATGAGAACTCAAAATTATGGAACAAATATCTTCTAAAGATAACATCATCATATCATCTCCATCTAACTGTATCATAACATCTATCCATAACAAAGAAATGCACAAAGTATCTGGACCAATCCGAATAACATAGAACTGCACATACTGTCCGGTCCAAACTGGATAGCTAGTCTGACATTAATGACAACAATATTCACACAAGTCTAACATTTACAACACTAAATTCAGCCCACACCTTAGTGAGAATATGAAATTATTCTCATACTCATGGTAAGGTAGAGAGAGTAACCAAGGGGAAGACTAACAAGAGATAAGATGTCACTTAGTTGAGAGAACAATCCCTAAGCTTAGGATCTTAACCCGCATAACAAAATCCAAGACATGACACATACGATAAAAGATAAAATAAAACAAAAAGGAAAACAAGGCAAACAAAAATCCACACACATAGGGGTTAGTACTAAAGACAAAGGCTCCAAGTCAACTAGTTGAAGAGACCTCTATAATCAAAATATCTCAATTACTATTATCAATCATAGAATGTTATTACAAGACAAAAATTATACTTATAGAAAGCACAACAACATACACCAATTGATGAGACAAGAAACCGTGGTCCAATAACTAGAAAGATATATTATGATAAGGGTCAATAAAAAAACCATGAATTTTCTATAGGCCAACAAGGTGTATTATGTTGGGTGATTCATGATTGTGTCATGGATCCTATTGGATAGCAATTTATGTAATGATAGGTTGTGTGATTTGTGTAGTCCAACAAATTATTACACTAGCAAACTCCATTAAGATTGGAAACCAACAATGATATATTAGATGGCAACCACTTAAGTATCAAATTAACAAGCCTTGATATACTAGCTGATCAATGCTTCAAGGAGCATGCTCATGTTTTGCTAAGGGATCAAACTAGCAAGTTATGTTATGCTAGAAGATCATAACCATATGGAGCCACACATATCTAGTGAGGTGTGTTATGCCAGGTTATCCATAGATCAAAAATTACTTTAAAATATCACACTAGTAAGCCATGATGTACTAGATTATCAAGATGCCATTTAAGTTGCT
Source organism: Cryptomeria japonica (assembly GCF_030272615.1). NCBI lineage: Eukaryota > Viridiplantae > Streptophyta > Pinopsida > Cupressales > Cupressaceae > Cryptomeria > Cryptomeria japonica. The sequence goes on along the minus strand of NC_081408.1, from coordinate 626,398,902 downwards.
AGAGATAGATTGTTAACCACGCCTTAGGGGGCACTAGTAACACAACACCACCACTTGAAGGGTACAATAATGAATAACAAAAATTAACTAGGATGCCTCATATGCCCGCCCTCAAAATATAAACATATTGTCATGTTGATATCTTAAGAAAGATAGATATCCACATCAAGGATAATGCACCTTCAACACTATGGATATATCCTTAACAAAAATGCATTTGTTTCAAGCCAAAAGAATTTCATTATAAATAAAAAAAGCTTCGAGAAAGAAAGTGATATTTGTAAAGATATCTTAAAACAAGTGTAAAGGGATCCTTAAGTCCATACATAACTATCAAAGTAGGAGGAGGAAATATTTGCCTAAAAATATCTACCTCCAAAATGAGAGAACTTTAACAAAGATGACATCTTCAACACTAAGAAAGAAGGAGATCAAGAATACACACCTTCCCTATTGCTAGGAGAGGGGATTCTTGATGAGGGATTTCATACTTTCAACATCAAGTGTAGTGCCCCTCCCCGATTCATCTTTCCTTTTTGTGCATAGATAGATTATTTCGATATAGCATAGACTATTCTATGATGCTTTTGATAGATGTTTATGGATTTATCTATGACTTGGATTCTTTATTGATGATAGACTAATCATATTTGCAATTGACAATCATGGATCATTATTATGACATACTCTTGTTTGACGATCTATATGCACTTACTTTATATGCGTGGTTCATAATATGCTTATGGTGATTTGATGATATCTTACTATGTGCTAACCCCACTTCTTGATTGCATTGGATGAGTTGATGCTATGATTGTCGTGACTGTATTATTAGTGTATTCGTGATAGAGATGATGTCATATCACTCATTGTGAGCATGATATGATGTTGCAATTATCATCACTTGCCTGATCATTTATGATATATATTATTGTATATGTTGTCGTATATGTATTGGTGGTGACAAGTTTGCAGGTACTGGACATCGACTCCACCTGGCCTCATAGATCTGAGCGTGTCTTTATCCCAATGGCAAGTTGTTGGAGATGGCATGAGTTCCTTCTACACACTCTAAGCTTAAGTTGTCATCCTTGCCAGTTTATGCATCTTTGCTGGAATCAGTAGTTAGAGTCTTGTGTGGCATGAGTATTTGATTATTTAATTAATTAATAATTGATTTATATAATTTATTAATATTAAATTAAAATTAAAGTATAGTTTGATATTTGATTATTATTGGGGGATTTATTAATATTTATTAATTGTTTTAGTGTTTATTGAATATTTATTATTTAATGTTTAATTATTTTATTAATTAAGTCTTTTGGAATTATTATCCATTTATATAGTTGAGGCTTTAATATTAATTTGGGGTATTTATTTATATTACCTTGGTTATTTTATTATTGGGATTTTATATTTAATTGTGCCCATGGTATAATTTATTATTGGTTGTTTATTATTATTTCCCTTTTTACCTATTGGGTTGATTAAATATTATATTTATTCTACCTACCCTATTTTACTATTGGCTGAGATATTGGGGTAGGTTATTTAAATAATATTTTATATTATTACCTTGGTTTATGAGAGGGTTGGTATGAAATATATTTTTATGGAATATTTTGATTGGCTGACATGTTTCTATAGTTTTTGAATAATTTTTTATATATTGACTTTTCTGTGTATTTGTCGGGGTTGGCTTCCTGGAGTTCTTCTGCAATTTTGGAGATTGTTGCATTGCTGAATTTTGATTTGGTTGGAGCTTGGAGATTTTGGATTACTCTTCTTCAAATTTCATTTTACCATTTTTCTTTATTCCAAATTGGAGATCTTGCTTTCTTTACGTTTCGTTTCCAGAAAGATTGCCTGTGAAAGCTTGTCTGTGGGAATGGGAGATGAAATTGATATTTGTTGGATTATTTACATTGTTTATAAGCAATAATAATATTTTGGGAAAAATATTATATTTGTGGATTTGATTGTGGATATTTTGTTGGGAATGGCTTGTACTGGTTCTCTGTGCATTGTCGTGGTTTGCTCATTGTTCTTTGTTCTTGTTTGGGGTTGGTATGTATCTCTGTGTCTTCTTAGTTGGAAGGACAGAGCCTTTGAATTGGAATTCATGGATATTCCATAGCTAGGAAAACCTTGTTGAGAAGATTGTTGTTTCCTTCTTTGTGTTGCCGAAAAATGTTTAGTGGAGGTTCAAGAATGACTTTTGTTGGAGTTGTATGTAGTTGATCTCTCATTTGTTTGGTTTCCTTGAATTATTTATTTTATTGTGTCCTAGTTGGGCTAGATTTCACATTATTTCTTATACTTAGTGATTTCTGAGTAATGTCGTGATTTATATTTCCATTTTCTGAGATTTTAGTATATGCGCTAATTCTTTTGTTGAATGCGCTAAAGAATTCAGTTAATGCGCTACAAGAGTTGGCAGATGCACCACTTTGTTTATCATATGCACAATTTAGTTCATTATATGCACTATTTATGTAAGTATATGCATTGTTCTGGAGGTTAGAAGCACTACAAAGTCTATTATATGAGCTAAAATATCTGACACAGGTGCTACTCTATAGAACATATGTGCTATTATGCTTTAATTGGATTTTTGAGTCATTTCTAGTGTTTTCTGAGTCTCTGTTTTGATATTTTCGTCTGTCTAGAGGTAGGGTCTATGTGTTCTGAGTGTCCTAAGGTGATCTCAGACTATGTTATTGATTTTATTGAACTTTTGTATTTTTGATTTTTTTTAATAAAAATAGCTTATGCCTTTTGTCATTTTTAAGAAATATGTATTATGCCTTGCTGTGATGTTGGGCTCAATGGATTATACTTGGTTTTATGATTATTGGTTGTTATATGGCTGTATGATGTGGCATTGGCCTTGATTTGTATTCATTATTGATGAGACCTTGATTATCCAGATAATGTTGCATTGATATTCCTTGTCCTTGTTATTGTTGTGTATGTTTACCCTAAAGTCTAGGTGCATGATTAGGGAGAGTGAGCTTCCATGAGTCTACCGAGGTTGTGAGGAATAGACCGCTAGGATTCTTGAGTTATGGAGCCAGGGTCTAGATCGTCTGGATATCTCATTGGAGGTTTTCTTGTTGATTAATAAAGTGATAAGATAATAAATTGATCATAGGTGGGTTGGGTAGTAGTAACTCATATTAATAAGATAAGAAATGTATATGTGATACCCCATCTCATGGCTAGATTGCTAGTGCAGCCAAAGTGAGGTACAGGCAGATCTGGTAACAGGATAAACCGAACTCCCTTGATTTCCTCAAAGGTTGAGATGGTTCCACATGTGTATCACGGATGCCAAGACTGAGTTCTAGGATATCCTTTGTTGTTGTGATAGCATGCGATGACACTCTTTCCCTACATGTAGATCCTAGTTCCTTATGTTGTGTTATTGTGGTGCCTCTGGATAAGTGATAAGTGTTATGTGAAAGGTCTTATGCCTTGTGCTTTTGAGTTAGCCTTGTGCTGAGCATTCAAGTATTGTTGTGTGTTGTTATATCTCTTTGGTGGTTAGGTGTCAGCCTAGGTTGAGAGTGTGTATGGGACCTTGTGTCATCTCCTAGCATGGGGGGTGGTTCCTTTGGTTTGACATGGTCGAGTGGTTTGATTCCTTCTTCCATTGGGATGCTCTTCGTTGGTTGCTCTTGTGTGTGGATGTGGAATCTATTATTGCAGATCATGGATGGAAGGTTTCTTGAAGCAGATTGATGTAATATGATTCATTTGGAATTTATATTAGTAGGATTTATGAGATGGTTGCATTTGTAGAAAGAGAAATCATGTATCTTGATGTAGTGAGATCTTGTATTCTTAGGTAATGTAATGGAATATGATGTTGTATTTGGATCTTCATTATGTGTATCTAGAGATTGGAATCTATGTCTGTATATGAGATGATATTAGATAGTTCTATTTGGAATGTGAGGTTATTCTTAAGGATGAAATGAGTTAGGCTTGCAATAAATGATGTTTAATATTGGGTTTAGTGATGATGTGTATTATGGTTAAGAAATGGATTAGGAATTTAGTAGATTATGTTGGAATGGAAAATTGATGCTAGAATGTTGGATAAGTAAATGAGGGTTAGGAACATTTGGTTTGGTTCTTTTAAAATGAACGTAAGAGGGGGTATTGATATTTGCATTATTAATGAGTGAAATCATGATAATTAGAATAATGAAGGATTCTTATGTTAGCATGATAAGAGAAATGTTAGTTGAATTAGATTGCATTGCATTATGGTAGTAATTATGATGTTAAGCTTATTTGGACATGTTCTTGAAGATGTTGTAAGTAATGACATTGAGATATGCTAGGGAGGATTGTTTGTAGAATTATGTTTATTTCCGCTTGTGTAATGAGTTTATATGGTTATTGCAATTGTGTATTCAATTATTTATGTTGCATTAAGTAATGAATTTTTTTAATTATTATCTCATATTGTATGTTAGTTAGCTTTATTTCTCTAGGGTATTTTGGTGGACATTACACCAAGGAGAGATCATTTACAAAATACATGCACTTTCAAGAAAGGAAGAGGTCCTAATCAAGGATACATACCTTCAAGAAAGGATAATATCATCAGGAGGGACAACACATTCTATGCAAGAAAGGATATCCTTATAAAAAGATACAACTCAACAAAGGAAAAATGGATCCTTAAGAAGTAGGAATGTTTGAGAAATATTCTTTCCCACACTATAGAGACAAGAATAATTAGGCTATTATGTTGCTACCCAAGTACCACCATAAATGACAATGAGCCTTCAAAAGGTGAGATTCTAGTGTCACATAGTGAGGAGAAACATAATAGGTTTAAGAATGTTACATGATTATACTAATATTTAAAATTTATAAAAAAGGATTGATGCCGTGTGTTATAGGAACAAGACCATTGTGAGCAAGTTCTCTAACATATTTATTGATTTATCTACAATTACTAGTATGATGACCATGCATACGATAAGAAAAAAGTAGTAAATCTGTGTAATCACCTTTTTTAGTTTCAAAATTTTTCAAGGGAGGAAGGATGATCAAATGGCCATTTAGAAGTTTCATTAATATTCTATTTTCTCTAGATAGATGGGGTTTGGATAGAGGTATTCTTTCTTGTGGGAGAGAAAGTTTAGGGATTGATGAAGGAATTGGAGTAAGAAACCCTATGCCTTCTCTATTATATTTTTATGAGGGTTCTATAGGGACCTTTATTCCTTGTTACATACATCCAAGACCATGTCCTCTATATCCTTGTTTATAAATCAAGTCAAAACCAAATTTGTAATTTGCTTGCAAATGTGATGGGAAAGAACTTTCATTTTAGACCTCATTGAAATTTTTAGTGAGAGAATATTTTGAAGCACCAAGGGATGAACATATAAATAATGATGGATCCTTGTAGGAGGATGCAAATGTTTATTAGCATCATTCATGTCTACTTGGGAGGTAAGACAATCCTTTTGCATTAATTTTTTGAGTTGGGAGGAAGTGCTTTAAAAATTCAATGTTTCATTTTTACTCAACATAATGTTAGGTGACATATCATTATGAAAATCTGTAACATCATCTTGTCTCAAAACATGTTGATGGTTAAGATAAGATTTAGGAGAAAATGGGGATATAAGGTTATATATGTGTTGATAGTTGGATTGTCAATGTTTAAATCACGTTCCTCTTGCACCAAATTAACCTTATGAGAAGAGGATTTGTCATTACTCTTCAATGCTTTATCTCTAGTAGAGAGATCATTGATAAAAGTATTAATTATTTCCTCATGGACAAGGGATACTATAGGAGAGGTACAAGCATGATTCATCTTAACATCATCTGTAGGAGGGTTATCAAATGTGCAACATGAAACATCTACTAACTCTTTTATGATAGCAAAACATGTTATAAAAAACCATCACCATATAGCAATATTAAATGTGCATGAAAGCTTTTAGAAATGAAGTAAATATCATGAACATCCTTGAAACCCTCATTATGCAATACATTAGAATGCAACGAATCAATGCAAGCAACATGAAATGAAATAAGCCTCCTTTCAACAAATGATTTTGATAAATATAACTAATTAGCAATGTGAGAAAATGTGAAATTGCAAACTAGTTAGATTGTGTAGGATCCATAACTAAAAATTAGATCTAAAGATGAAAATCAAAATAATGGAAGATGTAAGACGCATCGGCTTCACCAAAATGTAGTGAAAATAGGAGACTTAGCCTATAAGTGTAAACTAAGAACTTATATAATCACTATTTGCATTTTTTATTAGGATAATAACAATAAGATCCAGCTTCAATCCTAAAGGAGAGTTGGATGTTGTATTGTTGGAGTAATTAGGACAATTATCTAATTATTTAATTAATTAGTTTCTTTATTACTTCTTCACTTAAGCTAAACTTAGGTTCTTTTTTATTATCTAGAGTTTGATTTTCTAGATATAGTTTATCTCAATTTAGCTCCTACTTTACATTGCTTTAGTTCTCCTAATTTTAGCATTAGGGTTTGATTCATCCTTTTATAAGGATTCATTCATTCATCCCTTTATAAGGATTTATTCATTCATTGTAATTGTATCTCCAATATTAATTTGTACAATCAATATAGAATTCTTAGGTTGTCATAGAGCATATTATCTTTGCTTGGTCTCTTTTGTATGACATGTGTTTTTCTTGCAAATGATTCTTGGCTCATGTGGTTGTATCATCAACTTCTACATGTATATCATTATTTCCTTTTTTGTTTGTTGTTTGATTTGATGTGAATGTATAATGAATAGGTAAGTGATTTGAAATTGACAAGATTCAATATGAACACAAAGATGCATAACAAAAATCTAACACAAATGGTAGACTTGGAAATGTGATACAAAAAGGCCTATTATTAAAACCTTGAGCTAAAAATGTCGTTCAAGTGTGCTAGACACCCTAGACCTGAAGGTGCTTCTATTAGATAATACTTCAGATTCTGGATTAGGTTGCTTTGTAGATCATTCCTTTCAAAATTTAGCTCAAAAGTGTTGGTCAAGTGTGAAAATTAGCACAGTCCTAGGGTTTTTGCATTTTCAAAGTCTGAAACTATAGGTCTTAGTTTGCTTTGAACAATTCTATAAACTTCTACTATCGGATCTATGTCCCACATAGAGAAGAGGGGAAATGTTGTGTTGCATAGGGGCTTTCCTAAGTCAAACCTTGTGTTGGTCTTTCCACCTCCACAACAACTATGATGATAAAGAAAATAGAGCTTATCCCTGGTAGAGCATAGGCTAAATTTGATATGAAATACTAAATTGTAATGATATTAACTTAGGCTTGATAATGGTGGTGATGTAGTGGTATTTAGATAAGTCTCTCAAGTATTGGTGCAATAAAAAGACATGAAAATACATAACAAGATCATTTAGGAAAACACACTTGCATGTATTTTGTTGCAGGAGCTTATTGCTCCATAATGCTCAGATCAGAAAACACTTTCTCAATAATGCTTGCTTATGATTTCTTTAGGATTTTTTAGGATATGCTTGGATGAAAATGAAGTAGAAATGATGCCTTTATATAGGGTTCACACAATATTTCCTACTTTAGGCTGACTTCCTATAGTCATATCAAGACATTGGGATCAAACCACAAATGGTGGGAACTGACACTCACATACATTTAATTTTGGGCCCTTTTTGGAGGAAAGTATGGTGCTAGATGCCCTAGTCCACTAGGACTATGGCACTAGGCACCCTAGTCCATCCGAAGAAGGAGCAACATAGGATGGCTGTAGAGTAGAGGGTCCTAGGGCATAGGATTTGGTCACTAGATACACATATGATGACAATATAGATGTGACAAGGCTAGAAATAGGCTTAAATTGAGCTATAAGAAAGCACACTAAAGCAAGGGCCCAAAAAGGATTGTGAAATTGTTAAGGGGATACAATTTATGACACTACAATAATTTATACCATTTATGGGTTTCTTAGAGGTAAATTTATGTTTTTCACATGTTATATTTTAATGCGTGTGAGTTCATTTACATATTTCTTTCTTCTCAAAGTATCTTTGATTTTGATAAAATGTGGCAGGGGATATCCAACCTAGTTTTTGTAGTAAGTTTTATAATTTTAATAGATCAAGTGGTATTCAAGTGGGGTGTACTTATTCAAGACATACGATGTTGTGTTCATTTCCTTCAATATTGGAGACAACTTTTCATTTCATGTTTTGATGGTCTTTTGGGAACCAAAATCCCTTATATTAGGAAGGTGTGATATGCAAAATGAGGCCCTTGAAATAATTTAAAAGTTTCGTTCTATTTTGACTAAAGTGAACATGATTTTTAAACATGTTAGGTAAAGGAGTGCAAGATTTATAGAAATTTATGGTCTAAGATTACTAGAGATGATCAAGTCAGCATGGTGCATCTTTATTCTAGCTTTGGTAGTCAAGAAATATTTAAAATATTCTGGTATTTGTTTGAAATATCAATTTCCAACAAGTGGGGGTTTTGAAATCATCAATATAACTTCATCTTTATTATAGCATTTTCATAAATGAGTGAAGTACTGAACTTGATAAAGGAGGTCTCCCAAGTGACATTAATACTTTTACCTAATATGCAACAATTTGATGATTTCATTTTGTTGTAAGTGATTGTTTCAAGATATGGTAGAGAAACATTGGTTGGGTTTTATATTTTTGAATTGATCCTTTGTTTCAATTCTTTGGGTTTTAGAGGGTTTCTATTAGGTCTATATAACTTTTAGTAAATCTAAAAGTAGCTAGAGGAGTGTAGAAATGTTTTCAGCATTAAATAATAGAGGGCTAATTTTTGGCATCCAAGGTCCATTAGAGGTCTATGGAAGATGGGTAAGTTGAAGATAATGGTCTACTTTTCGCCAAAATATGGTAAATTTTATTTTAAAAATGAGAATCTATTACACTTGAGATAAATATCAAAAGTAGTTCTCGATAAAATGTAAACATATGAAATGTAAGTCTATTTCTAGATTTTAAATATGTAATTTATTCTAATACCTAGATGATAGAAGCTGGTTAAGTGAAAGATGTATAACTGTGTTATTTTTAAGAGAGTATATTGGAGGCCAAAACATGCACATGTATGGTCCCACAAAAAGTAGTAAATGAAAGTTGTTTTCAAAATACTTTTGTAAATATATGTATATGATGTTTAACTTAAAATGATTTGATTATTTTTTTTCTAAATTTTTAACAAATAATTTATATTAATTTATATTAAAATTAATGTGTAAATTTTAAATTCCTCGTGTATGGACCACATCATTTGACTGAGAATAAATGTAATAGTTTTTTAGAATGTAAAGAATGTTGTCTAGATTGGCCATATAAAATTTAAAAATTAAAAGTTATTAAAAATTAGTAACATGTTCTTTCTTGTTTATGTTCAACTTTGTATTTAAAAAATAAATATTTGAAAAATAAACATTTAGATCTATAATGAGATATTTTTATAAAAAAATTAAAAATAAGATCATTAGCATGTGCAACGTAGTTGGCTAAGGGAATTGGGTTCTTCCCATATAGATCCCGAGGTTGATTCTCGCTGGCCAAATTAAATTGATGTGTATGGTTTGTGGGTGGTTGTGCACATCTCTAGGGGATTAGTCTCACCTCCTTTCACACCATTGGCAAACCAACTTGGCAAAAAAAAAGTAAGCCCAAGGCATGGCCTGATGGGAATCACTTGGATGAGTCGCAAGGATACCTCTACAACAAATGAAAAATAAAAAGGATCATTAGTTATATTATTGAAGTGAGATTTACTATTAGATGCTTTCATGACATTATGTTTGTAAGTCCAAGGCTTAGGGTCAAATTCTAACTCCAAAACCAAGGCAAAAGTGTGCATAGGGAATATTTGAATTTAAAGGTATGGGTCCCTTGATAAATGGATAAATGTTATTTTTATATAAGATTCTTTCTATGAATATAATGAAAAATGAAAAACAAAAAAGATATACTTGTAGCAACAAATATCACATACACATACACATACACATACACATACACATACACATACACATACACATACACATACACATACACATACACATACACATACACATACACATAACATACATACACACAAGCATATATATGTGTATATATAAGTATATACATATGTACACACACCTATATAATGTGTATATATACATTTACATAAAAAGTGGACCTATTATCTTGCATTTATTTGGATGCAAAAGTCACGAAGCTTAATGAAAATCTTATGGTAGCTCATGAAATAGTTTGAGAAGATCTAGGAAGTCTCATGGAATTTGGAAGATCCATTATAAGACCCGTTTAGTGAACATTAATAGGATTTTCAAAGTTGTGATCTCTTAAGTACATTATTGTAGGGTTGAAGATCTTAAGCATTATCCTATAAACTATGTAAAATCTTCTATATACTTTTAGTTATATACATAGAAGATTGTCAAAGTCGCAGTCTCTTGACTTTGTTGTAGGGTTCAAGTTCTTAAGATTATCGTAAATATTGTGTACATTTCCTATTTAGTTGTGGATATGGAGGATGAGGAGGCCACTTGACTTCAATCTTTCTCTAGATTTTTTCATACATATGTTTTTCTACGGTAAATCCATGATTTTCATTTTCTATTGCTAATTTTGATGCTTGTATGTACATATCTACTATGACTAATTTTGATGCTTGTATGTACATATTTTCTATGACTAATTTTGATGTGTGTATGTCTATATTTGTAATTTTATCTCTTCTCCAAGTTACTATAATATTGATAAACAATGATATGGAATATCCACTCTAGTATGTATAATAAGCTCCCTAATTTTCACTAATTAGTGCTAGCATTCAAACTAGCAAAGAAACAAGAACTAGAAAATTGAATGATAGTTTAGTTGCAAATACGATTATTTATAATGCCAGTTGCAAGTTGAGAGACAAATATTATATCAAATAATAAAAAAACTCACTTAGAAAATACAAATGTTAAACATAAACACTAAATGAAAAGAAAAAAAATACTAAATATACAATTTTTTCGTATCTACATAAACACTATCTTTATTATTTAGATTGGTGGATTTTCCTTTACTTCACAAACACTTAATTTGTGAATGAGACGTCAAATACTCTCTATCGACCAATTAAACCACTTAAAAAATGAGTCTTGTTGAATACAAAGACCCATAACACTCCAAAAAGATGGTGTCAAAATAGTACCCATCATGTTTGGACCATGAATATATTACGTTTGAATAGCCTATTCTAAAAGCTATCCCACATGTTCTAGAATAATTCCTAGAGAGAAGAAAGTGACTTTTGCTGATGATATGGTTTGTAAGCAAAGCAAATGTGAGTTGAACATGAATCTCATGGCCCCCACTTCCATATATTTGTAATATACGAGACCACATGACTTAGAATTTGTCCTCTTTCTTATGTCAACTTTTGCTCTTTCATTAAAAAAATGCCATGGAAAACCTAGAAAAGATGATAAGATTCTAGAAAACAAGTCCAATAATAGCAACATATTTGCTTTCACTAGAAAGACAAGGGTAGTATTTTGCTTGAACTAAAACACACATAGCATTCATGATGCCACGTGGACTCACAAGGAGCATTCATCATGCCACGTGGACTCACAAATTCCATTCATAAAGAAGAGCAAATGTCTATAGCAATGGACCACTGCTTCTTTACATACAATCCACCCTTTGCTTTGAATAAACAAACACAAAAATATTATGAGCTCTGTCATATAGATATACAAATCTTTCTTGTGCATTTTGGAATTGATATTTTAACATATTTGTTCTTGTTTCCACGCCATCATTTTTTCTAAATATTTGTTTTTTAAGTAATAGTTATTTTATCATATCATTTTTTATAGTGGTTTATCTATAAATTTGTTTTTGCTATCTGATAGGGAGCAAGAGAATCTTTTTCGCTAAGAGTCAAGGATTGAGGGGTATCCAATCTGCCAAATTTGTTCGAAGTATGATCTCGACCTCATCTCTTTTTGATGTTAGAGCCTTTCACTCAACAACACTTAGTCATTGACTGACTCATTAAAAACCTTTCAACTTCATAAATATACCAAAGATTTACTGACGTTATCTCATTTTTTAATTATTATACTGATTAATTTATATTATATTTATAAAAAAACACTTAAATTATTAGAACACATTTTCAACCTAATTTCACCATAATTGCTTATTAATTTTATGACCACCGACCTATGACCACCGACCATAATAATGATTTGAAACAATGAACAAACCATAACTTGTTTTATTATTTTATTAAGTAGAAATGAGTGTGAAGAGAAACCTCTTCTAAAAGTAAGGGATTTCACGTGGGGAAGACTTTAAAGAGTCCTTAGCAATTAAGAAAAGAGCCACGTGATGAGATATATGAGCAACCTAAAATGCCACATAAGTCAACTATAATAGGGAATACATATCACATGATCTAGGGTTTTTTAATTGGGAAAACTTTTAATATATCATAGGTATAGGTTTTTTCAGCTTATTTTGGCTAATTTTCTTTTTAGGATTGTTGATTAGGATGATTGACATCAATATTTCAATAATCATATTTTAATAAATCTGGAATTTAGGTATTAAATGATTAAAAAAATAATGTTGGTGTGTAAAAATTTGTGATTTGTTGTTGTTGTTCAGCAATTTATTGATATACTCTTTTTTTTTATATAAAATGTTTATAATTGTATCTTAAGGTGCAACTTTTCCATCTACTTTTTTTTTAATATAATATATATATATATATATTTTAATACAATTACCATAAATAACACTATTTCATTAACAAAAATATGTAATAATTTCATAAAGACTAGAAAAGATGGAAGATAATTTTAAAAAAATAAAAAATTCTCAATCACTTATCATAAACTATAAAATATTATGTCCTGTTGTAATGATAAACTATAAAATATAAGGTCTCTTTTCTTTTTAATATTAAATAAATAAAGCTAGTTCTCTAAAGACCATAAGTATTGTGTATTGAGTAAAGAAGAAGTTTTGGTGTAAAATTAGTCTCATATTAATGCGGAGATCTTGGGAATTGAGATACGTTTGCATTATATTTTCATTCCTTTTGGAGGCACGATCACTTTTTTTTTATTAGGTAGATAGAAGAAATACTAATATTTAAAACATCTACTTTTGTTTTTTGGAAATATAAATTAAAATAAAATGATTCCATTGTTTAGTAGCTTCTAGTAGTTGTTTGAGTATGGTGGGACTATTAAAAAGACTTTAATTTTGTAGGGAATAAAACATATCATAAGAATATATTTAAGTGATTAATTGATATAATTTAATTATTGTTTCTATTTTTTGATTTTATTGTGTATGATTTTTTATCGCATCAACGATTGCGATCATATTCCATGATTCATCATTAAGATAAGAGAGCTGCTAGCGATGGATAAGATGGATAAGAGAGTTGTTAGTTTTAAGTAAATTAAGTTATTAGAAAGTGACAATTGAGAAATTTGTTATAGTAATAGATTAAATTAGTTGAGATAGATTAAGGTTATTTTTGAAATTGATGTAATGTAGATTTTGAATGTTGTGATATTTAAATAAAATGGATGTAATGTGGATTTTGATTATTATGGTGTTGTAAACAAATTGAAATCGAAATTTGAAACTAGATAAATGATTTGAATCTTGTGATGATTGATATATGAGAATTTGACGAAGCTAGAATACGATTGTACTGTGATTTGGATCAAATAGAATGAATATCTAATGGTTGGCGTGATTCCATCCCTTGTATAATTTGGCATTTGTTATCTTTATGTAGAGAATGTATGTTGGGATGATATATGTGTTAAGAAAATTGGTTGGTGCTAAAAAGCATCATTGGGACCTGTTATGTTGAGGTGAAGAGCTTTTGACTTACTTGCTTAAGCATGAGCCGCTAGGATTGATTCAACAAGGAAATGGCAAATTTATCTAATATTGATGTTATTGTGACACGTGCAATTGAGATCGAGATGTGTATGATTGATTATATGAATGCAATAGCTAATTATTAACGGTGTAATGATGAAAACATGAACTACAATGATAACTTTAAAAACATAACCTTAAAAGCATAATTTGAACTTTTTGGTATACCTCTTGATGAGTGATAGACATGTTTTAGGTTTTTGGCCTTGGAATGTGGGTAGTTTTAATTTTTGAAACAAACGACAAGATTGTGCTTATAATTTAGTCCAAGGGACATAGTAAGTTGTGTTATCTAGTGCAAGGTAGGAAATATTTTGAGAAACAAATCAAGGATATTTTAAGAAAAATAAAATTATATTACAAATTAAATGTTGGATTTGTGAGTGTGACAAGTGAGTTAAATGTTGGAGTAATTAGGACATTATCTAATTAATTATCTAATTAGACTATTTAATTACTTTATTCATTTCAACTAAACTGAGGTGTTTTTTATATTTTATTAGATTAGGTTAATAATAGCTCACAAAGTTAAGCTAATCTTTAGTTCTTTGAGCTAATTTTAGATTAGGTTTCAGTTGCTTTCTAAAAAAGAAGTTTTTATTCATTTGTAATCATCAAATTCATTTACATGTTAATCTTAATATCAGATTCTTATTTGGATCAATTCTCTCTCAAGGTTGCATAGCATCAATCATGACTTCTTCTCTTCATATGTGATAGGTGTTTTGATTGCGAGTGATTCATGAGATTGTGGGGTTGAACAAATAACTCCAACATGGTATTAGAGCTCCAAATTTGCTAAGTTCTTGTCCAATTTCTAAGAGATTGATTGATCAGAAAAATTAGCTTATCTTGGAGAAAAATAATTTTTAGATTTTCTTCACAATCATGAAATACCATCTACTTCACTCTTAGTTTGCAAAATTTTGCAAGAAAATTAAAAGAAAGGCAAAAAAAGAGCTAAAAATAGCACAAAAAGCAAAAAAAAAAGATTCAGCTATAACTTTTTCTCTACAAATTTTTGAGAATTATTTTTTGGTTTTGTTCATAGCCTCGAAAAACCATTTGGGTATTTGTTAGATTTTTCATGCAATGAGTATATTTTTCCAAAACTAGATTACAAAGGTCATGATTGTTGCTTATCATTTGACCAAATTTAGTTTATTTTGCTTTTTGTCATAATTTTTACATATAGTGTCAAAATTAGGCAAACAAGATATTATTGGAAAGGTAATTTTGAGAACTTTCTAGTGGTGGTGGTCTCATCTTTTGATTCTACTTCAAATTTCTGTTATACTTGGTCAAAGTTAGATATCTTGTTTATGCTTCTAAGCTCATATCTTTTTACCAATATCTTTGTCTTTTTGTGATTCTTGTGGAAATGCAAAGGAAATTCATAGCTCTTTATATCTATACATGCATTTTTTTCTAGATTTTCCCTAGGTACATTTAACTTAGATTTTTGTGTTTTCACCATCTAGTTAATTACTTGGAATTTTGGCACCTGGAAAGGGTCTATTTGTGGGAGAGGAATTTATTTGATTTTCTTTATATGTACTAAGGTTTTGGAGTTTGATTATTTCATGAGTTGGTATCATGGATTTATTTTTCATCTTTCTATTATCATCTTGGCAAAGGGTAATTATGAGTCTTGGCAGAAGGGCATCTTGATTTTTTTCCTTATCTATATGGAATCATCCCTCAACTAGCCATAAAGAGGGGTAAGCATTCTTGGAGGATCATATTGAATATCCGAGCAACTGTGAGGGGGGTGAATTAGTTGACAATTTAAAATCTTCTTTAAAACGTTATTCACAAATTTTGAATAATTAGTAGAATCAATCAATATAGATATAACATGAAAGCAAGTGCACAAAACAAATCAGACACAAAGAACACCATAATTTACGTGGAAAACCCAAGAAGGGAAAAACCACAGAGAATGCTAATTTTCAATATGAAAACACCGGTTAAGGTGATTTTTACAAGGATGGCTCACTGCTAAGAATGTTCACTACAGGAGGGCTCACACTTCACAGAAAGGCTCACCGCCAGAGGGCTCACTACCTAGAAAGGCCCACTGCTGAAGAAAGAAAGATAGAAAAGAAAATCCACCACTGGAACATAGTCTACACAGCCGGAACTAATTCTGGTAACAATATGCAACACTCTTCACAACAACAACTGGATTCTTTCAATCTCACATATCTTCTGCACAATTAGCCATTCACAAAAATTCCATACTAACCCATTAAGATCAATCACATACATATACTGTCTCCGAAAAAAATAATCTTCCAAGTCGGCCAAGACAGATATCTAAAATAGGTCAGTACTAAACATTCTAGT
The DNA here is from genome assembly GCF_030272615.1 of Cryptomeria japonica. NCBI lineage: Eukaryota > Viridiplantae > Streptophyta > Pinopsida > Cupressales > Cupressaceae > Cryptomeria > Cryptomeria japonica. The sequence continues at coordinate 626,382,518 of NC_081408.1, read as the reverse complement.
GGTGGGAAGGAATGAGAAGTAGACCACATCACAACGTTCCTTATCGAACATATCAAAATTTTACATATATTACCAATGGCGGACCCAAAACAAAAAAAATGTCATTACACATCCTTGACTTCTGAATCAACATCTTGACTTCCAGATCAAACCAGACCCAAACATAGCACTGAGTAACATAAAAAACACACCTTCCGAGAAGCCAGGTCTTCTGGGAAATCACCAAACGGTCATCAATATCACATACATACCTATTTTCCACTAGTGCTCAATATACCACACCTGGACCTAACCAGACCATAAGATTTGACATCAATGACAACATATAACATAATGCTAACGGATCATTAATGACCATCTTCTAGGAGTTATTTTGTCTAGTGTTGATCTTAACACTATTTGTGCTTTATTAGATCTTGAATGTCCCCACACACTTTGGACTCACCTTTTAGAGATCTATGAAGACCCTCATATCTCTCCATTTATAGAGATCCTACAATAGATTGTATCATTCCCCTTGCACATACAAATTGTATACCCTATGATCATGATACTTTTGAGATGATTGAGTATGTCACAAGTCTTTCATGTCCTGATGGATCAGAGGCTTGTCTCTCAATTCTCACTCCTCACATTGAGAAACCATCTCAATCTTCATCATCTTTTGTTGTTCTTGATGACCTTGGCATTGATACATGTGTGACCCCCATTGATTTAGTACATTAGAACACTATTCTTCTAGACTTTGATACAGGGGATTTGTATCTCATAGACATATCATCCTTGTTTATGGAGTCTCATATTATAGATCTAGAGGATTGTCTTGATGAAATTCATCTCCTCTTTCTTGATAGCCACATCAATGTTGTCAACCCATCTTGATCTCACATGGATCTTGTTCTACATCATTTTTCATAGAGTCTTGGATTATCATCCTCTACATTGATTGGTTATTTACTTGATTGGTTTGTGACATTACCATTCTTCATGGACATAGTGACATTTGAGTAGTTTCTAGAGACACATAGTATTTGGATTTGGATTCCCATGTCTTCCAATTTATGGGAGTGGCTTCTCCAATTTCCAATAGATTTGTTTCCTCCTAAGGGAGAAATATTATTTGTAGGCAATGGATCGTGTTATGTATTTAGGCTTCCATCATTGGTACAAGAGCTACTTCTTGCTTTGGGGGATTCAAATCCTCATTTTCTCTCTCTTATAAGGGGGCCATTCATTTTACTATTGTGACATAAGCAATCCTTTGGGGGTTCACTAGTGCATTTGTTTCATTTTCTCTCTTTTGGAGAGGAGTTTTTTCCCATGTTTATTTTTTCTCCTGTTCTCTATTTGTGAGAGTTTGAATTGTTTTGTACATGGGTAGCTAATCAAGCCCTATTGCTAGGACCCATTCATGATTGCATTCACACATTCATCATTAGCTCTTTAGCTTATCCCTAAGTTAATCTTATGGGGGTGTTGGAGTAATTAGAACATTATAAAATTAATTATATAATTAGGTCCTTTAATTACTTGATTCATATAAGCTAAACTTAGGTCCCTTTTATCTTTTTTTTATTAGGCTAATAATAGTTTTTGATTATGGGAAAAACAAGTTTTGAAGGGATCCTGAAACCCTTTACAAAAGATCCTTAAAAGATAATAGAATTAATAAACAAGAAAAGATATTCTGCAAAAAAACTAGCACAGTTCTGGGAAAAAACCAACATAAAAGCCCAACAAAACCAGCAACATCCAGCCATAACAGAAAAAAGACAAAAGACAAATTACTTAATGTTTTTAAGGGCATTAGCCAAATTTCCACTAATCCCTTGCAAATCTTTAATATTATCCTTGAGCATAGGGATTTCCTTGGAAGAGGCCAAAGCATCTTTTTTCATACTTGCCCTAGTTCTTTTTGCCGCACCACCAAGGGCACTTTTCACTGTCCCTGCCTCAATAGCATCCTCATCAATATCTAGGTCCACAATAGGTTTGGAAGTGTTGGAGCCATCAAGGAACTTGGTAATTTACTCTATATTCTTAGTCACAAAGGTAAGGATATCTAAAATCATAACCAAAAAGTTTTTCATGGCCGTTTTTCCTTCCTCCAGATTATTAATCTGATCTTCCAGCTTCTCCACTTTATCCTCCATACCCTTTTTCCACTGCTCCTAGTTACTTTCAACTTTCTTTCCCTTCTCTTCCTGCTGCTTATCAATTTTTTCTAGATTCTTGATTCTTTCATATATCCACCTGTCAAAACCCATTTGAGCCTCAGACTGGTTTTTGAGTTTTTCCAAAATAATCCCATCTCCATGTTTATCCTGATCCTTGCTCATTTTCTCCTTATCCTTCTCCTACTCAGTTTCCATTTCCCTTTCCTCCTTATTAATCTGATTGTCCTGGTCCTCCATTGGCTGGCTGTTAACATTACCTATACTCACACTGTGGGTAGGGCTATTCTGATTAGAAACGTCCTCAAATCCTCCTTCCTCTTCCCCCATTCCTCTTCTTTCCAACTCTCCTCTCCGTCAGAATCATCAGGCTCCATCTCGCTTCCATCTTTTCCCATGTCCTCAGAATCAACCTTCGTATCCTTTTGTATACCCGTGTCCTCTTGAATTTTCTCCACAGTGGCTTTTTACCCTTTTTTCTCTGTGTCAAATCATCCTTGCTAGGCCCACCTTCCTCAATCTTCCTCTTTCCTTTCCCCGACAACACCAACAACCTCTTATTTTCCTGGATAGCTAGAATCTTGTAATGCTCATAAATGAGCAAAATAAGGCTGCAATGAAGCATAGGCGAAGAAGGGTTCTTGCTATGCTTATTCAAAGACTGCGTTAGAGACCTGGAAAGGTAATAGGGCAGAGAAATCCTCTTCTTAAAGTGATTTAAAAGAACAAAATGGTATGTGTGGACCCTGGTAAAATGACCCTCCACAATAATATATTCCATAATTGCATTAAGCACACAACCCCAGATTTTCTTGATATTAGAAGCATCATAATACCCCCCCCGTAGCTTTTCCTAATTTTTCTCTCTCCTTCTCTTTACACGGAAAAAGCTTAACTGCATTATTAGACACTTTTAGGTCTCTAAAGAATTAAGACCAGAATGGGGCATAACTGTGACCATCGAAATGAGGTCCGCATCCAGCTTAAACCTAACTCCATAAATTTTGAAGGAGCCATTTATCCAGTTTTCAGTAACTTTGGTGACCGCTAGGTTTACTCTGTCTTTATCATAGTCGACCAATTTTTCCATGAAGTGCGTCATGAATCCTTCTCCAACTTTGTCCAAACCTTTGGCTTCTCCCGCCATCTGGAAATATTATCAGGTTCCTCTCTTCTTAGATCCCCCCCCATTTTAGATTTCGTTTTACAATTTCTCTGCTTCTAGACCTTCAGAGCTTTCTTCCAAATGACACTCAACTTTTTGAAAATGCACATCCACAAAGCGTGCAAAAAATTAATATACTTGTTTAGGACACTGCCCTTTTGACGTGCCATCATCACCTTTCTAAAAAATTGAAGATTAATCATTAATAATTCCATGATTAATGTGCAATCCATCTTTCCCCATAAATCTATCCTTTCTAATGAGTTCTTTAATATTAAAATCAATATTACCTTCCCCATTTCATATACTTTGAGCTTTGGAAATTACGCCAAGGTTCGCTAGACCATCCGCTACAACATTTTTTTCCCTGAAAGCATGTTCATTAATAATTGATTTAAAGCTTGAAATAATTTCTCTAGATTTAAAAATAATATTTTCTATAGTCCACAAAGGCTCAATTTCTCCCTTAAGGCATTTAATAATGTTAAGTGAGTCTCCCTCCAACCATAGATTATCATGATTGAGATTTTTAGCTATAATCAAAGTATTCAGAGCCGCCGAGGCTTCAACATAATGACTAGTTAGGTTACCCAAAGGGCCAACAATAGCCACAAGGCAACTTCCAACAAAATTCTTGACAATTCCCCCATAACCAGCTATCCCAGGGTTTCCCTTAGAAGCTCCATCAATGTTGGCCTTAATCCATCCCTGTGAAGGAAAGCACCAGAAAAGACCATCCCTACCCTTATCCTTACTATTTCTGTTATTGGAGAGGTTCCAAATTTCATTAAAGTCTTCTTTAGTAGCTAAACCATTATCAATTCCATATAAACATTCAAAGACCCGTCTATAGATTTTCTCCACCACCACTTTAGGGTTCACACTTTTATCCCTAAAAATCCTTTTGTTGCGCTCCTTCCAGATGTTCCATATGACAATAGGGAGAGTTAGTTTCCAAAGCACCACATTCTTAGAATTGGAACTAGGGCAATACCATTGTTGCCACAACTCTTCTAGAGTGTTCGGGAAAACCCAACTCAACTTCCACCTTCTAAAAATAATATTCCAAATTTCCTGACTGAAAATACACTGGTAGAGGATACGATGAGCATACTCTTCCTCCCTGCAGAAAAGAGAACACCTGTTAGGAAATACAAATCCACGCTTATGGAGATCATCAAGAGTTAGCACCTTATAATTTTGGATAAAAATACAAAAGAAGATATTAATTTTAGGTGTCAACTTCTTTATCCACACTTTAGCCCACAAAGGGATCTCTTTTGGAACTTTGTTGTGGATAGACATCGCTGAAGACACAAAATATTTCCCATCAGAAGTTTCCCTCCAAATCAAACAATCCTCAGAATTATCCATAAAAAATTTAGAATAAAGCAAGATCTCTAAAAATTTTAATCATGGACAAAGCTGGCCGAACTCAATCCACTTCCCATTTCTCCAGTAGTCTCTAACAAAGACTCCATACCTACTTTTGAACCAGTCTTTCCATTCCTTAAGAATGGGGATTTTCTCCAGTGGTTTATCCATTAGCCATCTCTCCTCCCAGAATCTAATAGTTCTCCCATTCTCCAATTTCCACTTTCTTCCAGCTGCAGCCCAAGGTTTAGCCATTTGAACTGCATTCCAAATTGCAGAACCTTCCACAAAAAAAGAATTTTCCATAAATTCTTCCTCAGATGGTTGCATGTAAAGGTATTTCTTTTTCCAAATTAAATTCCATTCCCTTTCCTCCCCTTTCATTCTCCAAATTTGTTTAGCTAACAAGGCATTATTCATAGTTATGATGTTCCTTAATCCCAAGCCCCCAAAAGCCTTAGGAGTACAAATATTATTCCATGCAATAAGGGGGATTCTATTTTTATCTTTGACTCCTGACCATAAGAATTTTTTTTGAATTCTTTCAATAGCCTCAACAAACTTCCTGGGTATTTTGAATAGACTAAGGACATAGATAGGCAAATTTTGAAGGGTAGCTTTAAGCAACGTCACCTTACCCACTTGGCTAAGGAGGGCTCCTTTCCATCTAGCCAGTTTAGAATTGAATCTATCAACCAACTTCATCCAGAAATTCTCCGAAGGCTTTAAGCACAGAGGGAGACTCAAATAAGTTGAAGGGAACTCAACAATTTTGCATCCAAGGATTCTTTCAATCCTTCTTTGTCTATCCATAGGGGTATTGATGAAGAACAAAGAACTCTTATCCCAATTTATTTTTTGACCAGAAGCAGCTTCATAGGAATCCATAACACTCTTCATGTTTCTCGCTTCCCTTATGGTAGCTTCTCCCATAGTGATCGAATCATCAACAAACTATTCATGAGTACAGGTTAGGTTAGAAGATGAAGGTTTAAGGCCTCTGAGTTTCCCTTCTTCCACATTTCTCATAATAAATCTACCCAAACTTTCAACTAGAATAGTAAACAAGATAGGACAGATGGGATCCTCCTGTCTTAGGCCTCTAGAACTTTTGAAGAAACTGGAAGGGGATCCATTAATAATCACAACAAAGGTTGAAGTTCTAGTCAACTAAGAACAAAGCTGAATCACCTTTTCCCCAAACCCAAAAGCTTTCACGATTCTGAAAAGGAATTTCCAATTCACTCTGTCATAGGTCTTGGACATGTCCAACTTAAGAAAAAAGCCCTGTTTTTTAGCAGCAGTTAAAGAATGAATATTCTCATGAACAAAAATGATAGAATCCAGAATCTGTCTGCCAGGGACAAAACCATTCTAGAGCAGAAATAATGCGGGGGAGAATATCCAACATTCTGGAAGTAAGAACCTTAGAAATAATCTTGTAAACACAATTACAAAGACTGATAGGTCTGAACTTATTGAGAGAGTTAGCTCCAAAGATCTTAGGAATAAGAATGATAAAGGTAGCATTAAGTTCTTTTAGAAGCCGCCTTGAACCAAATAATTCTTTAACTCCATTACAAATATCAATCTCCACAATATGCCAAAAAATTTGGAAGAAGAACATAGGGAATCCATACGGACTAGGAGACTTGTCTCCAAGAAAGGAAAACACTGCCTTTTTTATTTCCTGATTTGAAGGGATCTGAGAAAGATTTTTGTTATCATCCTCATTTAAAATGGAAGGGATAGCTTGAGCTAGAAGGTCTTGATTTCTGATATCCAGAATGTCCTCACCTCCCAAAAGATTACTAAAGAAATCCTTAGCTTCCTTTCTAATTTCATTTTCATCTAACAAAATCCCCCTATTGCTGGATAAACTGGAAATCCTATTGGCTGCCCTATGCTTAAGAGCAGTCATGTGAAAAAACCGGGTGTTTTTATCACCTTCCTTCAAATACAACGCTCTTGATCTTTGTCTCCAAAAAGTTTTTTCATTAGAGATAATTTCATGGTATTTGGACAACAACCTATTTTCAACATTCCTCAAATCCTCAGAAAACCCTTCATCTTGAATTTTATCTTGAACTTCTTTAATATCTATCTTAATATGAGCTTTCATTTTAAAGATATCTCCAAAAGTCTCTTTGTTCCAAATTTTAATTTTGGCTAATAATAGTTGACAAAGTTGAGCTAATATTTATTTCTTTGAGCTAATTTCAGTTTCCTAATTTTAAATTAGGTTTCTCTTGCTTTCTATAAAGTAAGTCTTTATTCATTTGTAATCATAAAATTTATTTATAAGTTAATTTTAATATCAAATTCCTATTTGGATCAATTCTCTCTCAAGGTTGCATCACATCAATCACACATTAAATATATACATGCAAAGAGGAGTAAATATAAAAGGTTAAAGAGTAAGGTATGTATTTTTCTGTACATTTTCCCAACACTTTGGTGCATGTATAAAACAAAGAAAATATGTCAAGGTAGAACTAAATAAAAGTAACTATGATACAAATGATATATATTTCTAGATCTAGAATATATAAGAAATTGGAACAAGTGTGTGACCTCTTTGTCTTTCATTAATCTTGTCATACCATACAAGTAAAAGTACTAAACTATGAAACTATACATTAAATTAGAAATATAATATGCTCCCTAAAATAGTGTATACTATGAAGGAGTTCTCAAAATTCAAGAAAAGAAATAATGAAAAAAAAATTGTGATCGATAATTAAGGTGAAGAAAATTATTATATTTTGATAAAACAAATTGAGTATTAAATGTGTACTCGAGTTATACTTACCTATGTGAAAATAATCAAGGTGAAGATACTCTTTGTGTGTGGGAAAAGCGGGTCAATTAAACTTAAAATGTGTAAAATATGTTCAAAGGGACTTGTCCACACACCCACAGGACTTCTTGGTGCAAGTTATGGAGTCATGAAGAATGACTCAACTTCCCAAGGTAGGTTCCATGGTTCTCTATCTCACAAGGTCCCTCAAGCCAATGCCTTTTCTCTCAGATCACTGAGCAAAGTGACTTAGGGATGACGAATGTAAGAACGAGGGATGCTTTAGATTAATTTTACCATTAAATGTATCCTATCTATGCATGATTCTACAAATGAAGTAAACTAGACTATAAGATGATAAGGTTAGTAGCAATACTATCCTAACATGATATACTAGTTAATGATTTAAGCTAATGATAAAGGAAATACTCTAAAAATGCTTATTAGATTAATTCCTATTACAAAGAGAAGCTAGATGTATTGATAAATTTGAGCATAAATGAGATACTAAAATCTTGGATGATCTTGAAATGGAGGAATGAGAGCTCTATTTATAGTGAAAATAGGGGAATGGAAGGTCAGGATTGAAAGAGTTAATCAAGGGTTAGGATTGAAAGTTATCAATCCATGTTTACAATTTTCACCAATGAAATGGTGACAATTGTCAACATAAGACTGGTTGAGAGGAGAGCTAAGAAGAATTAAATGCTTGAGAAGACCTCATGGTTACCTTAGAAGGTAAGGGTTAATGTTAGGTTAGGGTTATCCATTGGATAAAGCTTTTACCCAAAGGGTAAAATCTTATGCAAGGGTTAAAGGGATAACCATGGTCAAAGAAATGAATGCTTGATGAGACCCTTGGGTTAGATGTAGGTTGAGTTTAGAGAAAAAGTCTCTAATCATGCAAGAGGGTTGAGTTAACCATTAATGGTATGGAAGACTTTCAAGGTTAAGTTGTTGAAGACCTAAAGCCTTTAATGGGTTTCAAAGACTTCAAAGGTTTGAGAAGTGACTTCCCTTTGCTTAGGGATGTGACAATATTTAGGAGATGGGTTAGGCTAATTTAGAAGTGATTAGAAGAATCTAGAAGGGGCTTTAGAGAGGCAAGTGGGAGATGTAGAAAAATGCAAGTGGGTGAGGGATAATAGGATTAATTAAAATAAATTGGTTTATTTCAATTTGGTTGCAAATTAGGGATTTAAATAAATTAGATTTATTTAATTGGGGTAAACTATTTAATTAAATGTAAATTTAATTAAAAAGTATAGGAAAGGGATTTAATTAAATAAAATGATTTATTCAATTAAATGATGTAAAGGGCTAAGTGGATTTAAATAAATAAATAGAATAATTTATTTAATTAAATAGAGGAAGGCGGGTAATTTAATTAAATTAGATTTAACTAAATGAAGGAATAAGAATAAAATGAACATTAAATATTCATTTAGGAATATGGTCATTTTTATACGTCTACATTTTTCCCCTCTTTGAAGTGACGTGTGTACACATGTTGATTCAAAGAAAATGATGTGTCGTCAAGATTTGGTTATGATCAGTGTGATGTCATGTTGAGATGTTCATGTCGTGCCCCAAATTTGATAAACGATGTCCCAGATTTGATAAACGATGCCCCAGATTTGATAAATGATGTTGATATTTCCCCCTTGGGAGATGAATCAAAATTTTAAAAATTTGATTTGTTTTGATAAATTTGATTGCATTTTAAATTTTTGTCTATGTTGAATGCGATAAATTGATTCATCACCCGATGATGATGTTTGCAAGGGTTAGAAATGAGACCACAAGAAATTGACGTGCTCGCCCATGCAACCCTAATTTTCATTTACCCTATAAAAAGGTAAAAGTGATTTATTTTGCCTCATTTGTGCTTGTTGACCTTGGAGAAAGTGACACATGGAGAAAAAGACAAAATGTTGATTCCTTATGCTTCTCATCGATTCAAGCACATTCGGAGGTATCGGAGGCCCGCCACATATGAACCACCAGTAAGTCATCCTTATGACCCCTTTTTGATTTTTGTTTTGTCATTCTTGATCATGTTTTTGAATTTTGTCACGCGATTTTAACGGTTTAGCGCGTCGGGGTTAAACTGTAGCGCATATGATAGGTTGTGTAGCACATAGGGTTTATAAAATAGGATAGTGTCCTAGTAGATTAGGATAGCGTAACGGTATGTTAGGGTAGTGCTTAGGGTTTGGTTAGCACATCGGGAGCACAAGGTAGTGCATAAGGGGAAATGGGTAGCGCGTAGGAAAGACCTAGTGCATAGGGTTAGTCGAGGCTCGCATGGGTAGTATAGGATAGCGCATAGGTATGACCTAGCACGTAGGGTTAGGTGCACGACACAAAGACCAAGTAGCATAGCGCATAGAGTAGAAGCAGCGCAGGGGGTAGATTAGGTGGCGCGTTGATAGGACCATGTAGCGCATAGGTGTCGGCTGGCGCTTAAGGTGATTTGGTGAGCACATTGATAAGACAGGGTAGCGTATAGCCAGCAGCTTAGCCCATATATAAAATAGTTTAGCGCATAAGAAAAAAAAAATGGGTAAAGTAGGATTTTGGATGAAGAAAAATGGGTAAGTTTTTGCCAGTTTTGCCGGGATGGGTGCGAATTGTCAATCTGCGTGTCTGCTGTCATTGTTTTGATAAGTTGTCCAATATGAGTTCTGATATAACTTGATTTGATTCGCAAAGTTTCAAGTTGATATATATGTGGAGCTTGAGTTGTTTTACAAGCTGATATGGTTGTGGAACTTGAGTTGTTTTACAAGCTGATATGAATGTGAAACTTGAGTTGTGTTACAAGTTGATCTGATTGTGAAACCTGAGCTGTGTTACAAGTTGATGCAATTGTGGAACTTGAGTTGTGTTACAAGTTGATATGATTTGATATGGAAATGGATTTGAGATGATGTGGAAATTGATTAGATTTTCAATGTTTCAAGTTGATATGAATTTGATTTGATGATAATTGATTTGATGAGGAAACTGATATTGGACTTGTTTTGTTTGTGACAGGAGTGCATTAGAGTTATGCAGTCGTGAGAGAGATTTTTGAGACTGTGGTCCTTGATACCATGATTGACACAGGATGACAAAGATATTATTGAGAGGTGTGGCCTATTCTCTTTGTTAGAGATGCCTCAGTTTATCATTAACTGGGGTTTGTTGATAGTGTTGGCTGAGAGGTGGCATAGTGACACCAACACCTTCCATTTGGCGACAGGTGAGATCATAGTGACACTTGAGGATTGCTACCAGATTCTATGGATTCCTGTAGTAGGAGCACTTGAATGTGTGCCATAGATACCTTCATGAAGCTCTTGTAAAGCAAAGTTAGATTCATTACGATCAAGGCAACGAAGAAGAGTATCGTCTAGACCTCGACGGTACAAAGTATCAACAGTGAGAGTATAACAGGCGGCTTGCCGGATAAAGTTGTGTTTTTGGTTTTGGGATAGGTCAATGGGTAGGATATTGCTTTTAAGATAGTCGTATATGGGTCTATATAATGGAGAGTCAAAACTGGTCAAGGTATAGATGACATAGGAATCATAATGGTCATAGGCTGGGGAGAACAGTTGCTCTACCAGAAAATCATAACGACTCTATTGCTCTGGAATCTATAGTAGTGAAGCAATAGCAACCATTGCATTAGCTGCTCAATCATACAAAATATTGTTTAAAATCATCCACCATTCGCTTGTATGGTAGCAAATTGTCGTCCTTTGTCTGATAGTCATTGTTGATTTGATTGATGGCTAGTTGTGAATCTTCGTAGACTTTTAATTATGTGATTCTCCATTCCACGACCATTTTGATGCCTATAACCAGTGCCTCATATTCAACAACGTTATTTGTGCATGGAAACATAAGCCTATATGATCTTGGTATGGTGTGCCCTTCAAGAGTGATGAATAGAATGCCAGTACCTAAGCCATGTTGAGTATATGATCCATCAAAGTATAGGGTCCATTGTTTGGTGGAAATGGCAAGAACATCCCTGTCCAGAAATTCGATCTCCATTGGTTGTTTTCTAGGTAATGGTGCATTAGCTAGTTGATCTCCAATTGCTTGTCCCTTGATAGCTTGTCGCTCTGTGTAGTGGATATCAAATTCACTGAGAATCATGACCCATTTAGCCAATATGCCTGTAAGAGCTGCTTTGTTGAGTAAATATTTGAGAGGATCAATTTTTGCTACGAGCTTGATTGTATGTGCTAGCATGTAGTGTCAGAACTTTTGAGAAGCAAATACCACTATTAGACATGCCTTCTCAATGAATGTATAGTTGAGTTCATATCCGTTTAATGTCCTGCTGATGTAATAGATAGCTTGTTCCTTGCCTTGTTGATCTTCTTGTGCTAATAATGCCCCCAGTGATATATCCATTGTTGAGATGTAGAGAATGAGTGGTTTCCCTGCTATCGGTGGTACTAGAACTGGTGGATTCATTAGATATTGCTTGATTTGATAGAATGATTCTGCATATTTGTCTTCCCCTCTGAATGGTACATTTTTATGTAGCAAATGATTGAATGGTAGACTTTTATCTGCTAATTGAGCAATGAATCATCTGATTGATTGGAGCTGTCCTTGTAGAGATCTAAGCTGGCTGATGTTCTTTGGTGGTGGCATCTCCATTATGGCTTGTACCTTTGCTGGACCCACTTCAATACCCTTAGCTGAAACTATGTAGCCTAGTAACTTGCCTAATGTAACCTTAAAGACACACTTCTTAGGGTTGAGCCTGACTTGGAATTTCTCCAATTTGTCAAAAATCTTCTCTAAAATGCTTAGATGTTCTGCCCGGGTAAATAATTTAGCTAGTAAATCATCTACATAGTCCTCCATGAAGGTATGCATCATGCCATGAAAGATTGTTGTCATTGCTCATTGATAAGTTGCCCCTACATTCTTTAAGCCAAAAGGCATGACATTCCAACAGTACGTTCCCTAAGGACAGGTAAACGCTATTCTATCTTGATCTTCCAGGGCTATCTTGATTTGATTATAACTTGAAAAACTGTCCATTAATGATAACATTGCATGGCCTGCTGTGAGGTCTACAATTATGTCGATACTGGGCAAAGGAAAGTCATCCTTTGGACAGGCTTTGTTAACATCTCTAAAATCAGTGCATATTCTGATATTGCCATTTGGTTTGGAAACTGGTATAATGTTGGAAATCCATTTAGCATAGTCAATAGGTTGAATAAATCCGACGTCTAATAGTTTCTTCAGCTCAGCTTTGACCATGAGTGCTACATGTGGATTCATTTTTTGTAGTTTTTGCTTGACTGGCTTAGATCTTGGAGCAATGGTCAAATGATGCATGATTAATTGCGGATCAATCCCGGGCATATCTTCATATGACCAAGCAAATTTGATTTTCTTTTCTTTAAAAAAATTGATAAACTCTGAACTTTCTGCTTCTGTCAATGATTCTGCAAGGTGTATATTTTTGGCTGCTTCTGTAGTACCAATATTGATTGATTGAGTGGGTTCAATCAATATAGGTGATCACTCTTGATAATGTTCAGGAAGAGTGTCAAGTCTCTCATCTTTAGGTGCCTTAAAAAGGTTTTCACCCTCAGATGCATCCTTTATTTTTACTTTTCTGTGATCTATTGCTTCCATTGACTGGTTTTCAGCAGTAGATCCTTTATTTTGTTCATTTTTGCAACTGAGAGACTTGGCACTCTCCTGATTGCAAATGTTGTTACTTTGTTCACCGGTAGAGTCTATTTCTGGGTTAACAGTGCACAAGTAATGGATAATGGATTCATCATTCGGGAAAATTGGTATGTCATGGTTTTCAGGTTTGTCCCAGTCTATGAGGCCAGGAAAGATAAGTGGTAAGGAGTCATTAGGCGGATCAAGTTTAGCTGTTGTAAGTGTTAGGATGGAAGTATCATCATGGTTGGTTGGAGTATTAAAGAAGTTAAGGATTTCGTTGAGGTCTTCGTTGGTATCATCTTCTGTGTAGACTTGCTCGTAATGTCGCTGTTCGTTTTCTTTGGCATCATAGATATTTTGTGGACCAAATTCAAGTAGTCTAGATTCTGTGCCGTTTTCTTCTTGAGAGATGGGTGTATGACTGTCATTTGCACCAATATCTTTAGTAACATTAGAATATGTGCCCCATTCATATTCATTGAAATCAATCTTAGAGTTATTATCCTAGATTCTGGTAGTGCTGTGGACAGGTATGTTGTAGGGTGAGAACAAGTCTTTGATGATTGATACAAGTCTGATAGTTTTCTCTAATTCTATGTCAGATCCTGCTTCCACTCTTTGCATTTGTTCATATACTGTCTCTTCTCGAGGATGAATGATATTTTCAAGAGGTGATTCCTCTTTGTTAGATACTGGTTTTTGAATATGATGCACTTCTGTAGTAGATGCTTCCTTCTTTTGTTTGATGGGTTTCTCTTGATGTTGCTTGCATTCTTGATATTCACGTTCTTTACGTATTGTCTCTGCTGACTCAAATAGCGCCTCTTGCCATGAGTCCTCCTTGTACTTTTTGTTTTCTTTCCACTAAGATTTTTGATATTTGCTTGGTGTCTTCCGTGGTGGTAGAATGTGTTCATAGCCCAATCCTGTTTTGTCTTTACTAAACTATGAATGAGGAACTATTGGTTTTGTGATGCCTTCCTGACATTTTCCGATAGGTCGTTTGCCATTGTATCCCATGTGTTGCATGATTAGGTAACCTTTTCCATACAGGTGTGTTGGTATAGCTACTTCCATAGTAGCCGCTCTATCATCTTCTTCTTCATCCTTGTATAGCCAACTAAGGATGTCTTTTTCCTCTGATTCATGCACTAGAGTGCCGAGTTGGATAAATTTGCCATCAAACTTGGTGATGGGCTGTGTTGCTTGATGTGTTGATGCTGTAGGTAATCCATGAGATTTAGGTGATGGTGGTAAGTTGGCCAAACACAAGGGTTCTAAAGAGTATTCTCCTATGCCTTGCTCTTTGATTTTCATTTTCTGCTTGAAATCCATAGATAGTGATTTAGACTTTGCTTGCTGAAGATCTAGTGCTAAATAACTTTGTTTTTCTCTATTATGTGGAACCAAGCTATCTTGGGCTGCCCCCATAGCATTACAATATTGAAATGGATTATGATCTCCTGATATACAAATTTCCCATCCATTGTAGGGGAACTTAACACACCGATGATAATTAGAAGGTATTGATTTCATTTCATGTATCCCAGGTCGACCCAACAAGATATTGTATGTGAGGTCTATGTCTAAGACTTGGCACATAGTGTCCGTTTGTATTGGTCCTACTTGAATTGGTAACATTAATGTTCATTTAGATGATCTTTCTTCATCATCGTATGCTTTTATAGTGATCTTCTTGCGTGGATCAATAGATTGCTTGGAGAAGCCTAATGCACGGATAAGTTTCAAGGTACAAATATTGAGTCCAACTCCTCCATCTATTAATACTCTTTTGACTCGATGCTTGTAGACCTGTCATGAGAGCCACCATGGCTTGGAATTTGTCAACATCCAGATCTTGAGGTACATTTGTTTCCAATAGCGCTTGTTCCAAGATGTCTTTGTGTTTTGGCGAAATTTTTAGCAACTCCAATATAGATATTTGAGCAGGAGTTTTGCGCAGTTGACTGACTAGATCATATTGAATTTTGGGTATGGTGTTTGTTGTTGATGTATGCCCCTTCAAGACATATTTTTGAGCTCTGGTTGTTACGTTGACAGATTCATGTTCACGTTTGTCTTTGATTGTGATGACATTTACTTGATTGTCCTCGACTGATATATGATTGATGGTGTTATTGTAGATGTGATTTATATGAGCTCCACGTGTATCGTTTGAGGTTGAAGCTCCATCTTTGTTGTAGTTTGGAAGAGGATTGTTAAAGGTTCCATGGTCACCATTTGTTTTGAGACCATTGACTATTAAATCACCTCTATCAATCATGTCTTGAACAATGTTTTTCAGTCTCATGCAATCATTTGTTTGATGACCTTTGTTGCGATGAAAATCACAAAAACATGAGTCATTCCACCAAGGTGGTTTGATTTGTGGTTCAAAGTTGTTGATCGCTGGTAATGAGATAATTTTGTTTGCTAGAAGTTCTCTAAATGCTGACTCCAATGATTGTCCCAGTGGTGTGTAAATGCGTTTTGGAAAGTTGTTCGCATTACCTCGTGAGTTTGTATTAGGTAATCGATTGGTGTTATTGTTTTGGGTATTGTTGGCACTGTTTGTGTTGAGTTGATCTTGACTGGTATTCGGTGCATAAGTGTTAGTACCTTGGTTAGGTCCTTTGGCATTCTTTGTAAGTTGAGGATTAACTGATAACGCTAGCACAGGTTGTTTGGATTTTGTATCATTTGATTTGTTTCCTCCATTTCTAGTGTTTTTGTTTCTAGTCCAAAATCTGGATTTGTCTAAGTTGTTGTTGTTTTGGTTGTTGTAATTGGATGAATTTGTTCCTTCTTTGAAGAATTTTAATGTTCCTTTCTTGACACATGCTTCTTCTACTTGGATGCCATTTTCAATCAATTTGGCAAAAGATGGTATGCATTGAAGTTTGAGTATGTAACTCATCTCACTATTCAAGTTGTCGATGAAAATTTCCATCTTTTCTTTTTCAGGCACATCTCGAGGATATCTTGAAACCATACGCCACCAACATTGAAGGAATACCATGAATGTTTCATTGTTTTTCTATTTGGTATTACAAACATCTAGCATAGTGATAGCATGTTGAATGTTGTAGGAATATTGAGTTATGAATTTGTTGACTAATTCATCAAAAGATCTAATAGGAGGTGTGATTTTGGATAACCATTCCATTGTTTGTCCTCCCAAGCTTCTTGGGAATAACCTCATCGAATAGGTGTCATCATGGGCGAATTCAAGACTCATGGTACAAAATTCCTGAACATGATCACAAGGATCTCTTTTCCCATCATATTTGTCAAATTTAGGAATATTTGAGTTTGGGGGAAAATGTACCATGTTCAATCGTTTGTCAAAAGGATAAGGACAAATTTCAGTTAAGGATTACCGTACTGTTGTCCATTGTTGCATGTCTTGCATTTGTCTTTGTAACATGTTCATTTGTTGAGTGAGAGAAATCAAAGGTGCATTATTTTGCCAAGGGAAGAGTTCTTCCCTTGCATTAGTTCTAAGCTGAAATGGTGTGTGGAATGGTATGTTTTTCTCTGGGATGTTTTGCTTGGGTAAATTCTGTTCTGGCAGATTTTGCTCTGGTGTGTTTTGTTCTATGTCACGTGCTTCCTCCTCTCTTTGTCATTCTTGATAGTCATAATGTCGAGACCTTGTTCTAAAAATGTCAGTGTCAAAGTCTTCAGGAAGTTTAAATCCTTTGCTTGTGAGCATGAGCAGATATTTTTCTTTGTCATTTTCCATGAGTCTTTCAGATTTTGAAACGAAGTACTTTCTTGACACCCTTGAAGGAGTTCTTTAGAAATTTCGGTGTCCTCTAGATTTGGATCCTTGAAAGGATTTGATAATCTTTGATTCATACTGGATTCTGGTTGCATTTTGCTTTGTTTGTTTCATTGAGAGCGGGTAACAACAGGCATCTAGTAGAAGCTTTCTGTGACAAAAGGAACGAACTCTTCTTTGATGTTTTGTTCAGGGGTTGGTGGTTCAAACCGTGGTATGTTGTAAGTGATGCACTCATTAGGGAGAAAGGCTGGATTGATCTTCCCTCCTTGATTTATACGTTGACTGAATGCTAATTTTTGACAGAATGCTCTACTCCTCAATGGTTCCTTGTCAAATTCGTTGGTTTTGTCTTGAAGATATAAGTGGATATGACAAAGGAATATTTGATGAGATTTGAAGAGTTGGCGATTGATGTATAAAAATTTATTCCATTTTGCAAGTTTTCAAGAACTGGGTTGTTGTTTCCTCAACTTAGTATTATGATAAATACTCTTTCTTTTCAGAATATGAGGATTAGTCATGCACAAGCGATCAATGATTTCCTTTGATTTGGGTTGGATTTAGTTGGCTTGTTTTTGGAAACTTCAAGTTTTACTTTATCAAGTGAAGGTTTAGATGCCCCCTCATGACAAAGTGCATCAAATGATATGGAATACGAGCTTTCTCGATATGGAAACTCAATTTGACAACTTGGAGTTTTTAAAACAAGTGTGTTTTTGTATAGAAATCCTTTTGATTTGAAGGACTTGTTTGATACCTGTGATGAGTTTTCCTGATTTTGATAGGAGAGATGTGTGTTATCTTGCGACTATTTTTCAGATTCTGACAACTTTGTTTTATGGAGAACTTTCTCTAAGAATAGTTTTTGATACTCTATTTTTGATTTTCTGTTTGATGAATTTCAGGCTGAGGAAGGAAAGCTCCCTAATTTGTTTTCAAATTTTTCAAAAATGGCCTTTGTTTTGCCCCCTATTTTCTTGGTTTTTTCCACGCACTAAGACAACAACGCCATGTGCTACAAAATTGTTAGTTTAATGAGAGGGGGGGGGGGGTGAATTAGATAAACTCACAATACAAACTCTTAATCAGATTCAACCTCGGTAGAACTTACTTGATATGAAACTATGACTGTAAATCATTCAAACTCATAAACTTGAAACATCAAAACACATTTAACACTAGATTTAATGTGGAAACCCAAATAGGGAAAAACCACTGTGGGATTTCAGACCCACGAAGAAAATATACTCTTCTAGAGTATGCTCGGTTAAAAGCCAATCCTGTTAAAGATTACATAAACACATTGCTAGGATGTGACTCGGTCAAGGGATTTCCCTTAGATCTATCAAAATCTTGCACTTTGTTAAAGTGACCTTGTTAAAGGATTTCAAACACTCAATTAGAATGTTACCTTACTATAGGATTTACAAATAAGACTGTTAGGTCCACTCGGTTAAGAGATTTCTTGTCACTTACAAAAATAAATAACAGTAATAAAATATATATCTGCAATTTCACATCTGAAATGTTATAGCAGACTCTATGTGCTCAAAATCATCTTGTCATAAGACTTATCTTCCTCCTTGCTGGGCTTCTCACTCTGTTCTTCAATCAGATCTTCAATCTTTTGTACTCTGTAATCACTTCTGCAGCATCAGTGTTCTTCTATTTGCCCGCATACTTTGTTCATCAACTTTTCCTTATTTATAAGCAATTCCTAACCGCTTAATCTCCTTAATCACATTTCCCATGATTAATCTTAGCCATCAGATCTTCAAACTTGACTAGGTTCATTGAATCCTTCGAACTAAAAAATGTTTTATCTTGCCTTGAAACTTGTATTCCTTCCTTGGTACTTGTGCTCGGTCATAACTGTTCAATATGTGTTGTAGATCTAACTCTTGAATTTTCATTGTCGTTGATCCTTAACAAACTTCTTGCATGACATTCTAATCTTCTATAAATCTCTAGCTCATTGGCATCCTTCATTTAATAATGTATTTATTCATCCACTACATTCTTTTACTGTTCGGTTGACACTCGGTTAATTTTGAACTTTACTCGGTAGACATTCTATATTCGTCTCGGTTACTATCTTGGTAGCTTTGCTTGCTAACGATGCTCGGTGACTTTTTCCTTCTTTAACCGACACCGATAACCTTGGAATTTACCAACTGGCTCCTTGCTTGGTAAAATAAAATAGTATCAAACCTTTACTCATTCTATCGCATGAAATCTTTTCTCCTTCTTATTCAGTCTTCGAATACACATATATAGGATATCAAAACAATCAAAATAACATAATCTCATCACTGTCTAACTCGGTAATAGTTGCCCATTGAATAACTTATTACTCCCCTTCATTTTCACATTCTTTCTATGTCACTTACCAACATCTTTATATGTATCAAAACATACTCTTTAAGATATGGCAACATCATATTGAATCAGAAAATCAATTGCTTGACATCAATGACAAAATAATATTATTAAGACAGTAATCATCCTTTATAAATTATATCATCAATCTCCAACAACCTTCTCAATATCATCATACCAACAAACTTAATGTAATGCCAACATGATGAGTTTTCCTGATTTTGATAGGAGAGATGTGTGTTATCTTGCGACTAGTTTTCAGATTCTGACAACTTTGTTTTATGGAGAACTTGCTCTGAGAATAGTTTTTGATACTCTGTTTTTCAATTTCTATTTGATGAATTTCAGGTCGAGGAAGGAAATCTCCCTAATTTTTTTTCAAATTTTTCAAAAATGGCCTCTGTTTTGCCCCCTGTTTTCTTGGTTTTTGCCACGCGCTAAGACAACAACGCCATGTGCTACAGAATTTCCTCAAAGTGCTAGAGAAAAGACCCCACGCGCTACGCTGCCCCTTGTGATGCGCTAACTGGTTTACTTTGATTTTGTCTAGGTTCAAAGGGTTATGCGCTAATATGGGCCGCCAATGTGCTAACCTTTGGTCTCTATGCGCTAAAGTTTGGTCTCCATGCGCTAAGTTGATGCTTCAATGCGCTAGACTATTTTCAAAAGGTGCTACTTTAAACTGCTAGTTTTGGATTTTTGTGAGGCGCTAACATTAAAACTTAATGCGCTAAGTAGAAGGTCGAATGCACTAAAATATGGTTTCCATGCGCTAAGAGGTTGCTCTTATGCACTAAACTATCCTGATAGTTTGACTTGGTTGTTTTTCTGCAATTGTTGGAAGTTTGTTTTTAGTTTTTAGTGATGATAGATGATTTTTTGATGTAACAAATGAAAGCACGACACAAAATAAGCAACCATTTTGCTTAATCTAAACAATGAGTGTATGTTCTGTGAGGATGTGTTAAAATCCCCAATGTTTTAACAAGTTTAGATACAACAAGCAATTTAGTCAGACTCTTTAGTCAAGGGTCATAAGTAATATCATATCTCACTAGTCTCGATACTCCATTAGCTCAAACAGCCGTGTCACCCCCTAGGGGCGCCCCTTTTTTTGCCTTTTTCCAGAAATTAACCCAAAGTGAATTGCTTCACAATTGAGTAGTTATCTTGGGAGATATATGGTGAGTGATCTTGGGGGCGGATTTTTCCCCACCCTTGCACTATTATATTACAAATGTCTGGATACTGACTCACCTCAAGGTTTCTATGCTAAAGTTCATAATTAGGCTTCTCGTTCAACCGTCAGTGATAAAATCCCTCAGGAGGCTTCCCAACCTTTAGAACAAAGGCTTTATGTATCTCAAGGATACTGGGGGAAGGCTAATCACTGCACGCAACCATTGAAAAGGACTTTCATCACTTTCCACTTTTGATTATAGTGGGTTGGAACACTTGGCGTCAAAGTCATTTCCCACTTAGGTCGTTCCCTTCACACGAGCCAAAGAATATATTTAAGAGTTTTTCAACCCCTCGGGAAGGTAGGCCTGCTAAAGGATTTAATGCAATATCATAGAAAGCATAAGAGTGGTCTGGCTTTTTGATCACCCAGTTAAGGGGGGAGCATATTCCTTCCACTTTCGAGACAAGGGAAACAAAAGTTCTTTTTATCCTTCAAGACAATGATTTGTTAAGATCTACATGGAGATGTTGCTCCACAAAAACATGGTGTTTATTTTACCCCTTTAAAGCAATGATTTTTTGATCTATGAAAAGGAACCTAGTCAATAAAGCAAATTCGATGTTTGATCAACAAAAGAAATCAGTCAAAAGGGGAAGATCTTCCCTTTTTAGTTTAAATGACTTTGGACATGTGTCATTCTTAACTTTGCAAAAATTTGAAGTGAATACTTTTATGCACCAGAGGATGGTGAAGTTCCTTTTAAACGCCTTTGTTTGCAAAAATGAAAAATTGATTTGTTCTTTTTAAAGCCCAAATTGAAAATTTGTCTTCCTAGGAAAAGCAAGAAAAGATTGTCTTTTTGGTTCTTTTTATTTGCCTGAAAGAAGGTGAGTTCAATTTTATCCAATAAGAATTAAAAGACTTTAAATTTTAACCAACTTAACTAAGTTAGTAAAAACTTAAACCATTGTAACTCTAAAAATAAAACTATGCTCCTCCCTGCAAGAAAATATCAAAAAACCCTACAAAATACCAACCAAAATTGTTAGAAAAAATACAAACTTTTGTGGACTTCAACAAGTCTAATTTTAGGCTTAGTTACAATTTTAATTTTTTCTTTCTACCTGTGATGCACTACAGAAAATACTGTATGCGCTACAAAACAACTGGAATGCGCTATCGGACAGACCCGATGCGCTGAACCGTTTTCTGAATGCGTTGCTCTGTTGTTTTCTCGCACCAAGACCTACAGGAAAATTTTAGTAAAGTTGATGCACTAAGTGATGGTCTGCACGCACTCAGGAATGAGTCCCATGCGCATAACA
Organism: Cryptomeria japonica; assembly: GCF_030272615.1. Lineage (NCBI taxonomy): Eukaryota > Viridiplantae > Streptophyta > Pinopsida > Cupressales > Cupressaceae > Cryptomeria > Cryptomeria japonica. The sequence continues at coordinate 626,360,631 of NC_081408.1, read as the reverse complement.
GTGAGCCAGATGCATTGGAATGTTTCCTAGATGCACTAAGGGATGTTCCCCACATGCCAATTCCTATTTCCTGTGTACCTGCAAAAGTGATTATTTTTCAAAACTGATTTGATTAATGGGGTAGAGCCCCACGGTGGGCGCAAGAAATGTGTGCGGGAAAAGCGGGTCAATTAAACTTAAAATGTGTAAAATATGTTCAAAGGGACTTGTCCACACACCCACAGGACTTCTTGGTGCAAGTTATGGAGTCATGAAGAATGACTCAACTTCCCAAGGTAGGTTCCATGGTTCTCTATCTCACAAGGTCCCTCAAGCCAATGTCTTTGCTCTCAGATCACTGAGCAAAGTGACTTAGGGATGACAAATGCAAGAATGAGGGATGATTTAGATTAATTTTACCATGAAATGCATCCTATCTATGCATGATTCTACAAATGAAGTAAACTAGACTATAAGATGATAAGGTTAGTAGCAATACTATCCTAACATGATATACTAGTTAATGATTTAAGCTAATGATAAAGGAAATACTCTAAAAATGCTTATTAGATTAATTCCCATTACAAAGAGAAGCTAGATGTATTGATAAATTTGAGCATAAATGAGATACTAAAAGCTTGGATGATCTTGAAATGAAGGAATGAGAGCTCTATTTATAGTGAAAATAGGGCAATGGAAGGTCATGATTGAAAGAGTTAATCAAGGCTCAGGATTGAAAGTTATCAATCCATGTTTACAATTTCACCAATGAAATGGTGACAATTGTCAACATAAGACTGGTTGAGAGGAGAGGTAAGAAGCATTAAATGATTGTGAAGACCTCATGGCTACCTTAGAAGGTAAGGGTTAAGGTTAGGTTAGGGTTATCCATTGGATAAAGCTTTTACCCAAAGGGTAAACTCTTGTGCAAGGGTTAAAGGGATAACCATGGTCAAAGAAATGAATGCTTGATGAGACCCTTGGGTTAGGTGTAGGTTGAGTTTAAAGAAAAAGTCTCTAATCATGCAAGAGGGTTGAGTTAACCATTAATGGTTTGGAAGACTTTCAAGGTTAAATTGTTGAAGGCCTTAAGCCTTTAATGGTTTTCAAAGACTTTGAAGGTTTGAGAAGTGACTTCCCTTTTCTTAGGGATGTGACAATATTTAGGAGATGGGTTAGGCTAACTTAGAAGTGATTAGAAGAATGAAGGGGGTTTAGAGAGGCAAGTGGGAGATGTAGGAAAATGCAAGTGGGTGAGGGATAATAGGATTAATTAAAATAAATTGGTTTATTTTAATTTGGTTGCAAATTGGGGATTTAAATAAATTAGATTTATTTAATTGGGGTAAACTATTTAATTAAATGTAAATTTAATTAAAAAGTATAGAAAAGGGATTTAATTATATAAAATGATTTATTCAATTAAATGATGTAAAGGGCTTAAGTGAATTTAAATAAATAAATAGAATAATTTATTTAATTAAATTAGATTGAACTAAATGGAGGAATAAGAATAAAATGAACATTAAATATTCATTTAGGAATATGGTCATTTTTATACATCTACACTCTTAATTTCCTCAATGAGATCAAATATCAATATATAGAATGATATATAATCACATCAAAATATGCTTATAGAAATTTTGAATTGATGAATTAAAGGACTGGGTTACTTATGATAGAAATAAATGACAATCATGTTACACATGTGATGGTGATGATGTTGAGTGGTTGTCATTGATGTCAATATAATGGATTTCATTGATGTTCCTTGTATTGGTGATCCAAAATATGTCTTCCCGAAATTTTTGGTGCTTCGAAAGATGTGTCGATTGTGATCTCAATATCTCTGGTTATTAGATATGGCGTTGATCATTGGTATTCAAGCATATCGAGGTCCCATTATTATTCTTGTTGTTTTGGGTAATGGTATTTGGGTTTGGAGTAAGTCTGAAATTCAAGGATGTGTAGCAAATTAAGGTGTAGCATGTGTATCATGTTTTTGGGTCCGAAATTTGTAATGATTGTAATGTGTTGATTTGACCATTGATGTGTGTCGTGGTATGGTCTACTTCTCATTCCTTCCCACCACCAAAATGTTTAGTGTTGACCTATTTTATATTTCTGTATTGGCCAACTTGGAAGATTATGCTTCCCAAAAGACAATATATAAGGATGACTTGATTGAGTTAGATAGAGAAAAAGTGTGACATTGTTTTGAAGATATGTGAGATTGGAAAGGAAAGATCTCATTGTTGGTGATATGTGAGAGTGTGTTGGTGTTGAGGCACTGGAAGTAGTCCATTTTTGTAGATTGCATTTTAGTTGTGTATTCTTTCTTTCTTTCTTTCTCTCTTCATTAGTAAGCCTTTTTCTGGGCAGTGAGCCCACCTGCAGTGAGCGACCCTTTGTAAAAATTACCTTAACTAGTGTTTTATATTGAGAACTAACATTCTCCATGGTTTTTCCCTTTTTGGGTTTTCCACATCATATCTCGTGTTCATAGCGCGATCTGTTATATGTTTATACTTTTCATGTCATATCTGTCTTAGTTAATTTTGTTGGTTTGGATCCGGATGTGGAAAGAATAAAGTAATTTTTTAAAGTTATCAACTGATTCACCTCCCCCCTCTCAGTTGCTCGGATATTCAACAATTGGTATTAAAGTTTTGGTTCCTTGGAGAAGAGCTTAACCACTTGAGATGGATCTTGATCTGATGGCACATAAATTGACTATTCCTATCTTTGAAGGATCCGATTATAGTTTTTGGAAAGTCAAGATGAGAGGCTACTTGATATCTTTGGGATACAACACTTGGAAAGTAGTGGAAACTAAGTATGTTCAACTGAAAAATGGTCTTACCACTCCAGATGAGATTCAATCTTATGAAGAGAAAGAAATGACAAGGTATGCTTTCTTTAGTGCTTTATCTAAGATCAAATTGACAAAGGTTATTTCATTTAATACTAGTTATGAGGTTTGGGAAAAGTTGAGAGATATCTATGAAGGAAATGATAGAGTGAAATTATCAAAAAGGATAATAGCTAAGTGCATATATGAGAATTTGAAAATGGAAGGAGAGGGCATAACTAGCTATTTTCAAAAGGTTGATTGTGCAGTAAATGAAATCAGTGAACTTGGTGACACCTTGACAGATTAAGATATAATTGAGAAGATCTTGATGTCTCTACCAGAAAGTTACAGTGACAAGATCTTAGCTATTGAAGAAACCTATGATTCAAAGAATTTCACTAGAGAGTAGCTTTATGGTACTCTATCAACATTTGAGATAAGATAGTTTAGAAAAGACAAAGTTAAGAATGAGTCTACATTTAAAGCCTTTGATGAAGATCTGAAAGATGAAAGTTTATTGGAGAGAAATGATACATATTTTAGTCGACACTCTTAACAAAATTCTATATTGGAAAAGACATAGAGAGACATCTTATGAGCTATGGCATGGTAGAACTCCAACTGTAAAATATTTCAAGGTATTTGGAAGTAAGTGCTACATCCAAAGATATGAGGATAATCTTCAAAAATTTGACAGCAAAGCTGATGAAGGCATTTTCCTAGGATACTCTACTAGGAGCAAGGCATATCATTGTTACAACAAAAGGCTGAACAAAATTGTTGAAAGTGCAAATGTGAAAGTTGATGAAGACACTTCTAAAGAATCTGACAAATTGGCAAGATATGTGTCTGATGAATTAGATGACAGAAAAAGGGAACCAAAGATTAGAGAAGGAGAAGAAGAAAAGGAACCTCAGGAATCTCCAACATCTACATGTAAGACACCAATATGTGTTTAGAAGAATCATTCAATGGATTAGATTATTGGAGATAAGAACAAAGGTATCTTTACAAGAAGCAAAGAAGCTCAAGAGAAAGTCCCGTTATGCTTACGTTCAGAGATTAAATCGAAATCAGTGGAAGAAGCTTGCAAATATCAGAATTGGATGAAGGCAATGAAAGAAGAGCTAGATCAGATTGAGAAGAATCATACATGGTAATTAGTTAATAGACCAACATAAAAGAATATGATTGGAACTAAATGGGTATCCCATAACTGTTGGAGATTGTTGGAAATATGCTGCAAATATGCACTTGAGAGATATTTGAGAGATGAGTTGTCATTGATGTCAACATATTTTTCTATCTATGACAGTGATGCAATAAAGTTTTAGTGAGTTAGATTGTTCAATGTAGTCAGCATGTTGGAGATCAGAGTTTGTGGATTAAAGGGTTTGTAGAGGGTTGTGTATAGATGATTTAGTGCAATTTTCAAAGGTTTGCATGAAGATTTCATGAGTTATGATTATCTATGTTGTGGCTAGTTTTTTAGTTGTTCAGTGGTGACAGAGTGTCTATATTTTGATCTACATTGCTCCACATTGTAATATCTTGATCTATGGATTTGGAGGAATGTTTGGAATGTTGATGTGTGTCTTCAATTCAAGTGGTTTCTAAATTGGAGATCCACAAGTGATTTTTCAAGGTTGATAGTCATTGCAGTTAGTGTTCTTGAGGTTCGATATAATGATGATGTAATTCTAGTAATTTGTGTTGGTGCGGATGTTGTTATGGTAATTCATGATGCTTGTAGATATTTCTGGATCATGTGCCTTTTGTGTTCATGGTCTACATTGATCATTGAGATCGTAGTTGATGATTTTCTCCGTTGTGTTATTATTCTTCATATTTTTGGCCAACCAAATGCTTGTAGCATGTTGTGGATGTTTGAGGAGTAACTTTTGGAGGTGTAGCATGTTAGAGGTGATGATTTGGGTCCATGCTATATCTTAGCGGACATTGTTTTGGTCCGCATGTGATGATCTATATTTGATCAACAACTATATCATTGCAATTGTTTTATGTGTGTTGAGCCAACCTTGTTTATCTTTCCAATATCAATGTCATGTATAAATAAATGTAATATCCTTGTATTTGAGTGTGGATGTTGATGAGAGTGAGTATATGTGTGAATAATGTATTGATCTTTCAAAAGAAAAGGAGAAGTGTGTAGAAGAAGATGAAAGTTGTTTTTTTTTAATCGGAACTATAACCATATATTAAGGTGATGCTATTTTCCAGTTCATTACTTCTGGAGGTGATCCGAATTTTGTTTGTAAGGTAGTGAGTCTTCCCTGGTTTGTAGCCCTTGTTGTTTTTGAGCAGTGAGCTCTAGGCAGTGTGCCTAAATGCATGTGCATTCCCCATTTTGATACCTCTATACTTCTAACAGAGTATACTCATATTGTGGGTTTGTTCCCACTGTGGTTTTTACCTTGACCGGGTTTTTCATGTCAAAAATATTGGTGTTATGCGTGTTCTTGATATGCTACTGATTTATGCTTTCATGTTTAATTATCAAATCTGAGAGTAAGTTTAAGGTGTGTAAGTTTTTGAGATGATTGATTTTTGAGAAATATGTTGCAAATATGTGCTTGAGAGATATCTAAGAGATGTGTTATCATTGATGTCAACATATTTCTCTATTTGTGACAGTGATTCAGTAAATTTTTAGTGAGTTAGTTTGTTCAGTGTAGTTAACATGTTGGAGATCAGAGTTTGTGGATTAAAGGGTTTGTAGAGGGTTGTGTATAGATATTTAAGTACAATTTTCAGAGGTCCATATGAATATCTATGTTGTGGCTAGTTTTTTAGTTGTTTAGTGGTGATAGAGTGTCTATAATTTGATCTGCATTGCTCCGCATTGTAATATCTTGATCTACGGAATTGGAGGAATGTTTGGAACGTTGATGTGTGTCTTCAATTCAAGTGGTTCATGATGTGGAGCTCTGCAAGTGCTTTTTCAAGGTTGATAGTCATTGCAGTTAGTGTTCTTGAGGTTCGATATAATGATGATGTGATTCTAGTAATTTGTGTTGGCGCAGATATTACTATGATAATTCATGATGCTTGTGGATGTTTCTGGATCATGTGCCTTTTATGTTGGTAGTCTGTATTGATCGTTGAGCTTGTAATTGATGATTTTCTCCGTTGGATCATGTTGTGGATGTTTGAGGCGTAAATTTTGGAGGTGTAGCGTGTTCAAGGTGATGATTTGGGTCCATTCTATATCTTAGCCGATATTGTTTTGGTCAGCATGTGATAATTTATATTTGATCAACAACTATATCATTGTAATTGTTTTATGTGTGTTGAGCCAACCTTGTTGATCTTTCCAATATCATTGTAATGTATAAATAAATGTAATATCCTTGCATTTGAGTGCACATGTGGATGAGAGTGAGTATATGTGTGAATAATGTATTGATCTTTCAGAAGTAGAGGAGAAGTGTGTAGAAGAAGATGAAAGTTGTTATTTGCTTAATCAGAATGGTAACTAGATATTAAGAAGATGCTATTTTACAGTTCATTACTTCTGGATGTGATCCGAATTTGTTTGTAAGATAGTGAGTCTTTCCTAGGTTGTAGCCCTTATTGTTTTTGAGCAGTGAGCTCTAGGCAATGTGCCTAAATGCATGTGCATTCCCCATTGTAATACTTCTATACTTATAACAGAGTATACTCATATTGCGGGTTTGTTCCCACCATGGTTTTTCCCTTGACCGGGTTTTCCATGTCAAAAATCTTGGTGTTATGTGTTTTCTTGATATGTTACTGATTTACGCTTTCAAGTTTAATTATCAGATCTAAGTTAATGGATTAAAGGGTTTGTAGAGGGTTGTGTATAGATGATTTACCACAATTTTTCAGAGGTCCGCATGAAGATTTTGTTGAGTTATGAATATCTATGTTGTGGCTAGTTTTTTAGTTGTTCAGTGGTGACAGTGTGTCTATATTTTGATCTGGATTGCTCTGCATTGTAATATCTTGATCTGCGGATTTGGAGGAATATTTGGAATGTTGATGTGTGTCTTCAATTCAAGTGGTTCATGATTTGGAGCTCCACAAGTGATTTTTCAAGGTTGACAGTCATTGCAGTTAGTGTTCTCGAGGTTCGATATAATGATGATGTGATTCTAGTAATTTGTGTTGGTGTGGTTATTGTTATGGTAATTCATGATGCTTGTGGATATTTATGGATCATGTGCCTTTTGTGTTGGTGGTCTACATTGATTGTTGATGTCGTAATTTATATTTTCTCTGTTGCATTATTGTTCTTCATGTTTTTGGCTGCCCAGATGCTTATAGCGTGTTGTGGATGTTTGAGGCGTAACTTTTAGAGGTATAGTGTGTTCGAGGTGATGATTTGGGCCCATGATATATCTTAGCCATCATTGTTCTGGTCCACATGTGATAATTTATATTTGATCAACAACTATATCATCGTAATTGTTTTATGTGTGTTGAGCCAACCTTGTTGATCTTTCCAAGATCAATGTCATGTATCAATAAATGTAATATCCTTGTATTTGAGTGTGGATGTGGACGAGAGTGAGTATATGTGCAAATAATGTATTGATCTTTCAAAAGCAGAGGATAAGTGTGTAGAAGAAGATGAAAGTTGTCATTTGCTTAATCGGAACTGTAACCAGACATTAAGGAGATGCTATTTTCTAGTTCATTACTTTTGGATGTGATCCTAATTTGTTTGTAAGGCAGTGAGTCTTCTCTGGGTTGTAGCCCTTATTGTTTTTGAGTAGTGAGCTCTAGGTAGTGTGCCTAAATGCATGTGCATTCCCCATTGTAATACTTTATACTTCTAACAAAGTATACTCATATTGTGGGTTTGTTCCCACCATGGTTTTTCCCTTGACTGGGTTTTCCACGTCAAAAATCTTGGTGTTATGTGTGTTCTTGATATATTACCGATTTATTCTTTCATGTTTAATTATTAGATCTGAGAGTAAGTTTAAGGTGTGTAAGTTTTTGAGATGACTGATTTTTGAGAAATATGCTACAAATATGTGCTTGAGAGATATCTGAGAGATGTGTTGTCATTGATGTCAACATATTTCTCTATCTGTGACAATGATGTAGTAAAGTTTTAGTGAGTTAGTTTGTTTAGTGTAGTTAGCATGTTGGAGATTAGAGTTTATGGATTAAAGGGTTTGTAGAGGGTTGTGTATAGATGATTTAGTGCAATTTTCAGAGGTCCGCATGAATATTTCATTGAGTTATGAATATCTATGTTGTGGCTAGTTTTTCAGTTGTTCAGTGGTGACATAGTGTCTATGTTTTGATCTCCATTGCTCCACATTGTAATATCTTGATCTGCGGATTTGGAGGAATGTTTGGAATGTTGATGTGTGTCTTCAATTCAAGTGGTTCATGATTTGGAGCTCCACAAGTGACTTTTTAAGGTTGACAGTCATTGTAGTTAATGTTCTTGAGGTTCGATATAATGATGATGTGATTCTAGTAATTTGTGTTGGTGCGGATGTTGCTATGGTAATTCATGATGCTTGTGGATGTTTCTGGATCATGTTCCTTTTGTGTTGGTGGTATGCTAATCTGAATTATTTTATCAATTCAGAGGACAATACCCAAAGCAGAATTGGTGGTATTGTAAATATATAATAAATCATATAAAAATTTCATTTCATTGAAAATATATAAGAACCATACAATTTTTGGAAAACTCTTGTGAAAGAGAGTTGTATGTCCTTGAATCTATCCAATTTGGGAAAACTCTATGAAAGAGAGTTGTATGTCCGAAATCCATCCAATTTGGGCAAACTCCGTGAAAGAGAGTTGTATGCCCTTGAATCTATCCAATTTGGGCAAACTCTATGAAAGAGAGTTGTATACTCGGAATCCATCCAATTTGGGCAAACTCTATAAAAGAGAGTTGTATGCCAGAGCCCATACAAGTTAGGTAATATTGTGAAGGAGATGTATGCCCATGGACTTCATGAGAGTTGATACAAATTGGCTAACTCGACAGACGAGATTCATGTCATAGCTTTGAAAACTCATCCTAAGAGTTGTATGCCTATAACTCTATAACTCTATAACTCTCTAACTCTCTAACTCTCTAACTCCCTCCAATTGGATTCGAATTGGGCTTATTTATAAGATTTCAAAGAAGCTGAACAACCAGTGCATTTATGTCCTCATCAGAAGTTGAAAAGACAATCCAATATTGAAAGGTTATTACATTTATATGAGAACAAAAATTAATCAAAGATTAAAATATTTAATACTCTGACTTATTTATGATCATTACTCCCTTCTTGAAAGGCAATGGGCCCCATTTCTCGGTCATCTTCAAAATAAAATCCTTCCATGCAACTTGAAGGTGCTAGATGAGAGCCTCTACCACACATTTGTTTAACCAAGAGTCTAAAGGTAAGACAAGATGCTTGATTTCATAGTAATCAAGATCATTGCTTGAAAAACACTGATTCAATCTTGACACAACCTCCTTGTGTAAGCAGAAATGGAGTCCAAAATGCCACTATTCATTTTTATTCACCTGGGTAAGGGGAGATTGAAGTAGGCTCTCTTCCTCCACTCTATAGTCACGTTAATGTGTGACATGCCAGACATCATCTTGGGAAGCAATAAAATAAAACCACCAACCAGTCTGGTTCAGAATGTGTACCCATAATTTATTTCGAATTATGTAGATGGAAGTTCCAATCCTTGGCAAGTCCACTGCTCTAAAATATTTCTTGGCAAATTTGAGAGTAAGAAAGGCCACCAATGGCTGCATTTTTGACGTGTACAAATGGCAACACCTTTGCATATGATTTATCTTACAAATGATATTGTTTTTGATAGTTTGCAACAGTTTAGCAATCCACAAAAACTTGATAATGAGGTACTTGCTTTTCAACATGTGTTAGAATCTATGCTTGGTTATAAAAGATCTTATAGTTGAAAGTCTATAATACAGGTGCAATCTATAGTTTAGAAGGTAAAACATTTTTCAGACAACCAACAGTCACCAATCTTCTTTGTCTATGCATAAGCCTATGAAACAAACCAGTTTTACATGATGCCAATGGACGTTACCTCATTTTCAAATATTTGGACACCCTGACTTGAGAAGTCTAATTTCATGACAGGAACAAGAGTGTTTTCTTGTGAGATGACTGACATGGACGTGGAAAGAAACACTCCTTATTAATGGTGGGCTCACCAGTTTTGAGCTTATTGTAGAGACACCATACTGTAAATTGAGAAGTGATTAGAGTCATCTAGATGCCAAAGAAGGAACCCTGTAGATGCACCTGAAATGATTGAAATAGGCTCTGATACCACAGATCTGAATTATTTTGTCAATTTAGAGGACAATACCCAAAGCAAAATTGGTGGTATTGTAAACACATAATAAATTATATAAAAATTTCATTTCATTGAAAATATATAAGAACCATACAATTTTTGGGAAACTATTTGAAAGAGAGTTGTATGTCCTTGAATCTATCCAATCTGGGTGAACTCTGTGAAAGAGAGTTGTATGCCTGGAATCCATCCAATTTGGGCAAACTCTGTGAAAGAGATTTGTATGCTCGAGCCCATACAAGTTAGGTAATCTTGTGAAGGAGATGTATGCTTGTGGACTTCATGAGAGTTGATACAAATTGGCTAACTCGACAGGTGAGATGCATGTCATATCTTTGCAAACTCATCCTAAGAGTTGTATGCCTATAACTCTCTAACTCCCTACAATTGGATTCAAATTGGGCTTATTTATAAGCTTTCAAAGAAGTTGAACAACCAATATGTTTATGTCCTCATTGGAAGTTGAAAAGACAATCCAATATTGAAAGGTTATTACATTTATATGAGAACAAAAATTAATTAAAGATTAACATATTTAACACTCTGACTTATTTATGATCATTTGCATTGATCGTTGAGCTCGTAATTGATGATTTTCTTCGTTACGTTATTGTTCTTCATGTTTTTGGCCGACTAGATGCTTGTAGCATGTTGTGGATGTTTGAGGCGTAACTTTTGGAGGTGTAGCATGTTCGAGGTGATGATTTGGGTCCATGCTATATCTCAGCCCATATTATTTTGGTCTGCATGTGATAATTTATATTTGATCAACAACTATATCATTGTAATTGTTTTATGTGTGTTGAGCCAACCTTGTTGATCTTTCCAAGATCAATGTCATATATAAATAAATGTAATATACATGTATTTGAGTGTGGATGTGGATGAGAGTGAGTATATGCCTGAATAATGTATTGATCATTCAGAAGAAGAGGAGAAGTGTGTAGAAGAAGATGAAAGTTGTTATTTGCTTAATCGGAATTGTAACCAGACATTAAGGAGACGCTATTTTCCAGTTCATTACTTCTGGATCTGAATTTGTTTGTAAGGTAGCGAGTCTTCCTTGGGTTGTAGCCCTTGTTGTTTTTGAGTAGTGAGCTCTAGGCAGTGTGCCTAAATGCATGTGCATTACCCACTATAATACTTCTATACTTCTAACAAGTTCTACTCATATTGTGGGTTTGTTCCCATCATGGTTTTTCCCTTGACCGAGTTTTCCACATAAAAAATCTTGGTGTTATGTGTGTTCTTGATATGTTATTGATTTAAGCTTTCATGTTTAATTATCATATCTGAGAATAAGTTTAAGGTGTGTAAGTTTTTGAGACAACTGATTCGCCCCCCACCCCCCCTTTGTCTCAGTTGTCTGCCATATTCCCATAAGGAACAAGCTGGATAAATATGGAAAAGTTATGAGAAACAAAGCAAGGTTGGTTAGTAAGAGATATACTTAAATTGAAGATATTGATTTTGAGGAGACATATGCCTTGGTTTCTTGAATGGAAGCAATCAAGATGTTTTTGTCTTTTGTAGCTTTTAAGGATTTCAAAGTCTATCAAATGGATGCGAAATTAACATTTGTAAATGGATAGTTCAAAGAAGAGGTTTACATTGAACAACCAGAAGGATTTAAGTTGAAAGATGACCCGAACATTGTTTGCAGATTGAAGAAGACCATGCATGGATTGAAGCAAGCCCCTAGAGCTTGGTATGGAAGGCTAGATAAGCACTTGATTGATCAAATATTTTAGAAGGGTTTGGTTGGTAGAAATTTATACTTCAAAACTAATTCAGTAAATCAAAATGATAAAGGGATTTTCATTTCTCAGTCTAAATACATTAAGGAATTGCTGAAGAAGTTTGGGTTAGAGAAGTCTGAACCGGTGTGTACACCTATGACCACGAGATAAAAATTGAAAAAAAGGTGATAAGTTCGCTAAGGCATATGTGAGTTAATACAGATCAATGATTGGAGGATTGTTATATTTGACTGCTACCAAACTGGATATCATGTATGCAGTTTGTTTGACAACTAGATTTCAACAAGAACAAAAAGAGTCTTATGTTGTGGTAGTAAAAAGATTTTTCAAATATCTAAAAGGAATGGAGGAGTTTGGTTTGTGGTACCCTAGAAGTTCAGTTTTCACTCTGACAGCTTATATTGATGCAGATTGGGCCAGAAGTGTTGATGACAAGAAAAGTACAAGTGGTGGAGCATTCTTTCTCGACCCCCAGTTAGTGGCTTGGTTAAGTAAGAAGCATGATTCTGTCTCTTTATCTACAACTGAAGCATAATATATTGTAGCATCTTCATGTTGCACACATATTTTATGGATGAAGTAGACTTTGAAGGATATTGGTGTAACATTCAATGAACCTATCTCTATTATGTGTGATAACACTAGTGCAATAAACATTTCTAAGAATTCGGTACAACGTTCCAGAACAATGCATATATCCATTCGATATAACTTATTGAGGGAAAATGTGTTGGATAATGAAGTAAAGCTTGAGTATGTACCTACAAAAGAGCATATTGTAGATATATTCTCAAAGGCATTGTGTAAAGATACTTTTGAGTATCTTCGACAAAAGTTAGGGTTCTTACTGGTGCATGGGAACCAATATGTCCAAGGGGCCTAATCACCTTTCATTTTGTTCATGACATGTTTTAAAATTGTAATAAGGACTTTGAGTCCATAATGGAGTCCTTTGTAAGGCCTCAAGGCTAATTTATAGCTATTTTGTCATGTAGGACCTAATTGGTCAAAGGTGGTCAACCATTACCCAAGGTCTGGGATGTTGGTATTTTGGTATGGTTTTGTCATTGATGTCAACACCTACTAAACACTTATCAACTCTGGCACTTTGGAGAATCAGCAACATTCACTGGCAAGCAAATGACTTATACATAGTCACCGGTATTTGGTACACCGACAGGATATAATGATCACTGACACTTGGAATGATATGGAAAACAAATGGTTATGTCGAAGACATCGTTTGGACACTTTGTCTTTAAGGTTGTTAATTGACATATTCATATTTACATATTTGCTGTCACTGGCAAATAAGTCTAGGATACACACCAGCAGGTTTATCTTTTCCAGATCAACATGGCACGCTATGAAGATGACTTATTATTGTTTTAAATGCATGAAGCCGACATGTTGAATCGGTTATTGCATCGGATATTAATTTATTTGTAAATTGATTTTATTTTATTATCCTTTAGAGTTGACCTACTAAAATTGGTCATAGGGTTTGGTATAAATGTAAGATCTTATTTGTAAGATCGGATGTGGAATGCGAAAAAGGATTGTGTGAAGGTATATGCGAGAATAAGAAGAGCTACACATGTAGACATCATTTGAAGGTTGAAGGAGGGTTTTTGTGAAGACAATCAAAACTACATCGGTACTGAATCCAACATAGAAAGATGCAAATTTAAGCAGTACATTCTTATTGGATTTAACCATCCAATTGTAGTCAGTGTGAGTCCTATATTGTGATTGAGTAGTGAGCTCTAGGCGCTTGGCCTTTCTGCATGTGCAGACCCCATTTGTATACACTTACTATCTGCAGTAGTATCATCGGATTGTGGGTAAGGTTTCCCACCGTGGTTTTTCCCCTTACAGGGTTTCCACGTACAAATTTTGGTGTTATGTGTTGTGTCCTTTTGTTTCATGTATTAATCCTTACCGATATTGCAATTAACTGTTAAAACTATCTACCAGCATATTAGACTGGTTTACCGATATTAAGCATTAAGTTGGTTAAGTTGTTTTTGGTTTGAATTTGTTTGACAACTGATTCACCCTTGCCTCTTAGTTGTCTTTGGGTTCTTACTGGTGCATGGGAACCAATAGGTCCAAGGGGCCTAATCACCTTTCATTTTGTTCATGCCATGTTTTAAAATTGTAATAAGGACTTTGAGTCCATAATGGAGTCCTTTGTAAGGCCTCAAGGCCAATTTATAGCTATGTTGTCATGTAGGACCTAATTGGTCAAAGGTGGTCAACCATTACCCAAGGTGTGGGAATGGTAGGGAATTTTTTTTTAATCTCATTATAATCCATTTTTTTCATGTAGGTAAAGTTTTAGGGGGAAATTGTGTTATCTCATGTGTTAGAGGCAAAAAGTGTAAAAGTTGTCAAAGTTGCTTGTGCAACTTGAAAACAAAATTGTCAAACTAATGACAACTTCCCTCCCAATGGCTAGGTGGTTCAAAATATGGTTGTGAATGGTTGGGAAGGTGTTTTGAAAGCTATTTTTGTCTCAAGAGGTTGAGGCATATGATGGTTGTTGAAATTTTTGAAGAAACCTAATAAAGCTACCTTTGATTTTCTCAAAATTCTGTGTAACAGTCAAATTGTACAACTTGGTATGGATTGGTGACAGTATAAAAGGGTCATGTTTAGATGACTCTGTGAATTATATTTCATTTACAAGTGATTTGGTGAATTTTTATTATGTTTGGTGCAAGTTAGAGCTTTTTGAAGTGGACTGGGTCTAAAACCCTCATCTACCTAGGGTTTTTGATAAAAATGGACAAGATCTAACATATCTTGAGCCAAATTTCTTGATCTCTTGGGGAATTTTATATTTTACAATGTGTTTTAGGATTCAAGTGGTTTCAGAGGTAGCCATGGTGGTTGGTGAGAATGGTAGATCGTTTTGACTTGGCATCTCCATGTGACAGGTTTGTAGCAGGACTGAGTTTTTTGATTGAGAGAAAATTTAAGAGGTTTGAGCATTTAGAAGTGGTGGATTTTGGTGATTTAAGGTTAGGATAATATGTTCCAAGTGTTGTATCAGTCATTTACATTGATTCTTTGGTATATTTTTTGAAAATAGGCCTAATTAGCCCTATTAGATCTTGGAGTGCAGCATTCATTGACATATCTGCATTGAGGGTCATAAGGATTCGTCTTGGAAGGGGTTGGAATTCCCAAAAGGGTGTCAGAAAAGAACCTTTGTTTATTTGTTTCATTGTTTGGGAGTTTTGGAAGTTAAGCCCCATTTACCCTTTAGGCAGGGCTACAAGGACTAGGAGGGGTTTCTGAAGCAAGTGACATTCCAAGAGTTGTTGAACACTATCCAATGGTTATTTTGAGTGTGGTTGAATATCAAAATAAGATAAATGATGCCTCTAAGTGCCCATGCAATTCTGGGCTTAAGTTGATGTTCAGAATCCATATGGATCAATAAGTGTGTTATTGACCTTGAGCAATAACCATAGTTTGTGGAAGTTGATGTTTGTCTAGGGGTTGATGAGAGACACCCTAGTGTAGTGAAATTGTTCCCTTGTTGAATCTTAACCTCTGCATCAGTTACCCCTTCATAGTATGAACAAATGTACATTTGGATGTGCATTGGTCCAGTGAGCAACTTGCATATTTTTTATCTGGATTGATGTCTGGCTGCTTCCTCTTAGGGGGAGTAGGAGTAAGTTTCTCAGGGGGAGTTATTACCGCCTTCATCCTTGATTTCAAAGGGAGAGAGATCTTGAGAGATTCAGACTATTTTTGAGTTGATTAGTACAGAGATGATTTTGTGTTTGTTTTTGATGTATGTTTCCATCAATGACAAAGGGGGATATTGTTGCAAATGTGATGGTGATGATGTTAACACAAAAGTTTGCAACCCTGGTGATCAGGCTTGACCACCAACCTTGTGAAACATTGAATCAACCTCTCAAGTGTGGGACCTTGTGCTGTTGTGAGGTTGAATCTTCGGAGAAGGCTGACTTCCTCTTCAATCTGGATGGAGAGTGTTGGACCAACCCTGTTAGCATTTCACAAAGGGAGATTGTTGGCATTCCAGTAAGTTTGTTGGTATGAGGATATTGAGAAGGTTGTTTAAGATTGAGGATATAACTGAGAAAGGATGATTACTGTCTTAATAATATTATTTTTTCATTGATGTTAAGCAATTGATTTTCTGGTTTAGTATGATGTTGCCATATCTTAATGAATATGTTTTGATAAGTATAAAGATGTCGGTAAGTGACACAGAAAGAATGAAAATGAAGGGGAGTAATAAGTTATTCAATGGGCAACTATTACTGAGCTAGACAATGATGAGATTTTGTTGTTTTGATTATTTTGATATCCTATATATATGAGTATTCTAAGAATGAGAAAATATTTCATTCATTAGATGAGTTGAGGTTTGATATTGTTCTATGTTATCGAGCATGAAGCTAGTCGGTAAACACTAAGGTTATCAATATCTGTTAAAGAAGGCAAAACATCTACCGAGTAAAGGTTCAGTATTTACTGAGTAACAACCAAGTAATAACAGAATGCATTGGATGGATAAAAGCATTATTAAATGAAGGATTCCAATGAGCTGGAGATGTATTGATGATTGGTATGTCGTGCAAGAAGTTTGTTGAAGATCTACGACAATGAAAAAATAGGAGTTAGATCTACAATGCAAATTGAACGGTCATAACCTAGCACAAGTTCCAAGGAAGGAATACATGTTCCAAGGCGAGATAAAACATTTTCAGATCAAAGGATACAATGAACCTAGTCAAGTTTGAAGATCTGATGGCTAAGATTGATCATGGGAAATGTGATCAAGGAGATTAAGCGGTTAGGAATTGTTTATAAATAAGAAATTATTGATAAACAATAGAAGTGGGCAAATAGAAGAGTAGTGATACTAGAGTAGTGATCACCAAGCATAGAAGATTGAATATCTAATTAAAGAATAGATTGAGAAGCCCAGAAAGGAGCAAGATAAGTCTTATGACAAGATTATTTTGAGCACATAGAGTCTGCTTTAGCATTTCAGATGTGAAGTTGCAGATATATTTTATACTGTTATTTATTTTGTAAGTGATAGAAAATCTCTTAACTGAGTGCACCTAACAGTCTTATTTGTAAATCCTCTAGCAAGGTAACATTCTGAATGAGTGTTTAAAATCCTTTGACAAGGTCACTTCTAACAAAGTGTAAGATTCTAACAAGTCTGAGGGAAATTCCTTAACCGGGTCACATATAGCAATGTGTTTATGTAATCTGTAACAGGATTGGATTTTAACCGAGCATACTCTAGAAGGGTATATTTCTTAGTGGGTCCGAAATCCCACAATGGTTTTTCCCTATTTGGGTTTCCACATAAAATCTGGTGTTAAATGTGTTATGATGTTTTAAGTGTATCTGCTTATGAGTTTGAATGATTTACAGTCATAGTTGCATATCAGTAAAGGCTACCGAGGTTGAATCTGATGAATACAATGATTATTGAGTTTTTATGATTCACCCCCCCCCTCTCATCTTACTAACAAACCCAACACTGATAAAATTAATCTATGGTTTGACAAGGAAAAGGGAGAAGGAGAAGGGTTGTAGGAAAGAAGGGAAAGGGTTTTCACCCAGACTGAAATAATGATCCATCCCTGCCTATAACTACACAAAACATTAATGAAAACTACCCAAGGATGCACAAAATTCTATTCTACTTAGCCATCTAAGTGTGAGTTAAGGCTGGGAATCAACATGGTCACTTACATTGCAGAAAACCAAAGGAGAAAGAATTCAAACAAAGAGGTAAACACTTACATAGATTGCCAAGAAAGATAATTTTATTGATGAAAGGGCAAGGCAAATTTACAGATGTAGAGAGACATAATAATTTTGCATGAGAAAAGAAGGGAGAGGATCCTAAGAAAAATGTAGAAAATTGCCTTTATAGTTCAGACATAACTTAGATGGTTACATTGAGAAAACCCTAACCCTACCTGGGTTAGGTTTAGAGATTACTTTAGTGGCAAATATTCGCCAATGGAGAATTTTTCATGTTGGCGACTTGGGAAATGGTGAATATTTTGTACTGACTGGGGGTGGCCATGTCGCCAGAACATTAAATCAATTTCCATCAAATTCATGGTCTGATCGCCATATGTTTTATGGAATTAAATGTTTCTATGCGAGGATTTCGCCAATACAATATACAGTGGACATATAGTAAATTTAATTTTTTTGCCTACACTCTCCAAGGTTGCCTTAATAGACGATCATAATTCGCCTATAGGCATATGAAGATTTGTTAACTAGGAGGACCCAATTCACCCAACATTTTTCCAACACGTGTCTCCATTCACCCCAACTTTCGCTAGCTATATTATATTTGACAATTATTTGGACGACCCATAATCGCCTCAAAAATTATATAAGTCGTGTTATAGTTACGCGAGATTCGCCAAATATTTGTAAACCATATAAAATTCCCGTGGAATTCACCATATAAGGATTTGTATAAATACATTCAAAGATCAGATCTATCTCTACACAATCTGGTGGGTTCTAGGCTCTGAATTCGGATCAATAGAGAAGTTTCAGACCAAGGAAAATCATTGTTGTTGACTGTATTGGCGACTTCTAGTGACCTAAAGGTGAGCGATCATATTTTTGAAGTGTTATTATATTATTCTAAATTTATCTATATCTGTTTGCACTATTGAGTTCATTCTTATTCAGTGGGGACCCGTCAGTGCCAAGTGGTTAGTTGGGAGATTCAGACCTCAAACATCTAGATTGTAGGTCGTAGGGCCAATGAAACATATATTATACTTTATAGTCTATTATTTCTTCTTCAACAAATTGATATTTTTTTGCAGCCTTTATTTCGTTGGAGATGTCGAATAGGAAGAAGGGTAGGAAACTTGAATGTGGGGAAGGCCATGAGAGGCCAACAAAACATAGAATGTTGTCTTCGTACTTTGGCTTTGGAAAAGATTGTGGTGAAAATCAGGAAGGTACATTATCATAAGTACAAGTACAAAATTAACAACCTACACCACATGTTGAAAACGATGATGAACCTGATATCTCAGATTAGGATGATCTTGAAGAATGTTATCTGGTAGATGCCCAAGTTAACCAGAATGATATAATCAAGTTGGGTGATAATGCTATAGATGATAATGCACGGAAGGGGAAAAGAAAAGCCAGAGCAAAAAAGGATCAACCACAATCAAAAAAGGATCGGGAGTGGGATATGTCAGTGAGAAATTTTAAATTAATTGGGCATCAAAGTATCCATTCATTGAACCAGTGGACAATCCAATTGAAGGCTAGCCTCCAATAGAATGCAGGTGTAAGATTTTCACTTGGAAACATAACAAGGAAATTAGGTTGCAGCTAAAATTTAACACCATAGAAAAGCATATGGGTAAAGTTTATGAAAAAAAATGATAGACGGAGTTGAAAAATCAGTGATAAGATGGAAAAAAAAGGAGGAATGTAAGCATGTGAGGAATATCGAAGAGTATTATTTTCATGAGAAAATATGGATGAAGCCTATTGAAGTTAAAGGTTCTATTGAAGCTAGTTTTGGAAAACCAATGCAAATAGAACAACTGGGAAAAGTTGTTCAGTTAAGTGTTGTTTTTAATATTTTGAGCAGAGGGTGTGCTATGATAGATTTCCCATCAATTAGTGGTTTATTACACTTTTTGAAAGTTCCTAACTGTCCTAATAGTCACTGGTCAGTAAACAATGAATGGGAATGGGCAAGTTGTCTTGCTGAGGTTGAAAAAGAAGATGTAAAGGAAAAAATAAGAGAGTCAAACTTTATTGCATTTTCTTTAGACAAAGTTACAACAATAGACAATACTTCATGGGTATGTATGCATGTTTATACAATATAGAATCATGCTCGCCAGCCTCATCTACTATCTGTTGCTAATATGAAGGATAGTACGACAACAATTTTTTTTTATTTCAACTAGTAAAGAGAAGTTTAATTGAATATGGAGGTATGGATGACATGAAAATTGCCAAAAAATTAGTGTGCTGGAGGAGATGGAGCTTCAGTAATGCAAGATCATAGCAACAGTCTTTGTACAAAGATTGAAACTTCTTTTGCACCGTACATTACTACAATTCACTGCATGGCTCACATAATGAATCTAGCTTTTGGAATTGTGAGCACGTATGCTTCAATAAAAAAAATTGAAATTTTAATCATAGAGCTCTACTCACACTTCTATCGAAGTCCCAAGCGATTTATGGAATTTCAACATTTTGCTGATGGAATAACTGATGGGAACATGATTATGAAGGATAATGATACCAAATGGATCTCTTTGGATGGTGGATCTCTTTGGATGGTCCAACACATCAATTTTTTTTAGAATATCCATCCTTGATTGGACTATTTCATACAACTCGTGATGAATCAGAGCAACCAAAATTTCCTGACCTTCTTTAGAGGTTAAGTAATCTAGAGACACTATTAACTTTAGCAACTCTTCTGCCTATGCTAGAGGAGATGAGGAATATCATGAAGGCTGCCCAAAAAAGAGCTCTATATATAGCATAATATGCTATGCTGCATAAGATGACATGCATGACCCTCGACAATCTCTATCGAAATCAACCAACACTATATGATGAAAAATTTGTTAAGTGAGAGACACTCATAGATTTGAACAATCCTGATAAATTTTTATGAATCGGTGCAAATAGGGAGGTATGTGCCAATGTATAGGGAGTTGAGATACCAATGCACTTCTATGCCACAGTTGACCCCGAGGAACCAGGAAAGTGCCCCAGGAAGCAACTAGCAAGAGTTACAAGGGAAGATTTCGACAAGATTGTTGAGTCTGTAACTACTTCTGTGAAGAAAATTGCCTATGATCTTTCATCATAGATTAGAAGCACATTCCCTCCTAACAACCTACTCGAAGCCATGTCTATTGTGTTTCCTCAATATTGGAGCCTCAACAGTGCAACTTATTTTCGAAGTAAGCTACTGACTTTCATGAAATGATTTTGCATATCCAAAGAATTGAATGGAGTAACTATAAATGGAATATTAGAAAAAACTCATCTTAGAGAGAAATCATCTCATTTTTCATACACTATGAGGGAACAATATGGCAGAGTGGAGAACCCCCGTGAAGAGGGATCAATTACAAGGCTTTGGAAATATATAGCCGAGAACGAAGCTTTGCATGATTCAATGCCAAAATATTTGAAGCTTTCTGATTTATGTATTACCATGATATTGGATTCAGTGAAAGATGAGAGATTTTTTAGTGCTTTGGGGTTCCTAAAATCAAAGCTAAGAAACAAAATCGACAAAAATTTGGAAAATTGCTTGAGGCTCTATACATCTAGGTATGATGTCCACACTTTTCCTTACAATAGGGCACTGCAAATCTAGAGGTCCAAATGTGAAAGAAGAGGTTTTGGAAACACTTCAAACCAAAGTGCCAGTGGGACTATTGACTCATGCATTGGACCTACTGGTAGCATTGAGATGCAATTCAACGAAGGTATGCAGACTTAGAGTGAAGAAAACACAGACAAGAATCAAGAAAGCTCTGAATTTGATGAGGATGAATGACAACTGTAAGAGATTGGTATTAATTAATCTTATTACTATATCTTATCATTCATATTATAGAAGTATATTATTATGGTTGATAACTTGATGATATTTTATGAGTCTGTCAATTATTTGCAATTAGAATTTAATATTGATTTGTAATTGTATTTTTCAACTTTCTATTTCCAGATTTAAAATAGCATAATAAAAGACCATAACATGTTTATTGATACAAAGATGTTTATTTAGACATGTTGAGAACTTAGATTTTCATTAATTCCTTCAAAATATAGCCATATGATATAATTCATTCAATACACCACTCTGTGTGATTCTCCATGCAAAAGTCAATACAAAGTTTCAGAACCCTTTGCAAATGACCCTAGATTCCCTTTTATAGAAACAAGGGAGCAACAACAACTTCAGGTCGATTTGCATCCTGTGAAGATTCAACATCAAAATCAATTACTAAGGCACCAAACATTGAATATATCATCTTGAGTGCCATCAGCATCACAAATTCAGCACAAATTTACATGGCCATCACAGGATGGATTAACAATTTATCAATTTAACAACTACTACATGTCTGATGTCTCCTGTTCAAAAAACAGAGTTCAAAATTAAATATAGATAATAACAGTGCCCAAAACCTAGTAATCAGAAATAGAGAAATGCATAAATGTTAAAACTTGGGAGAATTTGAGAATACAAATTTACAGGCTAAAGGTTTGCACTGTGCATCATAGATTCATAGGCTGGATTAGAAATAGCGAGTGCTGGTTTTTTCTTGTTCATTAAATAGAGTTATTTCAAGCAATGTCAAATTCCAAAGAGAAAAAAACATAAAACCTTGAAATTAAGAGTAAAAGTAGAAAACTGTGCAATACATACTATGATTCTTGAGATTTTTGTTCCAGTTTTTGTAGGGTGCTCCACTCTTTGTCTGATGGAAGGTCAATATTCTTTAAACTATAGAAAGTCAACTACAACTTCATTAACAATCCATATTTAGAAGAGTGACTTGACATCACTATTTCACCCAATACCGCATTCAGAGTTGTAAATGGTTTGATGAATTCCAGAAAGCTTTGGGGAGTTGTGTTCTTAGGAAGCAAGTCTAAATCAAACTTCATTTTTATCTCCATGTTTTTTTTGTAAGCTTCTTTCCAATGAATTTATTTGATGGGTCAATGGTCTTAGGCAAACCAAGTTTAATCAAAGTAGTTGTCTTTTCTTGCAGCTTCAATATCTTTTTGCCACATTTATCCATATCTTTTGATATTTCCCTTAGTTTTTGACATTTTTGAAGGATAGATGACATCTTAACTGTGGCATCAATGTGGCTATTAATTCCCTTGGATGCCAAATAACTATCACTGGTACTGTAGACTACTTGCAAAATCTGTTTTTCCATATCCTCTTTTGAATAAATATGTATGTTTTTCTCAATGTGCCCTTTGATTTTCATATAAATTAATCTCAGACTTTCATTCAATTCAAAGCATTCACACAACTTTTCACTCCTCTGGATTATTTGCCCCCAAATCTTTTCTTCTATATACTTCATTGTATTTTTTATATTATCTTTCAATCTATCCTCCAAAGTTTTAATTTTATCATTTGCATTGTGCAGGTCTTCTTTCATTTGTGCACATTTTTTTCTTTCTTCCTCTACTTCCTCTTCCAAATGTTTTGCTTTTTCCTTCTCATGATCCAATAGGTCCTCTATTTTTCTTATTTCGGCATCATCAAATTCATAACTTGTATAATTTTTGAAAACTGACTCTTTCATCATCAATTTTTTTACCGCTTTTAGCCATTTTTTCACTCAGATCCTTCAATTTTGCATCCATCTTTTCCCGCTTTGCAATTTCTACTATAGAGCTCAATTTTTTTATCCTTTTCTATAAATCATTGCACTTGTTATCTGCTACTTTCCTCTTTGATTTTTTTGTTTTCCAGGTCTGCTTGAAACTTTTTTATTTGTTTCTCCAGTTTATTTTTTCTCTCTCCACCTTTAGCAGTGAAGTGTAGACCACTTTGTTAGTCCTTTTTGACACACTAATTTTGACCACATTTTGTACTTTGGAAAAATCCACTTGGAGGGTGCTAACTTGAAATTCAGAGGGATCTATCTAACTGTGTGATGGATTTTTATCTTTATTTGGGGGTATAACAACCATGAAATCCATCATATCTTTGTTTGGGTCATATGTTGGAAATACCCCGTTCCTTGTAGGTTGTTCGTCTAAAACTTCAGTTAGGGCAACCCTATGCAATGCTCTCTTTTTTCCTTTATTTGCATTTTTTGTGTGTTCAATTTTTTCCTAGTAATCGCGAAATTGAAATTCTGGGCTTGCTAAAGCAATTGAATGTTTGAAAGGTGAAATAGTAGAGGCTCTAGTTCCACATATCCCTGTGGTTTTAACTAATACATCACGAGGAGTACCAACAATCATTCCCGATCTTGTCCCATTTTCACTTGCATGTGTAGTTTTTATAGTCTTTTGAGGGGTGTATTTTGAAGTTGGAAATGATAGATTTGTAGTGGTAGTGGCACTTGATATAGGATTCTGAATAGTATGAGTATCTACCACTAGTGGCCTCTTGCAAGAGATATTTTATTGTTGCACTTTCCCAACACCAAGACAACTAGTATCAGTAGTAGTACCCATGCCAACCCCACCAATCATAGTGGCACTTGACTGAACACTAAACACTAATAGGAATACTATCCATAGATTCCCCACCAGTGGCAGTGGCACTTGATTCAACACCAATGGGAATATGATGATGTGGTTGTGGTTGTGGATTTGAACCTATAACAAATGGAGGTGGACCTTGAGGGTAATGAGTAGTACCTTTCCGTGATGAATTTGACCAATCAAGTCCAATGACTGGTTTAACAGAAGCTTTTAATTTTAAATCTGATGGAGGTTGTACCTCAAGTGGATACCAAATGCCTTCTCATCTGGGACCTAGACCACCACCTTCAAAACCCATTTTTCCCACAATGTTTGCCCCTTTGCTATATTTTCTTTCATGGACTCATTGACTCCACCTAATATTTTAGGGATTGTAGTTGTTGGAGTGGGCTCAACCTCATACTTATTTTCATGATCACTCCTATCATATGTTGTTGTGGGATGCTCCATATTCCACAATTTTCTAAACTCTACATCCTCGTCGATGGACTCAAATTATACATTGGTCTTTGGTTCACTGAGATTCTTCCTCATAGTCCAATAACTATCTTTACATACTTGCAGAATTGTTTTGGGAATAGATTTGTTAGATGGATTAGAAAGTTTTTGGTAGAAATTGTAGGACCTCCTATTTTGGATGCCCTCTTTTGTTGTCCTCTGTGTGTGCAATGCCATAATTTGTGATGACAATTCTTCTGTTGAAATATTATTGTCAACAACGGTTTTATCCATCTCTTTTTTTACCTCATCCCAGGAGTCCACGTTTCTAAGCTTTTCTAGAAATGGTTTACTTTCATGTTGACATAACACTGAAGAGTTCCCATTTTTCTTAAGCCTTGCTTGAACTACATCGATTGGATCATACTGCCAGAGACCCTCATCACCAAAGCTAAAAACTGTCAAAAAATCATATGCCACATTGAATGCTTTTCTCTCAAATGTGAACCCTCCACATGAGAAAAGCAAGGAAGGAAATATGCTCTTCTTTTTTTGACCATGAAATTGCCTATTTGTGCTCTCCAATTGCCGTACATATTCCAATGCAAATACCCTCTCTGTCACATGTATTGGAAGTCTGTAGGATTTTACTACTGATCTTTAAAACCTTAACATAGTGCATTCTTCCATGAAGAACTAGTTATCCAATTGTATTTGACTTCTAAGTTGAATACAATCTCTGCAAGACACAGACAATCTAGGCATTAGAGTGCTTGCAATTTCATTACACATTGGTGTCAAAAAGAACTCTACAAAATGGTTGTAGTTATTTCTGTTATCATGCATCCTTATCTTTGGCATCCATTCATATATTGGACACTCTGTTATGTTTCGAGCCTTCTCATCAATCTTATAGTTCACAATGTGAAGATTGCTGGTCTCTAATATTGGACGATTCTTTGATAGAAGAAGATAACACAAGTAGGATGAGAACCTAAATGTCTTACAGGAACCTTTTTTGATCATTAGTAATTGTTTTTGCATGGATTGAACAATGTGCTCAACAAAATTATATCTTACTAGTTGACTTACACAATGGATATTAAAAATAATTTCAAGAAGGATAGCACCCACTTCCCTATTATTTTCCAATCCCAGGCAAAATGTCAGCAAGGAAATAGTATCCCAAACCCATGGAACAAAAATGTTATAATCATAAGGAGGCTTATGATTCTGATCCAACAGAGTATCACACATTATTAGAGCTTTGATAAATGAATCTCTATGACTTGGATCGAGACTCTCATATTTCTCTGCCAACTTTCCTAGGTCAATGTGGATGTTTGAGTTTTGTGCTTCAAACCCTAGGTTCAACAAACGAGAAAATTCTCCCATGTTTATGGATAGAATTTCCTCTTTGTATTTTTATTGACAATTGATTTTTTACCTTCATAATAATTTTCGGCGTAGACCATGACAAATTCAAGGCAAGGGAATACTTCAGGTAACACCATGCTTCCCAATCTAGCATCCCACGATGCGATTTTATTTGTTCTTTGTTTTAACATTGTGTTGAAAATAATAAATTTTGCCCTGCTTGGATTTTCTGCCTTATTAGACAATGCATATCTAATATCTATGATAAACTTTTCACTATGGATAACAGGGTCATAAATATCATGGTATTCGTCAGTGAAACCTGGTGTTTTAACCAGTTCAGTTAGGTCTATTTTTTTTTCACTTGGATTCCTGTTGAACTACTACTTCCCAGTTTCCCCATCGTTGTTATTGTTAATAATTCAAAATAATGCTAGACAAAAACCTGAAAATGCCAACCCTCAAACTAAACCACGAGATTTAAAAAAGTAAAAAATGCGAGATGTAGGTGTTCTAGATTTTACCCAAAATTTCTATTTCACTAGATTGGCATAGACAGACTCTGTTGCAACTTGCATTTCTCAATCTAGTAGCCATTTCTGAATCTCCCTCGATTTATTGGTTTGTCCATGAAATGAAATATGATTATAATTTATGAGTCACTTATTTTGAAAACATTGAAAAGTACAAAAGTAATACCTAAAGGGCAAAATTTCTAGAATCCTGTTGTAATTTTATAAATTATTATTAATATCTATTCACCACCAAAGGATAAAACATTCATTGCTTCAGTGTAAATTCTGAGGACAATGGACATGTCACCAGACTTGAGTGACGAGTCACTTTTCCAAACTATTTTTGAAGTCTTCTTAATCCTTTTCAACTTTCACTCAAAATAGAGCTTAATTATAGATTATTAAATGTAAAACGTTTAATTCCGAGTCAAGTTCTCAAAAATGTGTTTACTTCCCACATTCGGGATGAAATCCACCCTAAGTCGTTGATCTGTTCTCATCCAATGAATGATGGTATATGTTGTCAGTTGTCGTGGATCCCATGACTTTTATCATTTTTCGGGCATGTCACCAGACTCGAGTCACTTTTCTGGACTGTTTTTGAAGTCTTTTTAATCCTTTTCAACTTCCGCCCAAAATAAAGCTTTATAGACTTAATTATAGTTAATTAAATGTAAAATGTTCAATTTTGGGAAAAGTTCTCACAAATGTGGTTACTTCCCACATTCGGGCCAAAATCCACCCTAAGTCGTTGATCTATGCTCATCCAATGAATGATGGTATCTGTTGTCAGTTGTCATGGGTCCCAAGACGTTTTCCATTTTTCGGGCACGTCAACAGACACGAGTCACTTTTTGAGAATGGTTTTGAAGACTTTTTAATCCTTTTCAACTTCTGCCAAAATAGAGCTTATTAAATTTAATTAATTATACAATTGTAAATTTAGAATTTAACTATACTTAATTAAATGTTTATCATTTATGGAAGTCTTCCATTAGAAGTTTACAAAAAATGTTTATCGTTTATGGAAGTCTTCTATTAGAAGTTTGCAAAAAAAATTTATCATTCCCACATTCGACCCAAAATACACCTCACACTGTTGATCTATGCTCATCCAACAGACGACAATATATAACTTATAATGAATTAAATATACATTTTAAATATGTAATGTCAAAACTTGCATGATATTTCATTTTTTTTATCGATAATTTTTGTATTGTATTACTTGGAAATAAAATATTACAAATATCCAAGTATAGGTGGTATAGTAAAACCACCAGAATTCTACCACTGCAAAAAACACCCCCAAGGGCCAAAACCACCATTCCCAACAAAAAATAAAACCCTACTACATGCAAAAACCCTAGAATTCCAATTCGGCATACCTAAATTTGTAGCAGACATCCCCCCATACATACAAAGTTGGGCCTAGGGAGAAAATGAACATGGAACAAAAAGATACAACCAAATTAACCCAAAAATGACCTGTACTCTGGGTCATCATAGAATTATGAGAGCCGCTTCATTGCTTGGGTAGTCTCGGGTCTCGGTCACAACTCTCGAGCCACCTCTGCACGTGCCACTTCATGAAGGATTGTTAAAACCTCATCAAACTGCATCAACCTTGCAAATAATTTGAAGGCCTTCCACCCGTGCCAAGCAAGAGCTCTGCATCTTACCTTCAAATCATCAGCAACCCATCGAATGAGTGGTGCCACCAAACCAACCACCCTTGCCTTAGGAACAATGCCCACCTTCAAGACATATTTAATAGGTAGTGCCCATCAATTACAACTCTCAGGGAATTTTTTACCTTGTCCACCTCATCCTCAAACTGGAAACCCCAAGTGACAATCAATGAATATGCCTCCATGTTTTCCCTATAACGATGACCTACATGGAAAATTTCCTCTCCCAACAACAATTTCACACTCTCATACAACCACTCATCCTTAAACAAGAACAAACCTTTCAGCCTCCTGTCCATAAATCATCCGAGAAACGGGAATAATTTCTTATCAGTATGGAAGGAGAAATTGGCTTCCATGCTGCTTAAGAAACCCAAGAAAATGGCAAATATTGCAAGTGCAAATAGTATGATACTAAGACTTCCAATCCACCTAAGATTTAAACACCTCTCACTCAATTCTAATTTCTGAAATCCAACGACATCGACCGTTGATATTAATCACAAACTCCGTCATCATTCCTCCGCATGCACCAGTTCAAAAATTCAATCGCATAATTTGTACACACAAGTCGACATTAAAGCCACATAAAGGATAAATGTTAACCATTCACTTTCATGACAGTGGTGTGCATACCATAGGTCCATAAGGCAATATCATTGCATATCTGTTGTCAGTTCCCGTGGGTCCTATTATACATACGATTTTTGCCACCCAAACACCATGTCACCTGATGCTTTATCGTCCCATTGGCAATAGCCTTTGTTTCGTGTTGGTGTTCAATGTACATGTATCTAGTTAGTTGGACTTTTTTTTTATATTGAAATTATGCAAAAAAAATTACAAGTTGGACTTTTAATTCACTTGTTTTTCATGAGATAAACATCTTTTTTTTATATTTATAAAATTATATTCAATGATAATCAATGTACAGATAATAAATTGAACGAATTGGATTTTATTTTTATATATTAAATATAGAGGAAGAAACATTACATAAAAAAAATCATAGTATTAAATTTATTTCCATTGTTTAACAAAATATTGAAATAACGTAGCTCATAGACATTGCAATCCTTATTGGATGCTATCACTTGCAGCCACTCCCTGACATTATGTTTTTTCAAATACTTCTTTGTCAAGCACTTCAAATATCTTTTAAAAAAGTTCATCTCAGAAGTGACACTGAGTTTGTTCTTTAACTTTAGAGAAGAAATTAGAATAGACCTGCTATTTTTTTATGGTGAAAATTAAATCTTATATCCACACAAATTAATAGCTATTTAAGCTATTTAAAAACATAATGATTATGCTAAGTATCCTGCCATGGCATGATGGCAACAAAAAATAATAAAATGAAATAGAAAGCATTTTGTATATCCATAAGAGGCAAAGTGAAACGAACTGGAATTTGTAAAATTGTCATTAATATATATGTTTCACAAATTTATAATTTTTACATGTCTGAGTCCCTCAAAAGCTTTAAAGGCAAAATGAGTGAGCTTGTGAGGTTACGAGGAAATAGCCAAAAAAACAAAACTACTAGGGGGTTGGGGCTAGGGCACATGTAGTGGACACATTCATGGTTTACCCTAAGAATATCGCCCTCCTTCCATGTAGAATTCTTTAGACATTATAAGCTATGAGAATTCTTCAAGCCAACTGTAGTTTGGAAAGTCGTCCAGGAGGAACCATTTCTGAAGAAAGTCCCTACCAATCTGCACCCATTTCCTATGACGCGTCAACTGCTCCACATTCAGGTTCAAAAGAAACGGTTGCCTGGCCACTGACATTGTTTGGTCAGGAAGGAGAAGCTTGATTAATTCATTCTCCCAAGGGATCCCCACCCCTACTTCTGCAAAGATGACAACAGTAACATCATCTCCAAGGAAGTCTTCTTTAAACACCTTCCTTAACAACATCAACATATCCACCTTGTCTTCCGCGAGGTCCAGAAGAGATGCCAAGAACCGAGACGTAACGTCCGTGTTAACACGATATCTATTTTAATTACACAGAGAGTCTCCACCCAACACCATCCTCACAACCTCATTAGTGAACATCCCAACCTCCTTGTAGACAGATTAGAGGGTTGGATCTCTAATAGAGCCCAAAAAGGCTCTTTCGTCCTCCACAAAAATGCTTCTCAAGCGGATAGAAGTGTCCATCTTGAGAAATCAGAATACCATATTAAACAGACTGAGTCTATAGACCTAAACTAGAGGCATAATTTAAATACCGTGAGCTTCGATGATTTATCTACCAAAGGCTAATTGAAGATGAAAGAAGCAGAGATTGTATATAAATAGTTGAAGCTCTTGATTGTAATAATTCCTTTGCTAACCATATTAATTCCTTTAATTTTTTTTAAATCTTTCGTATATCTCTGCAAATCTTTCCCATAAATGCACTAGTGTGCAAAATTGGAAACAACTATAAACTAGTACCAAGTACCACATTGTAAGTCATGGGGACAGAGTGGATTGTAGTTAGTGACTAGACATATATTAAAAGACCAACATTATCGACCATGACATTTGATACGTGTCTATTGAATCCAATTCCATTCTGGGCACTTTCTACTGAACTATGTTCTCTTCAAAAATTTGGGCCAAAATAAAACTTTAGCCATTGATCTACGATCCTCAAACGGTTTAAAATTATTGATGGATTTTAGGTACATGTCACCCTTAACGTATCAAAGAGGCCACACTTATCGATACATCATGCAGAGTCCAGACTCAATGTGATGTACTGATGTGATGTGATGTGCCTTGTCTATTAATGGCGATTAATTCATGAAATCCCCAATAAAATATATATTTTTCCATAAATAACAAAATATTAGCCAAACAAATTAAATAATTTTCAAGCGGTGGATAAAAATCGCCAATACACTTAAATAATTTTTCCTACGGACTAAAATTTTTCGCCCATACAATTATATATTTGTTCCTTTAAACGAAAAATATTCGCCTCCTACAATATATATTTTCCCCATAGAACAAGGTATTATTTGCTAGAATTTTATGTAATTTTTGTACCCTAGAAAAAATCGCGAATACAAAATAATTTTTTCTCCTACTTTGAAAAAAAAAAACCGCCATCAATATGAAAATTTTCCCCCAAAAATAATGTTTGATTTGCTAGGATTTTACACTTTTGCACATGCGGTGATTTCTTAAAGTTATCTCTGGTTAGGTTACAAAAAAATAGAGAAGAGGGAGAGATCAGATTCGAGATCTGATGGCATGGTACAACTAGCTATGGGAGCATCCTTTTCCTCTAGAAGAGCAAATATCTTCATGAATTAGGGAAAACCCTGCATCTAGATACGTCTCTGTGTACTCGATGACATCTGTAGGCACAAAAAGTCTTCAAATTGCATTGAAGAGGCATGGGTTGCATTTGCAATCAACAACATGCATCATGTCTGGCGTTATGGCATCAAAATCTAGTAGTTGCAGTGAGATCAAGTCCGAAATCAGGCACCAACTGAGCAAAAAATGACCTTGACCATCGGGTCGACAACCACTGCCTGCAAAATAGTTAAATGCCAATGACAACTGCAAGTTTGAAAATCGATCATTGATCTGAGATCTCACATGCAGATGGGTGTGCAAGATCTTGCCATGTAAGCGTGCTCAAAAGCCCAATCGAAGATTAAAACATCATTGTCAAATCGGGCTTTATGAAGATCCAATGGTCGTGGGTGGCTGATGTGGCACCCCAGGTCCATGCTTCCTTGGCTATGTTGACCACTAAATGCACTGTATTCTTACCCTGCAACATCTCTATGGGTCCCTTTTAACCTCACAGGATAAGAATTTTGCTTTGATTTTGCTTTGATTTTGTTATCCCTCAGGGCCACTTGTGTCTTTGTTTCCTCTGATGGGATAATAGTTTCTTTGATTTACTCTTGTTTCCTTATCTTGCGAGACCTTTTGTTGTCATCATTCCACTCCATGAGATATGGAGGAATATTCCTTGCCTTTGAATATTCTTATCCTGTGGCCTCTGCTTGCTGCGTTCAAAAATCCTATGACTGGTAAGAGGAAGAGGGAAATCGGCCCGCTAACGACCGGGATCCCCTCCAACTGGTTGAACCTAAGTGAGTTGAACAACTGACTTGGTCAAATCAAAAAATAACTAGGTCCCATTTACGACCGAGAGCCCCTCTTGCCCATGGTCAATAACACAACCCAATCTCAATGGTCAATAACACGATCCGGTCAATAACACGACCTGTTATTGACACATCATATAACCCTCGTGTTCTATGACTTTGCAAAACTATGAAGAAGTAGCTAACTCTACTGAGACCAATAACACGACATGTTATCAGTATTAACTAACATGAAATGTTAGCCACACTGAAGTCTTGGATCTAAGCTCTGCTAAGGTTGGCAAAAAAATTGCCAACAATTGATGTCAACATAATGGTTGTCATTGATGTCCCTTGTATTGGTGATCCAAAATATTTGTTCCCAGAATCTTTGGTGCTCTGGAAGATGTATTGATTGTGGTCCATATATCTCTGGTTATCAAATTTAGTGTTGATCATTGGTATTCATTCATATCGAGGTCCCATTCTTTTTCTTGTTATTTTGGGTAATGGTATTTGGGTCCGGAATAAGTCCGAAATTTGAGGATGTGTAGTGGCTTAAGGTGTAGCGTGTGTATCATGTTTTTGGGTCTAAAATTTGTAATGATTGTAACATGTTGATCTGATCATTGATGTGTGTCGTGGTATGGTCTACTTCTTATTCGTTCCCACCACTAGAATGTTTAGTGTTGACCTATTTTAGATATTTGACTTGGCCGGCTTGGAAGATTATGCTTCTCAGAAGACAACATACACACACACACACACACACACACACACACACACACACACACACACACACACACATGTTAGGTCCCAGAGATAACTGAGAGGGGGGGGTGAATCAGTTGTCAAACAAATTCAAACCAAAAACAACTTAACCAACTTAATGCTTAATATTGCTAAACCAGTCAAATGTGCCGGTAGATAGTTTTAACAGTTAATTGCAATAATGGTAAGGATTAATGCATGAAACAAAAGGACACAAAAAATAACACCAAAATTTGTATGTGGAAACCTTGTAAGGAGAAAAACCACGGTGGGAAACTTTACCCACAATCAGATGATACTACTGTAGATTCTCACATATACCTTCACACAATCCTTTTTCGCATTCCACTTCCGATCTTACAAATAAGATCTTACATTTATACCATACCCTAAGACCAATTTTAGTAGGTCGGCTCTAAAGGATAATACAATAAAATCAATTTACAAATAAAATAATACCCGATATAATAACCAATTCAACATGTCGGCTTCATGCATTTACAACAACAATAAGTCATCTTCATAGCGTGTCATGCTAATCTGAAAAAGATAAACCTATCGGTGTGTATCCTGAACCTATTTGCTGGTGACAACAAATATGTAAATATGAATATGTCAATTAACAAACCTCCAAGACAAAGTGTCCAAACGATGTCTTCGACATAACCATGTGTTTTCCATATCATTCCAAGTGTCGGTGATCATTATATACTGCCGGTGTACCAGATACTAGTGACTGTGTATAAGTCATTTGCTTGCCGGTGAATGTTATTGATTCTCCAAAGTGCCAGAGTTGATAAGTGTTTAGTAGGTGTTGACATCAATGACAAAACCATACCAAAATACCAACAATCTCCCCCTTTGGCATTGATGGCAACACAAGATGGAAAAACCATCAAAGTGCCAAAACAGAAATGCCAAATACCAAAAAACAAAAATCTTCCAATAATAAGAAATCAAAATATAGATACAGAGAGTAATAATCTCTCCCCCTTTGACATCAAATGCCAAAGTAAAAAAAATACAAAATACGAACCAATTCAGTATACCAACTACTCCCCCTGAGAAGTAGCTTCCTCATCAAAGCCGGAATAAAAGATTTCTCTGTTAATTCTATCGATTGATGACAATCATCAACTTCCTAAGTCTCTACCGGTGGGGGTATGACCCCAAGTTGATCTCTGAGATATTCAAAAATCTCCTTAGGTAGAGGTTTAGTGAAAATACCTGCAATTTGCTCTTTAGTATTCACATAAACAGGTTTTATTTCTTTTGCTTCAACATGTTCCCTTAGAAAATTCAGTCTGATAGAAACATGTTTGGTTTTAGAATGTAATACTGGATTCTTAGATATATCAATTGCTGCAGTGTTATCACAATAGATAGTAATAGGTTCCTTGCATTTTACCTTTATGTCCTTCAACATTTTCTTAAGCCATAATACCTATGTATAGTTAGTTGCTACTACAACATATTCTAATTCTGTTGTTGATAAAGACGTACAACTTTGTTTCTTGTTCAACCAAGAAATCAATCTGTTTCCAAGAAAAAATGCTCCGCTGGTGGTGCTTTTTCTATCATCCAAATCTCCTACCCAATTTGCATCTGTATATGCACATAATTCAAAGTTTTCATCTCTAGGATACCATAATCCAAGATCCGTAGTACCTTGTAAGTATCGAAAAATCATTTTTACAGCCGATTCATCATTTTCTCTAGGATTACTCTGAAATCTTGAAAAAATACATAATGTATTCATAATATCAGGTCTGGTTTGTGTCAAATACAGTAGACCTCCTATCATAGATTTGTACCTAGTCAGATTAACAGGAGTAAATTCATCCCTTAGTGATAATTTGTCATTTGTAGTCATAGGTGTGCTTACCGGTTTAGAGTTCTCCATCCCAGATTTCTTTAGTAACTCTTTCAAGTACTTGGATTGACTCAAGAATATAACTTTATTAGTCTGAGAAATCTGCAATCCTAAAAAGAATTTTATTTCTCCAATCATAGACATTTCAAATTCTTGTTGCATTTCAATAGAAAAGTCTTTACATAATCTATCTTCTCCTCCAAAGATTATATCATCAGCAAAAACTTCTATAACCAAGATGTCATCATTAGTCACTTTATAATATAAATTGTTGTCTGCATTGCCTTTAGAAAAACCAATTTTCAAAAGATACTTATCTAACCTTGCATACCAAGCTCTTGGAGCTTGTTTCAAACCATACAATGCTTTCCTTAACCTACAAAACATATCTTTGTTGTCTGTTAAAGAAAATCCATCAGGTTGTTCAATTTAAACTTCTTCTTCAAGATCTCCATTTAGAAATGCACATTTAATGTCCATTTGATAAACTTTGTAGTTCTTGTGTGCTGCAAAAGCTAAAAATAATCCAACTGCCACAATTCTAGCTACCGGTGCAAAGGTTTCATTATAATCAATTCCTTCTTTCTGAGAATATCCCTTACACACTAGTCTTGATTTATTTCTAATTACCTTCCCACCTTCATTAAGTTTGTTTCTGAATACCCATTTGGTTCCAATCATATTTTTATCTTTAGGTCGGGGAACTAATGTCCAAGTGTTATTTTTCTCAATTTACTCTAATTCTTCTTCCATAGCTTTAATCCAGTATTCATCTTCACATGCCTCATTAACAAATGATGGTTCAATTTGAGAAATAAGACATACCTCTTCATTTTCCAATCTTCCTCTTTTTCATAACTCCTTTATACTTGTTTCCAATTATCTGATCTTCAGAATGATTCACTCTTACATACCGGGGTGTCTTTGTTTGTTGCTGTTCCTCAGTTACAGTGGATTTTTCAAATGATACCGGGGTAACTCGATCTTCATTATGTACTGGAGGGTTTAGTGTAGGTTCATTTGTTAGAACTTCTGTTGCTGGTTCAGAATCTATATACCTTGAAGTTCCTCTAAATTGTTCATCAATCTTCACATTTGTACTCTCAACAATTTTCTGAAATCTTTTGTTAATACATCTATATGCCTTACTCTTACATGAATAACCAAGAAATATTCCTTCATCACTTCTAGGATGAAATTTGCCAATATACTCATCTCTTCTGATATAACATTTGCTTCCAAATATTTTGAAATATTTAAGAGTAGGAGTAATACCAAACCATAGTTCATGAGGGGTCTTACTGGTTTTACCTTTGATGTGAACTTTGTTGAATGTATAGATCACTGTACTTACTGCTTCTCTCCAATATACATGTGGTAGGTTTGCTTCTGATAACATACTTCTGGTTGCATCCAAGATAGTTTTGTTTTTCCTTTCTACAACTCCATTCTCCTGTGGTGTTTGAGGTGCCGACAGTTGTCTTCTGATTCCATTCACTTCACAGAATGTATTAAATTCCTTGGATGTAAATTCTCCTCCTTGATCTGATCTAAGACATTTTTTTTCTTATCGGTTTCATTTTCTACCATAGCTTTGAATAGTTTGAACTTACCAAGTGCTTCTGATTTTTCTCTGAGAAAAGTAACCCAACACATTCTAGAATAGTCATCAATGATTAGCATGAAATATCTATCACCTTGTAAACTTTTAGTTCTAGCTGGACCACATAAATCAGTATGAATTAAGTCAAGAGCATTATTGGGTTTTTCTGGAATACTTTTGAAAGTAGCTCTAACTTGTTTTCCAAATTGACATTCCTTACATACTGTATTGTGAGGTTTGACAATTTTAGGTAAATCTCTAACTACCTTAGTAGTACTAATTTTCACCATACAATCAAAATTTACATGACAGAGTCTCTTATGCCATAGCCAACTTTCATCAATATGTGCAATCAAGCATGTCTTTTCACTGTTATTCAAATGAAAGATATTATCTCTAGTTTGATTACCGGTTACAATTTCCAAACCAGTTCTATTCATGATTTTGCATTTTCTATTTTTGAATTGTAATTGAAATCCTTTCTCAACTAATTGACCAACACTCAAAAGATTATGCTTTAAACCTTTAAAATAGTAGACATTGTCAGTATTATTCTTTCCATCAAGAGATATTGTACGCTAACCTTTGATCAGACAAGCTTTATCATCTCCAAATCTTACTAGACCTCCATTATATTCCTGAAAAGTTAGGAATTTACTCTTATCACCAGTCATATGATGTGAGCATCCTAAATTAATGATCCATTCATTCTTATCTTGAACTTTAGCTACCGAGGCCTGTTCTACCGGTTGAGCAGTAGGTGCCGGTTGATCTTCTGTTATAGCAACAAAAACCCATCCATTGTCTACCGGATCCTCATCAGAATCATCAGTCACTCCATCAACAATGTAACAAGATTTGTCTTTATTCTTCTTGAATCTGTATCTTTGATATTCAGGGTTAGGCTTGTATGTCCTTCTAGCTTCTTCTCTTAGTCTAGCATGTCTATCAGGGCATCTTGAAGCCATATGACCAATCTTATTGCAGTTAAAACATTCAAAGGGTGCTTTACCTTCATACTTACTTCCAACTAGACCTTTAGGCAATTTTCTTGGAAATAGTGCTTCAAGTTCTTCATTTTCTTTCCTGCTTTCTTCAAGTTCTCTTGCATAAAAGTCTTTCCATTCAGACTTGTCAAATGATGGTGTAGATGATGTAGATGCTCTAAAAGCTAAATCTATCTTTATAGTAGCAACAAGACTAAATTCTTCAATTTCAAAAGTTGAAAGTTTTCCAATCAATGTATCCCTAGTTATTGATGTATTAGGCATTGTTCTTAACTCATTTATAGCAGTGACTTTTATTTTATATGCCGGTGGCAATCCTCTTAAAACTTTTGAAACAATTTCATCTTCACTTAAAGTTCCTCCAAAACATTTAATACCCAAAACAATTTCATTTACTCTTTCCATAAAAGCAGAAATCCTTTCATCTTCTTCCGTTTTCAGGTGTTCATACCTGACCCGTAAGGTTTCAAGTTTTGCAATTTTGATTGTGGAATCTCCTTCATTCAATGATCCCAAATGATCCCAAATAGCTTTAGCGGTAGACCTATCTGATAATCCCATGATTTGTTGATCTGATAATACGCTCAAAAGTGCTTCTCTTGCTTTGGAATCATTTTCTTCATCTTTACCTAAGGTAGGTGGATTAGGCTGACTAGGAGTAGGAGCAGTATAGCCATTCTTTGTAACATCCCAGATGTCCTTTCCAATGCAATTTAAATGTTTCTCCATTTGGATCTTCCATATGCCATAATTTGTTCTATCAAGTTTAGGACTGTGCTTCCTGAAATAGTTAGTAGACATTAGATCTCCTCAAGCTGTTAAACTTCTACAAAAAGAGGACTCAGCTCTGATACCAATTG
Source organism: Cryptomeria japonica (assembly GCF_030272615.1). Lineage (NCBI taxonomy): Eukaryota > Viridiplantae > Streptophyta > Pinopsida > Cupressales > Cupressaceae > Cryptomeria > Cryptomeria japonica. Next base: position 626,322,148 of record NC_081408.1, on the reverse strand, counting down.
TTAGGTCCTAGAGACAACTGAGAGGGGGGGGGGGGGGTGAATCAGTTGTCAAACAAATTCAAACCAAAAACAACTTAACCAACTTGATGCTTAATACCGGTAAACCAGTCTAATATGCCAGTGGACAGTTTTAACAGTTAATTGCAATACCGGTAAGGATTAATGCATTAAACAAAAGGACACAACACATAACACCAAAATTTGTACGTGGAAACCTTGTAAGGGGAAAAACCACGGTGGGAAAACTTACCCACAATCAGATGATACTACTGTAGATAGTAAGTGTATACAAATGGGGTCTACACATGTAGAAAGGCCAAGCGCCTAGAGCTCACTGCTCAGTCACAAAATAGGAGTCACACTGACTACAACTGTATGGTTAAATCCAATAAGAATGTACTGCTCAAATTTGCATCTTTCTATGCTAGATTCAGTATTGATGTAGTTTTGATTGTCTTCACAAAATCCCTCCTTCAACCTTCAAATGACGTCTGCATGTATAGCTCTGCTTATTCTCCCATATACCTTCACACAATCCTTTTTCGCATTCCACTTCCGATCTTACAAATAAGATCTTACATTTATACCATACCCTAAGACCAATTTTTGTAGGTCGGCTCTAAAGGATAATACAATAAAATCAATTTACAAATAAATTAATACCTAATGCAATAACCGATTCAACATGTCAGCTTCATGCATTTACAAGAATAATAAGTCATCTTCATAGCATGCCATGCTGATTTGAAAAAGATAAACCTGTCGGTGTGTATCCTGGACCTATTTGCTGGTGACAACAAATATGTAAATATGAATATGTCAATTAACAAAGCTTCAAGACAAAATGTCCAAAGGATGTCCTTGACATAACCATGTGTTTTCCATATCATTCCAACTGCCGGTGATCATTATATCCTGCCGGTGTACCAGATACCGGTGACTGTGTATAAGTCATTTGCTTGCCAGTGAATGTTGCTGATTCTCAAAAGTGCTAGAGTTGATAAGTGTTTAGTAGGTGTTGACATCAATGACAAAACTATACCAAAATACCAACAATATATACATGCATACACACACACACATACACACACACACACACACACACACACACACACACACACACACACACACACACACACACACACACACACACACACACACACACACACATATATATATATATATATATATATATACGAGCTTGTTTTGAAGATATACGAGCTTGGAAAGGAAAGATCTAATTGTTGGTGATATGTGAGAGTGTGTTAGTGTTAAGGCACTAGAAGCAATCTGGTTTTGCAGATTGTGTTTTAGTGGTGGATTCTTTCTTTCTTTCTCTCTTTGGTAGTGAGCCCACCTGCATAGAGCATTTTGGCAGTGAGACACCCTTTGTAAAAATCACCTTAACCAGTGTCACCTTAATCAATGTTTTATGTTGAGAACTAATATTCTCCATGCTTTTTCCCATTTTGGGTTTTTCACGTCATATCTGGTGTTCATAGTGTGATCTGTTATATGTTTATACTTTTCATGTCATATCTATGTTAGTTAATTTTTTTGGTTTGGGTCTAGATGTGGAAATAACAAAGTAATTTTTTTAAGTTATCAACTGATTCACCCCCCCCTCAGTTGCTCGAGTATTCAACAAATCATGAGGGAAATAATTCTATGAAAGATAAGTGAACACAAATATTATCCTAGAAACCTCTTGATAAAGTAAAACTAAATTCAATAGTGGCAAATCAATTATATTGAATTGTTATTAGAAGTTAGATGAGTAAAATTAGATATAAAATATTATGGATATAATATTCCCTTTACTTCACCTTATAGACACCCACTATCTAGTCTATTACATGAATTATAATAGATTTCTCATTCTTAAAGTTTTAAAACACTCGATAACCTTTTCTCCACTTTGAGAAAACCATCAAGGTTCCCTAACCTCTAAGTTTTCTCAGTAGGATGAAAAAGTGTATAAAGCTATATTATACTAAAAGGAAAAAATATTTAGACCACAAAAGGTGAAAGTAAAGGTTAGATGGACCACCTGGACAACTCTGTATGCTCTTTGACTAGGATGAATGTGCAGGTTGAGGATGATAATGTGATGCACAAGTGTCCTATATGAATGAGGTACAAAATTTATGCCAAAAAGGTTTCAAAAAATAGTACTTAATTCTAGGTGCTAAATATGACGAAAGTGATAAAAAGGAAACTAACAAAATGAAATGAATTGGAAAAAGGATAAAAGAAAGATAGAAATACTCGTAAATAGTCTAATGAATGAAGCCTCCAATGAATTTTATGTATTCATTCACCAAAATTGCATGCAAATGATAAGGGACAAAAATGTTGGGTGGCTATGGTTTAGAGGTTTGCCATAGTCAAACCACCACTTTGGTGTTTATACCTCCACAAACAACCAAGATAGATAGATTGGAGAAATAAAATGATAGTGGAAATGCAATAAAGAATATATAGCCATTGATATGCTAAACCAGAGATGATAAAATAAATAATGCAATGAACTATAAAGAAGAAACTTCCCTCGACACCGGGAAACTAAGAGCTTGCTGGGGAGAGAAAAATATAGACCTCCTAGGTTGATATAGATTTGTTGTTAGTGATAATGGTAGTCAATAATGGATGAAAATTTTAAGAGATGAAGAGTGTGAGTGATAAGAACAAGTTGTAAATCCAAGAGAGAGTGAATAGAGAGCCAAAGAGAGTGAAATGAAGAAAAATCGACAAGATAAAGGAAGTTGAGAATCGTATTGACTTTGGTGGGCATCAAAGGAGGCATTACACTGCTAGAATAAGTAGGCATAAGATCTCAATGGTCACCTTTATTTTGAATATTTGTGGGGTGAATGTGTGGCGTGCAAAATCCTCTAGAGCGTGTAGGTGTCCATGAATAAATCAGTCCAAATAGTTGGGAGATTGTGCAAGACAAATGGCGAAGCGGGTTGAGTAAGCGTATAAAGTGGAAGTTCGATAATCATCTCTGATTTGGTTAAAGAAAAGGTGCTATGTGACATCGAATTACATGGTGTGCAATTTATGATACATTACATTTTTCCCCTACTTAAGTAAGCATGTCAAAAGGAGTTGCGAGCTAAAGTAGAAAGAAAGAAAAAGAGTTAAGAAAATTATATCAAGACACGAAGGGAAGAAGAGTCTTCTATCCACGTAGAGTTTCCCCCATGTAATAAACTTGAGTCAAAGCTTTGTGGAATAATGTTTGGTTGTATCATCACAAACATGTTAGATGAAAAGTGAAAATTTTGATGTAAAATGTAATGCTCGCCAAAATACCCCAGAGAAATACACTAACTAACATGCAATAGAAATATATATTTTTTAAAACATCAACTAGTGCAACCATTACCATCAACTACTCAAATGTAGTAATAATTCATTAAGTAAATAACATCTAACCATCATAATCAAATTCACATAAGAGCATAACGCAAGCGGAAATAAACACAAGATCTCAAAGCATCCTCTAGGGAATCTTAGCGTTATCACTTAAACTAACCATAAGCAAAAACATTATAGGCATGATAACACAATTACCACCATAGAATAATGCATACTAATTCCTAGCATGATTTATTCTTACAATGCACACATGATTCTTCACTATTCTATATCATGATTATATCCATCTACTAAGAAAACTTAACCAATCCTTTTTAAGTTCATTTTAAAACACTAATACAAAATGTTCCTACTCCCAAATTACTTATACATTTCTATCATCATGAACTAATCACAAAATAATCTAACATATATCCAACATTACATAAGACCATATAAACATCCACGAATCAATTTCCATTAATGAACCAATATTACAAGTTACATGATTTATTCTCTTAACATACTATTACAACATATATGATTACAATATCCTTCACCAAAAGGAACATGGTCCTATTTAGATTTCGTTTACATCATACATCACTACATACATTTCCATATAATCATTTACATCAATCTTCTACAAGAATCCATCCAAAGCCAAGAAGACAAGATATCCACATCCATGCAAGAGCATCTAATGAAGAACATCCCAATGGAAGAAGGCATCAAATCATCCAACCATGTGGAACCAAAGGAACCACCTCCCATGCTAGGATATGACACAAGATCCCACACATACTCTAGATCTAGGTCGATACCTAACAACCAAAGGAAAGACCCATACAACAAGGAACACTAAGAAAACATTAAATAACCGAATGATAACCATCAATGAAAACCCTCCAGAGGCAACACAACCAAGCAAGACTCAAGGCGCTAGGACCTACATGTAGGGAGAAAGAGTGTCATCACATGCAACATGTGGGTACCTGGGTACCAGTCCTGGATGTCCCAATGCACATGTGGAGCCATCTCAACCTTTATGGAGTGAGAGAGATTAGCTTACCTGGGTTTTACCAAGGTCTTCATAGTCCTATCCTGATCCACCACCACAGAGAAAGGAAAAGGGGCCAACATAATTTTATTATCTTATTAAGATGAACTATTCTACCCAACCCAAGTATTATTAATTAAGTTATCACTTGTTTATATTGGAAAAATTTCCATGAGATACCTAGTGATCTAGACCCTGAGTACACTTGACAGTCCACTCCACATGATCCCAGGAACTCACTTAGAATCCCACTCTCCCCCTAGCATGCACCTAGACCTTAGGGTAACAACATAAAATACTTCAACATATCCATGGGTTCACAACAATACACAACCTGTCTCACCAAGGTATCCAAACCAATCCAATTGAAATCATCATACAAGAATCCAATAAATGAGCCCGGCTACAAGATAATCACATACATAAACCAAGTAATCAAAATAACCAATAATTAGTCAGTGAAATAGACCTGGAACATATCAAGTATCAGTAAACAGCCTTTGGATTCTAGAAACCAAGAACATGAATCTGCAAAATGAACTAAAAATGGAAAATTGATTCAATTGATAGATTGGCGCATTTACACTACAGATTAGCGCATTTATACAATCCTTCAATGCATATGTCTAATTATTCAGCACATATATCCAATCTTACATCATATATGCTCAATCATTTAGCACATACATTCAAAAAATTAGCATATATGTTCTCTATTTTAGTGCATTTATACTCGAGACCAGAAAACTTAGAAAACGAAAGATAAAATTGTGACTTGGAAAATAAAATCAGAGAAATAAGTTTAAGTCCCAAAAATACAACCAAAAGGGACATTAATGCAATACAAAACAAAGGAGCATAAATTCCACACTCAAAATAAACTCATAGAGGCAAAATTCAACTCAGAAATAATTACTCCAAACAATTTCTAGCCACTAAAACTCACATGAAAGCAAATATAAAGCTCCTAGCCAACTAAGAAACCAAATAGCTTCCAAAGCCTAGCCTTAAAACCCAACAAGAATCATATCCAAGGAAGAAAAATGCACAAACATAGCAAAGCAGAGCTGAACATTCACGACTATCAAAATATTCAGACAAATATATTTTCCCCAAACTATAATCCTTGTTCTTGTTCATGTTTCTCAGACATTTCAACATTAATATCTTGTACATTTATATTGTTAGGAGCACCAGCATCATCATTATTATCATTGGTATCATCATCATTAGGGATAATCTCAGTTTTAGTTTGTGTTCACCAGTTGATTATCTAGCACAATTTCATCAAGCTTAAAATTAGTTACTTTAACACCATCACGAAGATCTTCAACCTCAAACTTCTCTGGTTCAACTTCCTTAACTTCTTCCTATTCATCCAGAATCAGACTCAGTACCTTCTTCAAAATTTGTTTAGTCTCGTCATTGACTGATTTGGTCTCTTTGATTAACATTTTTGTCAGCCTTTTCTTCGACCTAAAAGATGACTTTGCCTTAGCAAGAATTTAATCTAGCTCTTCCTTAGTAGCTTCAATATATTCAATGAATTCCCTATCTTGTTTTATGGCTTCCTACCATCTACCATCAATTATATTGTATAGTGAATTTGGAATTTTCTCTTGCAACTCAATTAGGGCATTGCTATATTTATTCATCATGTGAGATTTTACCAAGATCAAGGGCACAATGAAAAGCATAAAGAGAGACAATAGAATGACAAGAACAAACTGTATTCTCATCAATATACAAATGATTAACTGCATTAACCAATACAATGAATATGAGCCTGCTTATATAGGCAAGGCCATATAGATATACGAGCACACAATCATGACATGTGGCTCAATGAGAAACAAGGGTAGGAAAGAAAAAGTAGGGGTAGGTAGGAGAAATAATATAATATTTCACAAGAGGTGGATGACCCACTGAATGTGGAGTGTAATAGAAAAATAAGACCACAAAAGGTGGAATTTCTCCTACAAGCTATATCCCTATGTGCACACTTCCCTAAGTGTCTCATATCCAAACTACGAAGAGATGCATTATCCTAAGTTAACTTAAGTAAAGTGTAATAATATCCATGATGAACATTTATTTACACCAACATCCCCCCTTAAGTGGAACTTAGGGGAATGAAGACTCAAGTCAACAATGCAAGATGGGTCCCAACTACGAGGCCATGTTAGGTACCCATGTACAATATGCAAATGCAAGAAAAACTATGCAATGCAATCTCTCACAAATGGAGAAAGGGAGAAAACCCAGTGGGAAAAAACTCCCCCCCAAAAGAGAGATGAATGTACAAAAGACTTTTAAAGTAGAAGGACAAAACCTCAAAGAGGAAAAAGTCCCCCCATAAGAGAGGAAGGAGAAGTCAGCTGACCCCCCCTTATGAGACATCCCACACCCCCAAGAGAGCTCGCAACTACTGGAAGTTACTCTCGGTGAAAGGTTTGGTAAAGATGTCGACAACCTGCTCTACTGTAGGACAATACTGCAAATCAATGACCTGCTCTTGACTCAGCTCTCGGATGTAGGGCACATGGATCTTGATGTGTTTGGTCCACTGATGCCAGACCAGGTTCTTTGATATTGCAATAACACTCTGATTGTCACAATATAGAACTGTCGACCATGGAGTGGTGAACCCAAACTCTATGAAAATCTGCTGAAGCCAAATGGTCTCAGTCACTGCGTTAACAACTCCTCGATACTCAGCCTCAGTTGAAGAGAGAGAAATAGTATGCTGCTTCTTGCTCTGCCAACAAATAGGGCCCAAACCAAGGTGAAAGCTGTAACCTGAAGTAGATTTACAATCATCAAGATCGCCAGCCCAATCAAAGTCTATGTAACCAACCAAGTGAAGTCTTGTGCCTACTGCATAGTGAATCCCATAGTGATGTGTACCCTGGATGTAATGAAGGATGTGTTTGGTGGCTTTCCAATGAAGCTCATGTGGTTCCTGCATGAAGTGAGAAACCATGCCAACTACAAATGAAATATTAGGGCATGTGTGAGTCAAGTAGATGAGACTACCCACAAGATAATGATACAATGTGGCATCAAGTGGTGGAGAAGAGAACTGAGCCTCAAGCTTGACTCCTAAAAGAAAGGGAGTCGGTGCAGGCTTACAATCAGCCATGTGAAAGCATGCAAGAAGATCAAGAGCATACTTGGGTTGCGAAAGAGTGATCCCGAAAGAGGACTGAGAAATCTCTATCCCGAGAAAGTAGTGCAAAAGACCCAAGTTAGTCATAGAAAATTTGTCATGCAAAGTAGATTTGACCCTGCTAATGATGGATGCGGTGCTCCTTGTAATAATCAAATCATCAACATAGAGCACAAGTATCAAGTGTGAGTTATCTTGTTGCAAAATGTAGACATTCAGATCAGAGTGAGACCTGGTGAGCCCTGCTAAGAGAAGAAAGGAATCCATTTTGGCATACCAAGCCCTGGGGGTCTTCTTAAGGCCATAGAGAGATTTCCTTAGTCTGCAAACCAAGGAAGAATCTTGGATGAAACCCTCTGTCTGCTCCATATAAATCTCCTCATCAAGATCCCCATGAAGAAAATCACTCTTCACATCCATTTGATGTACAACCGAGCCATGAGCTACATCAATAGCAAGTGTCAGGTGAATGGAATTCATCTTGGCTACTGGTGCAAAGGTCTCAGTAAAGTCAACACCTGGAATCTTAGAGAAACCTTTCGCAAAAAGTCAAGCCTTATATTTATCCACACTACCATCCATTGCAAACTTGGTCTGATAGATCCACTTACACCAAACCATCTTTCTCCCCTTAGGGAGAGGGGCTAACTGCCATGTGTTGTTTCTCATCAAGGAATTGTACTCTTCCTCCATAGTGTGGTCCCACTCAGGAACCCCTGATGCTTCCCAAAATGTCCGTGGATCGAAAGCGGTAGCAATGAATGCATGTGGAAGGTCCTAATGCTGTGATCAAGTCCTCTATGTATCTGAAGGATCCACAACAAGAGAACCCATTGACTCAAGTGTCTGTCGAGCCCAATGAGGTCTAGGTGGAGGTGGAGAATGAGGCTTGTCAACTACAAGTGGATCCTACGGAGGTGTAACCCTACGAGTCAGAGTTGAAGGAGTCTTATCATCTGAATCACTAGCATCACTATCCATAATGGAGGAAGGTGGAGGAGGTAGAGAGGCTAAGCTAGGAGAGATTTCCTCAAAATGAACACTCCTCTCAATGAACACCTCATGTGTCTTAGGATCCATCAATCTATATGCCTTAACACCCTAAGGATATCCAACAAATATGCAAGGCCTACTTTGAGGTTCCAGTGTCTTGCATTTTTGCGGAGGTATGCGAGCCCATGCTAGACACCTAAAGACTTAGAAATGTCTCACAATTAGTTTCCTACCTACCCAAGCCTCAAAAGGAGTAATACCTTGCAAAGCTTTGTGAGGAACCTAATTCTGGATGTGTGTGGTACAACTGATAGCCTTTGCCCAAAAGGCGGGATTAAGAGAACGTGCATGTATCATACAACTAGCCATTTCTTTGAGAGTTCTATTGTTGCGCTCTGTAAATCCATTCTGCAATGGAGTATATGCAACAAAATGCTGAAGATCAATCCCCTCAAATGTACAAAAATCCTCAAGTCTTGTTCACATATTCCCTTCCATTATCTGTATGAAGAATCTTGACCACTTTCCCGGATTGCTTCTCCACACAATCCTTGAAGTCTTGAAATCTGTCAAATACTTCACTCTTATGAATAAGAAAGTAGACCCAAGTGAAGTAGGAGTAGTCATCAATGAAGGTGAGGACATAGCAGGCCTTAGTAAATGAAGGTGCTGGAAATGGACTTGCTACATCGATGTGAACAAGTTGAAGAACTTCCAAAGCTCTCCAAGTTTTCCCCTTATCAAACTTCTCCTTGGGATGCTTGCCCATGGAACATCCTAAACATAGATCCTCTAAAAAATTGATTCGAGGTAGACCCATGACCATGTCTTTAGTGTTGAGTTGCTGAAGATAGCGGTCATTGAGGTGACCAAACCGCTCATGCCATAGCTTCCTTTCTAAATTTGAATGAGTAAGCAAGGCCCTAGAAAGAGAACTTGACACAAAGTGGGAGAATGAATAAAGCCTTGAGTTGTCATTGACTTGTCTCACTACTACCAAGGCATCATTATCAAGTTCCTTTACCACAATTGAATTGGGTGTAAACTCAACCTTTTTCCCATTCCCATAGTGAGTGATTTGGTAGATAGAGAGAAGATTGGTAGACAAGTTAGGAACATAGAGAACATTCTCAAATGTTCCATCATCCATGTCAACTAAACCTTTCCCTTCAACCTCAACTTGTGTATCATCACCTATGTAAATGTGAGGTACCTTTGATGGCTCCAATGAAGAAAATTGCTCCTTTGTAGAACCCATGTGATAAGAGGTACTTGAGTCAAGTATCCACTACTGTGAAGAACCTATTGTAGCCACAAATGCTTGCCCTTTTCCCTTAGACTATGAGGAAGAGGAAGGAGATGAATTCTTATTTGTGTAGGCAGATGGCAAGTTCATGTTATTTTTCTTAAGAAGATTTTTCAACTCATCAACTTGCTTGGTGTGGCATCGATGCTCATCATGACCATACTTCTTGCAATATGCATAAGTGGTTTATCCTTCTTAGGTGGAGTCCCCTTCTTGGAAGATGATGAAAAATCACCTTGTTATGGAGAGGAGGATTGTCCTTTTTCCTCTTGTGGCTTTGACTTAGATTGCTTCTTCTTCTTCTTAGAATCTTTTCCTTGACTCCATTGACTTCCTTGATTAGCCACCAAAGCCTTGGAATTTGAAGACTTGAGAAGCCCCATGTTCAACAACTTAAATTGTTCCAATATCAACATTTCTATGAAAGCATCAAATGAAGGCATAATGTAGGAACTCCCCACTGTCAAACGATGAGTTTGGAAGCTTGAAACAAATGCTGCATATTCTGGTGCAAGCTTGTCCAACAAGTTAAATATCAATTGAGTATCCTTTTTGTAATTCTGCAATCCTTAAGCTTTTCTCTTAGCTCATTTTCTTTAGTGCCATAATCTTGGATTGTATCAAAACTCTTGGGATCCAAGTTGGTGAGCTTATTGTCAATCTTGTAACCTTTGATTTCATCAACTTGACCATACAATTTCTTAAACATATCCCTAGCCTCTTTGATTGTAGTACACTTCTCAATGTGAAAAATGAGGTCATCTGATACACACTTACGTAAAGTTCCAAGAGCCATGCAATTCTTAGTGAGCCATTCTAATTGAGCATTAGGATCAGCCTTAGGATTAGGTGGTGTTGCTATTGTTCCATCTATGTAATGCATGAGACCTTTTTCCATTAATTTGCTCCATACTTTAATTTTTCATGATGCATAATTATGTGGAGTTAAAGATAGAAATTTATGAGGACTCATTGCAACAAAAATGAAAGAGCACAAGGAAAGAGAGGCACAATCACAAAATACACCCCCCAAATTCACTCAATCAAAGAATCCCCCCCCAAAATGATGATTTGGCACTTTATACTTAGTGCATTAACAATGGGCCACTTGCAAAAAATGGCAAAGTGGACTTCTGATTTCAACTTTACAACTACCTCAATAAGGCCAAAGGAGAATCAAACTAATAATGTAAGAGATCTAAACTAAGATCCAAGAAAATTACAAGTACCAAGTAGGCGAAAAAAGACCAATATCTGAAAGTAAAATATCCACTCAAAATCTTTGAAAAACTAATCATAGATTATGAAAGTAGACAAAAAAATATGGACTTTCAAAAAAAGTAGCACCTAAAAAGGAGGTCGTATGATCTCAAACGAAGTCTTTAAAGTTACAAATTTGAGGGTTGGATAGGTACAACTGAGAGAATCCAAAAATTATGAAAAAACTGTGCACCAAAATCTGAAAATAACCACACCACTGTGAAGAGAATGAAAACTTAAGCCAAATAAAAAAATTTGCACCAAAAAAGGAGCAAAAATGAGCAAGTTATGAGCCTCCAAAGTTGACCCAAAAATCCAAACTGCTCAATGGAGAGTGGTCTAAAATTTTCAAAAAAAAAGCCGATGTCAGCAAAACACTGTGCTAAATTTTACGGTGAAGATCAAGGGCACAATGAAAAGCATAAAGAATAGAACTTGCTAGTAAGCTCTGTCAGTGAATAGAACATAAAGAATAGAACATGCTATTGTATGTTCTAGTAAGCTTGCTTTATTGGTCCAGTAAGGGTTTCACCGATAGTTTTATTGAAGATCTTTGATGTAATGCATAAGTTGTGCTCATTCAGCTTCTAGAAAGGATTTAGGATGCTGATGGTGATTGTGTTCGTGCCTCATCTAATTGGTGTCATTGCTTTGGCATGTGTGGATCTAATTTAGGTCTGGTGCTATCTAGGTTATGGACTGGTTTGCATGAAACATGTTGGTGGATACTCGGATGCGCTTCTGAGATATTTTATTGATTGGATGTTATTTGTTTGACCTTAGGCCAACATGTGTTATGATTTTATTTCTGGATTATGTAATGGATCTATTGTATTATCATTTTTGTGGCCGACCTAATTGGTTAGGTCACGGGTTGGTATAAATGTATGTAAGATCTCATTGTAGATCATGTATGATGGGAAAGGAGCAAATAATGTAATAATCATTTGTGTAGAGGATTTGGTTGATCATAGGTGATTGAGTTTGATTTATGTAAGAGGTTTTAGACCTTTGGTATTGAGCTTAACCGAAACTGTAATCTGGCATGTTTGATGCTGTCACCGATAGTTCTTCTCTCTGGATTGTAGTCCAAACATCTTGAGGTGGTTGGCATCTCTGTAGTAAGTGAGACTCCATTGTGATGAGCAGTGCGCTCTAGGGAGTGTGCCTTCTTGCATGTGCAGGCCCCTATTGTAATCATATACTTACTACAGAAGTATCATCTGATTGTGGGTAGGGTTTCCAACCATGGTTTTTCCTCATTGAGTTTTTCCACGTACAAATCATGGTGCTATGTGTTATGGTTGCATGGTATTGATTCTTGGGTTTTCATTTATGTTTTAATGCTTAATCAATTATACCAGTATAAGATTTTAAGTGCTTTAATTCTCATAATATGTTAACAACTAATTCACCCCCCCTCTCAGTTGTTCACCAGTTATCTTAACACTTTTTGTGCAACCTTCTCCTTTCTAGCTCTAGTCTTTACACCGGTGGAAGTACTAGTTGGAACACTTGATGTTCTGACCTATTGAGAAACATGCTTTGCTCTTGCTTCAATAATGGCTTCTTTTGTGAATCCTGCTTGCTCTACAAATGCTTCAACTTCCTTTCTAACCTTCTTTGCAATAACCGGTTGGTTAAGTTCTAAGTACACTTGAAGGGATTTCTCCTTGTAAGTGCCAAAATGTTCTGCTCTTGTATCTACTGGTTGGGCAAGCAAATGATCAACATATGCAACCAAAAGATATTTGTCTACCTCATATCCCATCGACATCACCCATGTAGTCCAAGGCTCAACTGCCTCCATCATGCAAGTATCTATATCAACCATAAAACAAATTGTGTTTTTATACCGGTTGGCAACCTCTGTTGGTATCCTTTCCCTTGCATGCATTTTCTTTTTAAAATCTTTAAAGTATCCCCATGCAACCTTGTCAAAATCATTACCAAGCATTCTAATGTTGTACTTCATCTGCATCAATGTAGGAGTGCCATCTATCCATTGGATATCACCAATACCAAGGAAACATTTATGAAAATAAAAGAATAGACCAAGGATTAATTGACCAAATTTAAACCTTAACCTCTTATCCTTCTTGATGGCTTCCAAGTTTAGCACAAGTTGACTCCTCAATGCCTCTGACAAGTCATAGTCAACATCTTCTTTGATCATCCGGTGGGCAGTGTGAATAGCAGCAACAGGGATGTTGCTAATCCTGCTAGAATAATAGATCCGGTAACCGATCGCCATAGAAGCATATTTTACTACCAGATCATTGATATTACTCACAGTCATTTCTCTTCCATCCCATTTAGATCCTATTGACTTTTCTACATCATTCTTAGGAATGGATCTCAAAATTGGAACCTCACGGGTGGCACAAAATCCGGTGAATGCGTGAATAGCTTCCTTAGAAATTTTTTGTGGTCGATCGAGCCACATAAACTGGTGATGAATCTTGCCAAGCCCAATCTCACAAGTTCATCATCAAAATCATTAATGAAGTTTAGGGCATGGTGAAACCCTTTCTCGGTAACCCTTTTGAATTGTTCCTTTATTACACCATTCTTATCACACAATGCTTTATATTGATAAAAAATAGCAGCAACACCAAGATCCTCTACTTTGCAATGATAGACAGATCTAATATCTTCAACATGTAAGACACCATAAAGAACTCTAGATAGGGCCACGATGGGATCAGTTTCCTCAGATTTAAACGAGTGCCTCTTAAATTTAGGACGGGGTCTATCGGTAACATCAACTAAATGCGGGGTGTCTATCTTCAATGATTCAAAAAGATAAGCAGATAATAAGATATCTGAATAAATACCTTTTACCACTTCTGCACAAGGGTTCCAAACACCAACAAAACTTCTTCACTGATTCCCGATTGCAGATCACACCAAAACACTTCAATCTCTATTAAACAAGTTAAATGCTGCAAACAAAAACTCCGCTCCGCTCGCTCTCGGTATTCTCCCAAGTACGTAATGTGACAAATAACATTCAAAAAGTTCTTTTTATTTTCCCATTATCTACCACATTAAATGCCATTACCGGTAAAACCCTAAAATGTCTTATAACACAATATCGATTTACATAACAGATCAAACCTATCGGTTTGATCACATAATTAGTTCTTAACATCATAATACATCAAAGTTTGGAGATTCAACATACCTCATGGTCCTTCAAGGGGTTTTGAAATGGATCTAACATTAAGTTCCCCCTAAGATTTTAAACAACTTTGTTTGTCAGTGAAGGGTTATCCACACTAGGTGAAGGAATAGGATCTTCAGATGGTTTGACTTTAGTTATCTCATCATCCTTCTTTTTCCATATTTTTTTCATTTCAGCTCTGATATCCTCCACATCAACTTTCATCTTCCCTTTCCGGTCAGTAGATTGATTCACCCTTTCTCTAAAAAACTTTGCAATATGTCCCAGTTTATGACAATGATAACAAGCCATACTAGACGCTCTCCAAGGTCCAACATTGCGTCTACCAGTCCTTCTTCTATAGTTCATAGCTACATGACCATAGTTATGATAGATTGTGTAAACCACATTCATCCTCTTTTCCATCTCATAGGGACTAGATCAGTTAGCATAGGGTTTTTGCCAGTTAAGACTTTTCCGGTCATTGAAGGTTCTTAGCCAACCATCACCAGACCTCTAACTCAGGTGAGGTGCTAGATTATTTGCTCCATACCTACACTCAACAACTCTATGTCCATGCATGTTGCAAGTGAAATAATAATTATTAAAGGTTCTAGGCTTATATCCTTGATTAGTATCAGGTCTATAACCATTAGCAACATTAGATCTGCTTCTACAAACATTAGCAGTATGTCCTGGCTTATGACAATTGAAACAAACAGGCTTATAGGATTTCTTACCAGTGGATTTCTGAATCTTAGGTGTAGATTTACCTTCATGCATGTTGTTCTTTGTACTGAAAGGATCACCTTTCTCAAATGTATTGTAACCCAGTCCATTTGTATCACCGCTCATCCTTTGAGATTGGATATGTTCATCAAACATGGTAGAACTTGTGTTAAACTTTGCAAGCTTCTCATTAGCATCAACAAGTTCTTTTGTAAGGTCTTCATTCCTTTTCATGAAAGTCTCTCTAAGAGACATTTCGATATCCAGTTCTTCCTTTATCTCTTCTTTTTCTTCTTTTTTCTCATGCCAGTGTGCATAGAGAGTGTCATTTTCTTGATTTATTTTGAAGATCTCACGTTCTTTTTTTTTTATTTTGTCTTTTGTTGCCCTCCTTGCTTCAAGTTCTTGACTCATTCAGATAGTTAGAGCTTCTAGCTCTCTCCTCAAGTTCATCTTCTCATCATTTAGTTTCTTCACCTCATCAGCCAATGCACCTATGTTTGCTTCATCAGAAGAACTACTCTTAGAAATTTCCAACAGTTGTTCAATTAGCTCTCTTTTCTTAGCAAGTGAAGTTTTATACTTGCCTCTCAATGTTTCTAGGGCTTCCTTAGTTTCTGTAGGTTTATGAGACATCTCTCTATAACTCATATCCCCCATGTCTGCCTTAGGAGTCCTTCTCAAGTGGTTAAGCCTCAAAGAAGGTTGGCTTTGATACCAATTGATAAACTTATAAGGAACTGAGAGGGGGGGTGAATTAGTGCAAGCAAAAACAATATGAGTCTGATCACCAACTTAAACACTTTAAAACTTATCAAACATAAGAGGAATATCACCATATAGGATAATGCCCAATAAAAAAAATTCCACATAACACAAGAGATTATACATGGAAACCCAAAAGGGAAAAACCATGGTGGGAGTTAATACCCATAATATTCACTATTTGCAAAATAGAAATCTGGACTGGTTAAGGTCTTACAAATATGCCTTGCTAGGAGCAGACCTGGTTAGGAGTCACCTGGTTAAGGGATTTAAATGATAAGACCTATTAGGAAATATGACCTGTTAGGATCAACCTTACAAGAGGATTTGACACTTCGATATAGAGCTGCCTATTGGTATTTTGGTATGGTTTTGTCATTGATGTCAACACCTACTAAACACTTATCAACTCTGGCACTTTGGAGAATCAGCAACATTCATCGGCAAGCAAATGACTTATGAACAGTCACCGGTATCTAGTACACCGATGGGATATAATGATCACCGACACTTGGAATGATATGGAAAACACATGGTTATGTCGAAGACATCACTTGGACACTTTGTCTTTAAGGTTTGTTAATTGACATATTCATATTTGCATATTTGTTGTCACCAACAAATAGGTCTAGGTTACACCGGCAAGTTTATCTTTTCCAGATTAGCATGGCACGCTATGGAGATGACTTATTATTGTTGTAAATGCATTAAACCAACATGTTGAATCAGTTATTGCATCGGGCATTAATTTATGTGTAAATTGATTTTATTGTATTATCCTTTAGAGCCGACCTACTAAAATTGGTCTTAGGGTATGGTATAAATATAAGATCTTATTTGTAAGATCAAGTGTGGAATGCAAAAAATGATTGTGTGAAGATATATGCGAGATTAAGCAAAGCTATACATGCAGACATCATTTGAAGGTTGAAGGAGGGTTTGTGTGAAGACAATCAGAACTACACCGGTACTGAATCCAGTATAGAAAGATGCTAATTTAAGTAGTACATTCTTATTGGATTTAACCATCCAATTGTAGTCAGTGTGACTCCCATTTGTGATTGAGTAGTGAGCTCTAGGCGCTTGGCCTTTCTACATGTGCAGACCCCATTTGTATACACTTAC
Source organism: Cryptomeria japonica (assembly GCF_030272615.1). Taxonomy (NCBI): domain Eukaryota; kingdom Viridiplantae; phylum Streptophyta; class Pinopsida; order Cupressales; family Cupressaceae; genus Cryptomeria; species Cryptomeria japonica. The sequence continues at coordinate 626,305,212 of NC_081408.1, read as the reverse complement.
TATCTGCAGTAGTATCATCTGATTGTGGGTAAGGTTTCCCACCATGGTTTTTCCCCTTACAGGGTTTCCACGTACAAATTTTGGTGTTATGTGTTGTGTCCTTTTGTTTAATGCATTAATCCTTACGGGTATTGCAATTAACTGTTAAAACTGTCCACTGGCATATTAGACTGGTTTACCGGTATTAAGCATCAAGTTGGTTAAGTTGTTTTTGGTTTGAATTTGTTTGACAACTGATTCACCCCCCCTCTTAGTTGTCTCCAGGACCTAACAATTGGTATCAGAGCTGAGTCCTCTTTTTGCAGAAGTTTAACAGCTTGAGGAGATCCAATGTCTACTAACTATTTCAGGAAGCACAGTCCTAAACTTGATAGAACAAACTATGGCATATGGAAGATCGGAATGGAGACACATTTAAATTGCATTGGAAAGGACATCTGGGATGTTACAAAGAATGGCTATACTTCTCCTACTCCTGGTCAGCCTAATCCACCTACCTTAGGTAAAGATGAAGAAAATGATTGCAAATCAAGAGAAGCACTTTTGAGCGTATTATCAGATCAGCAAATCATGGGATTATCAGATAGGTCTACAGCTAAAGCTATTTGGGATCATTTGGAATCATTGAATGAAGGAGATTCCAGAGTCAAAATTGCAAAACTTGAAAGCTTACGGGTCAGGTATGAACATCTGAAAATGGAAGAAGATGAAAGGATTTCTGCTTTTATGGAAAGAGTAAATGAAATTGTTTTGGGTATTAAATGTTGTGGAGGAACTTTAAGTGAAGATGAAATTGTTTCAAAAGTTTTAAGAGGATTGCCACCGGCATATAAAATAAAAGTCACTGCTATAAATGAGTTAAGAACAATGCCTAATACATCAATAACTAGGGATACATTCATTGGAAAACTTTCAGCTTTTGAAATTGAAGAATTTGGTCCTGTTGCTACCATAAAGACAGATTTAGCTTTTAGAGCATCTACATCATCTGCACCATCATTTGACAAGTCTGATTGGAAAGACTTTTATGCAAGAGAACTTGAAGCACTATTTGCAAGAAAAATGCCTAAAGGTCTAGTTGGAAGTAAGTATGAAGGTAAAGCAGCCTTTGAATGTTTTAACTGCAATAAGATTGGTCATATGGCTTCAAGATGCCCTAATAGACATGCTAGACTAAGAGAAGAAGCTAGAAGGACATACAAGCCTAACACTGAATATCAAAGATATAGATTCAAGAAGAATAAAGACAAATCTTGTTACATTGCTGATGAAGGAGTGACTGATGATTCTGATGAGGATCCGACAGACAATGGATGGGTTTTTGTTGCTATAACAGAAGATCAACCGCCACCTACTACTCAACTGGTAGAATAGGCCTTGGTAGCTAAAGTTGAAGATAAGAATGAATGGATCATTAATTCAGGATGCTCACATCATATGACTGGTGATAAGAGTAAATTCCTAACTTTTCAGGAATATAATGGAGTTCTAGTAAGATTTGGAGATGATAAAGCTTGTCTGATCAAAGGTAAGCATACAATATCTCTTGACGGTAAGAATAATACTGACAATGTCTACTATTTTGAAGGTTTAAAGCATAATCTTTTGAGTGTTGGTCAAATAGTTGAGAAAGGATTTCAATTACAATTCAAAAATGGAAAATGCAAAATCATGAATAGAACTGATTTGGAAATTGCAACCGGTAATCAAACTAGAGATAATATCTTTCATTTGAATAATAGTGATAAGACATGCTTGATTGCACATATTGATGAAAGTTGGCTATGGCATAAGAGACTCTGTCATGTAAATTTTGATTGTATGGTGAAAATTAGTACTACTAAGGCAGTTAGAGATTTACCTAAAATTGTCAAACCTCACAATACAATATGTAAGGAATGTCAATTTGGAAAACAAGTTAGAGCTACTTTCAAAAGTATTCCAGAAAAACCCAATAATGCTCTTGACTTAATTCATACTGATTTTTGTGGTCCAGCTAGAACTAAAAGTTTACAAGGTGATAGATATTTCATGCTAATCATTGATGACTATTCTAGAATGTGTTGGGTTACTTTTCTCAGAGAAAAATCAGAAGCACTTGGTAAGTTCAAACTATTCAAAGCTATGGTAGAAAATGAAACTAGTAAGAAAAAAAAATGTCTTAGATCAGATCAAGGAGGAGAATTTATATCCAAGGAATTTAATACATTCTATGAAGTGAATGGAATCAGAAGACAACTGTCAGCACCTCAAACACCACAGGAGAATGGAGTTGTAGAAAGGAAAAACAAAACTATCTTAGATGCGGCCAGAAGTATGTTATCAGAAGCAAACCTACCACATGTATATTGGAGAGAAGCAGTAAGTACAGTGATCTATACATTCAACAAAGTTCAAATCAAAGGTGAAACCAGTAAGACCCCTCATGAACTATGGTTTGGTATTAATCCTACTCTTAAATATTTCAAAATATTTGGAAGCAAATGTTATATCAGAAGAGATGAGTATATTGGCAAATTTCATCTTAGAAGTGATAAAGGAATATTTCTTGGTTATTCATCTAAGAGTAAGGGATATAGATGTATTAACAAAAGATTTCAGAAAATTGTTGAGAGTACAAATGTGAAGATTGATGAACAATTCAGAGGAACTTCAAGGTATATAGATTCTGAACCAGCAACAAAAGTTCTAACAAATGAACCTACACTAAACCCTCCAATATAGAATGAAGATCCAGTTACCCCGGTATCATTTGAAAAATCCACTGTAATTGAGGAACATCAACAAACAAAGACACGCCGGTATGTAAGAGTGAATCATTCTGAAGATCAGATAATTGGAAACAAGTATAAAGGAGTTATGACAAGAGGAAGATTGGAAAATGAAGAGATATGTCTTATTTCTCAAATTGAACCATCATCTGTTAATGAGGCATGTCAAGATGAATACTGGATTAAAGCTATGGAAGAAGAATTAGAGAAAATTGAGAAAAATAACACTTGGACATTAGTTCCCCGACCTAAAGATAAAAATATGATTGGAACCAAATGGGTATTCAGAAACAAACTTAATGAAGATGGGAAGGTAATCAAAAATTAAGCAAGACTAGTGTGTAAGGGATATTCTCAGAAAGAAGGAATTGATTATAATGAAACCTTTGCACCGGTAGCTAGAATTGTGGCAGTTGGATTATTTTTAGCTTTTGCAGCACACAAGAACTACAAAGTTTATCAAATGGACATTAAATGTGCATTTCTAAATGGAGATCTTGAAGAAGAAGTTTAAATTGAACAACCTGATGGATTTTCTTTAACAGACAACAAAGATATGTTTTGTAGGTTAAGGAAAGCATTGTATGGTTTGAAACAAGCTCCAAGAGCTTGGTATGCAAGGTTAGATAAGTATCTTTTGAAAATTGGTTTTTCTAAAGGCAATGCAGACAACAATTTATATTATAAAGTGACTAATGATGACATCTTGGTTATAGAAGTTTTTGCTGATGATATAATCTTTGGAGGAGAAGATAGATTATGTAAAGACTTTTCTATTGAAATGCAACAAGAATTTGAAATGTCTATGATTGGAGAAATAAAATTCTTTTTAGGATTGCAGATTTCTCAGACTATAAAGTTATATTCTTGAGTCAATCCAAGTACTTGAAAGAGTTACTAAAGAAATCTGGGATGGAGAACTCTAAACCGGTAAGCACACCTATGACTACAAATGACAAATTATCACTAAGGGATGAATTTACTCCTGTTAATCTGACTAGGTACAAATCTATGATAGGAGGTCTACTGTATTTGACACAAACCAGACCTGATATTATGAATACATTATGTATTTTTTCAAGATTTCAGAGTAATCCTAGAGAAAATGATGAATCGGCTGTAAAAATGATTTTTCGATACTTACAAGGTACTACGGATCTTGGATTATGGTATCCTAGAGATGAAAACTTTGAATTATGTGCATATACAGATGCAAATTGGGTAGGAGATTTGGATGATAGAAAAAGCACCACCAGCGGAGCATTTTTTCTTGGAAACAGATTGATTTCTTGGTTGAACAAGAAACAAAGTTGTACGTCTTTATCAACAACAGAATTAGAATATGTTGTAGTAGCAACTAACTATACATAGGTATTATGGCTTAAGAAAATGTTGAAGGACATAAAGGTAAAATGCAAGGAACCTATTACTATCTATTGTGATAACACTGCAGCAATTGATATATCTAAGAATCTGGTATTACATTCTAAAACCAAACATGTTCTATCAAACTGAATTTTCTAAGGGAACATGTTGAAGCAAAAGAAATAAAACTGGTTTATGTGAATACTAAAGAGCAGATTGCAGGTATTTTCACTAAACCTCTGCCTAAGGAGATTTTTGAATATCTCAGAGATCAACTTGGGGTCATACCCCCACCGGTAGAGACTTAGGAAGTTGATGATTGTCATCAATTGATAGAATTAACAGAGAAATCTTTTATTCCGGCTTTGATGAGGAAGCTACTTCTCAGGGGGAGTAGTTGGTATACTGAATTGGTTCGTATTTTGTATTTTTTTTACTTTGGCATTTGATGTCAAAGGGGGAGAAATTGTTATTTGGGAGAGATTATTACTCTCTGTATCTATATTTTGATTTCTTATTATTGGAAGATTTTTGTTTTTTGGTATTTGGCATTTCTGTTTTGGCACTTTGATGGTTTTTCCATCTTGTGTTGCCATCAATGCCAAAGGGGGAGATTGTTGGTATTTTGGTATGGTTTTGTCATTGATGTCAACACCTACTAAACACTTATCAACTCTGGCACTTTGGAGAATCAATAACATTCACCGGCAAGCAAATGACTTATACACAGTCACTAGTATCTGGTACACCGGCAGTATATAATGATCACCGACACTTGGAATGATATGGAAAACACATGGTTATGTCGAAGACATCGTTTGGACACTTTGTCTTGGAGGTTTGTTAATTGACATATTCATATTTACATATTTGTTGTCACCAGCAAATAGGTTCAGGATACACACCGATAGGTTTATCTTTTTCAGATTAGCATGACACGCTATGAAGATGACTTATTGTTGTTGTAAATGCATGAAGCCGACATGTTGAATTGGTTATTATATCGGGTATTATTTTATTTGTAAATTGATTTTATTGTATTATCCTTTAGAGCCGACCTACTAAAATTGGTCTTAGGGTATGGTATAAATGTAAGATCTTATTTGTAAGATCGGAAGTGGAATGCGAAAAAGGATTGTGTGAAGGTATATGTGAGAATCTGCAGTAGTATCATCTGATTGTGGGTAAAGTTTCCCACCGTGGTATATGTGTTATGTGTTGTGGATGACTTTGTCTTTTTGTTTCTTGCATTAATCCCTAGCAGTATTGCAATTAATTTTTAAAACTGTCTACCAACATATTAGACTGGTTTACTGGTATTAGGCATTAAGCTGGTTAAGTTGTTTTTGGTTTGAATTTATTTGACAATTGATTAACCCCCCCATCTCAGTTGTCTCCGGGACCTAACAATTGGTATCAGAGCTGAGTCCTCTTTTTGCAGAAGTTTAACAGCTTGAGGTGATCCAATGTCTACTAGCTATTTCAGAAAGGACAATCCTAAACTTGATGGAACCAACTATGGCATATGGAAGATCGGAATGGAGACACGTCTAATTTGCATTGGAAAGGACATCTGGGATGTTACAAAGAATGGTTATATTGCTCCTACTCCTGGTCATCCTAATCCACCTACCTTGGGTAAAGATGAAGAAAATCTTTGCAAAGCAAGAGAAGCACTTTTGAGCACATTATCAGATCAGCAAATCATGGGATTATTTGATAGGTCTACTGCTAAATCTATTTGTGATCATTTGGAAACACTGAATGAAGGAGATTCCATAGCCAAAATTGCAAAACTTGAAAGCTTCCAGGTCAGGTATGAACATCTAAAAATGAAAGAAGATGAAAGGATTTCTGCTTTTATGGAAAGAGTAAATGAAATTGTCTTGGGTATTAAATGTTGTGGAGGAACCTTAAGTGAGGATGAAATTGTTTCAAAAGTTTTAAGAGGATTGCCACTAGCATATAAAATGAAAGTCATTGCTATAAATGAGTTGAGAACAATGCTTAATACATCAGTAACTAGGGATACATTGATTGGAAAACTTTTAGCTTTTGAAATTGAAGGATTTGGTCCTGTTGCTACTATAAAGATAGATTTATCTTTTAAAGCATCTACATCATCTACACCATCATTTGACAAGTCTGATTGGAAAGCCTTTTATGTAAGAGAACTTGAAGAAAGCAGGAAAGAAAATGAAGAACTTGAAGAACTTGAAGCACTATTTGCAAGAAAAATGCCTAAAGGTCTAGTTGGAAGTAAGTATGAAGGTAAAGCACCCTTTAAATGTTTTAACTGCAATGAGATTGGTCATATGGCTTCAAGATGGCCTAATAGACATGCTAGACTAAGAGAAGAAGCTAGAAGAACATACAAGCCTAACCCTGAATATCAAAGATAAAGATTTAAGAAGAATAAAGACAAATCCTGTTACATTGCTGATGAAGGAGTGACTGATGATTCTGATGAAGATCCAAAAGACAATGGATGGGTTTTTGTTGCTATAACAAAAGATCAATCGACACCTACTGCTCAACCGATAGAACAAGCCTTGGTAGCTAAAGTTGAAGATAAGAATGAATGGATCATTGATTCAGGATGCTCACATCATATGACTGGTGATAAGAGTAAATTCCTAACCTTTCAGGAGTATAATGGAGGTCTTGTAAGATTTGGAGATGATAAAGCTTGTTTGATCAAAGGTAAGGGTACAATATCTTTTAATGGTAAGAATAATATTGACAATGTCTACTATGTTGAAAGTTTAAAGCATAATCTTTTGAGTGTCGGTCAATTAGTTGAGAAAGGATTTTAGTTACAATTCAAAAATGGAAAATGCAAAATCATGAATAGAACTGGTTTGGAAATTGCAACTGGTAATCAAACTAGAGGTAATATCTTTCATTTGAATAACAGTGAAAAGACATGCTTGATTTCACATATTGACGAAAGTTGGCTATGGCATAAGAGACTCTGTCATGTAAATTTTGATTGTATGGTGAAAATCAGTACTACTAAGGTATTTAGAGATTTACCTTAAATTTTCAAACCTCACAATACAGTATGTAAGGAATGTCAATTTGGAAAACAAGTTATAGCTACTTTCAAAAATATTCCACAAAAATCCAATAATGCTCTTGACTTAATTCATACTGATTTATGTGGTCCAGCTAGAACTAAAAGTTTACAAGGTGATAGATATTTCATGCTAATCATTGATGACTATTCTAGAATGTGTTGGGTTACTTTTCTCAGAGAAAAATCAGAAGCACTTGGAAAGTTCAAACTATTCAAAGCTATGGTAGAAAATGAAACCGGTAAGAAAATCAAATGTCTTAGATCAGATCAAGGAGGAGAATTTACATCTAAGGAATTTAATACATTCTGTGAAGTGAATGGAATCAGAAGAGAACTGTCAGCACCTCGGACACCACACTAGAATGGAGTTGTAGAAAGAAAAAATAGAACTATATTGGATGTAGCCATAAGTGTGTTATCAGAAGTAAACCTACCACATGTATATTGGAGAGAAGCAGCAAGTACAATGATCTATACATTCAACCAAGTTCACATCAAAGATGAAACCGGTAAGAGCCCTCATGAACTATGGTTTGGTATTACTCCTACTCTCAAATATTTCAGAATATTTTTAAGCAAATGTTATAGCAGAAGAGATGAGTATATTGGCAAATTTGATCCTAGAAGTGATGAAGGAATATTTCTTGGTTATTCATGTAAGAGTAAGGCATATACATGTTTTAACAAAAGATTGCATAAAATCGTTGAAAGTACAAATGTGAAGATTGATGAACAATTCAGAGGAACTTCAAGTTATATAGACTCTGAACTGACAACAAAATTTTTGACAAATGAACCTACACTAAATCCACTGGTACAGAATGAAGATTCAGTTACCCCATTATCATCTGAAAATTCCACTATAACTGAGGAACAACACCAAACAAAGACACCCCGATATGTACGACTTAATCATTCTGAAGATCAGATAATTGGGAACAAGTATAAAGGAGTTATGACAAGAGGAAGATTGGAAAATGAAGAGGTATGTCTTATTTCTCAAATTGAACCATCATCTATTAATGAGGCATGTGAATATGAACACTTGATTAAAGCTATGGAGGAAGAATTAGAGCAAATTGAGAAAAATAACACTTGGACATTAGTTCCCTGGCCTAAAGATAAAAATGTGATTGGAACCAAATGGGTATTCAGAAACAAACTTAATGAAGATGGCAAGGTAATCAGAAATAAAGAAAGGCTAGTGTGTAAGGGATATTCTCAGAAAGAAGGAATTGATTATAATGAAACCTTTGCATTAGTACCTAGAATTGAGGTAGTTAGATTATTTTTAGCTTTTGCAGCATACAAGAACTACAAAGTTTATCAAATGGACATTAAATGTGCATTTCTGAATGGAGATCTTGAAGAAGAAGTTTATATTGAACAACTTGATGGATTTTCTTTGACAGACAACAAAGATATAGTTTACAGGTTAAGGAAAACATTGTATGGGTTGAAACAAGCTCCAAGAGCTTGGTATGCAAGATTAGATAAGTATCTTTTGAAAATTGGTTTTTCTAAAGGTAATGCCAATAGTAATTTATATTATAAAGTGACTAATGATGAAATTTTGGTTATAGAAGTTTTGGTTGATGATATAATCTTTGGAGGAGAAGATGAATTATGTAAATAATTTTTTGTTGAAATACAACAAGAATTTGAAATGTCTATTATTGGAGAAATAAAATTCTTTTTAGGATTGCAGATTTCTTAGACTGATAAAGGTATATTCTTGAGTCAATCCAAGTACTTAAAAGAGTTACTAAAGAAATTTTGGATGGATAACTCTAAACTAGTAAGAACACCTATGACTACAAATGAAAAATTATCACTAAGGGATGAATCTACACCTATTAATCTAACTAGGTACAAATCTATGGTACGAGGTTTACTGTATTTGACACAAACCAGACCTGATATCATGAATGCAACATATATTGTTTCAAGATTTCAGTGTAATCCTAGAGAAAATCATGAATCGGTTGGAAAAAGGATTTTTCGGTACTTACAAGGTACTACAGATCTTGGATTATGGTATCCTAGAGATGAAAACTTTGAATTATGTGCATATACATATGCAAATTGGGTAGGAGATTTGGATGATAGAAAAAGCACCACCGACGGAGCATTTTTTCTTGGAAACAGATTGATTTCTTGGTTGAGTAAGAAACAAAGTTTTACATCTTTATCAACAGTAGAATCAGAATATGTTGCAGCAGCAACTAACTATACACAAGTATTATGGCTTAAACAAATGTTGAAGGAAATAAAGGTAAAATGCAAGGCACATATTACTATCTATTGTGATAACACTGTAACAATTGATATATCTAAGAATCCGGTATTACATTCTAAAACCAAACATGTTTCTATCAAACTGAATTTTCTAAGGGAACATGTTGAAGCAAAAGAAATAAAACTGGTTTATGTTAATACTAAAGAGTAGATTTCAGATATTTTCACTAAACCTCTGCCTAAGGATACTTTTGAATATCTCAGAGATCAACTTGGGGTCATACCCCCACCTATAGAGACTTAGGAAGTTGATGATTATCATCAACTGGCAGAATTAACAGATAAAATATTTTATTTCAGCTTTGATGAGGAAGCTACTTCTCAGGGGGAGTAGTTCGTATACTGAATTGGTTGGTATTTTTTATTTTTTTCCTTTGGCATTTTATGTCAAATGGGGAGAGATTGGTATGGAAAAACACAATGAAAACACATGTTGCTCCCAGGGGGAGAGATTATTATTTTGGGAGAGATTATTACTCTCTGTATCTATATTTTGATTTCCAGTTATGATCTCTTTTTGGAGATTGTTGGTTTTTGGTATTTGGCATTTCTGTTTTGGCACTTTGATGGTTTTTCCATCTTGTGTTACCATCAATGCCAAAGGGGGAGATTGTTGGTATTTTGGTATGGTTTTGTCATTGATGTCAACACCTACTAAACACTTATCAACTTTGGCACTTTGGAGAATCAGCAACATTCACCGGCAAGCAAATGACTTATGAACAATCACCGATATCTGGTACACCGACAGGATATAATGATCACCGACACTTGGAATGATATGGAAAACACATGGTTATGTCGAAGACATCATTTGGACACTTTGTATTCAAGGTTTGTTAATTGACATATTCATATTTGCATATTTGTTGTCACCGACAAATAGGTCCAGGTTACACCGACAGGTTTATCTTTTCCAGATCAGCATGGCACGCTATGGAGATGACTTATTATTGTTGTAAATACATTAAGCTGACATGTTGAATCAGTTATTGCATTGGGCATTAATTTATATGTAAATTAATTTTATTGTATTATCCTTTAGAGTCGACCTACTAAAATTGGTCTTAGGGTATGGTATAAATATAAGATCTTATTTGTAAGATCAAGTGTGGAATGCGAAAAAGGATTGTGTGAATATATATGGAAGAATAAGAAGAGCTATACACGTAGACATCATTTGAAGGTTGAAGGAGGGTTTCTGTGAAGACAATCAGAACTACACCAGTAATGAATCCAACATATAAGGATGCTAATTTAAGCAGTACATTCTTATTGGATTTAACCATCTAATTGTAGTCAGTGTGACTCCCATTTGTGATTGAGCAGTGCGCTCTAGGCACTTGGCCTTTCTAAATGTGCATACCCCATTTGTATACACTTACTATCTATAGTAGTATCATCTGATTGTGGGTAAGGTTTCCCACTGTGGTTTTTCCCTTTACAGGGTTTCCACGTACACATATTGGTGTTATGTGTTTTGGATGATTTTGTCTTTTTGTTTCATGCATTAATCCCTATCGGTATTTCAATTAACTGTTAAAACTGTCTACCGACATATTAGACCGGTTTACCAGTATTAGGCATTAAGTTGGTTAAGTTATTTTTGGTTTGAATTTATTTGACAACTGATTCACCCCCCCTCTCAGTTGTCTCTAGGACCTAACACTACCCTGTTAGGGATTTACAAGTTAAGGCATGTTAGGACCTACCCAGTTAGGGGATTTTACTGCTGCAAACTGTTAGGGAAACAAAAGTTCAAATGATCTTCATATAACACCTCTGTGTCTGATAGGATCCACTTTAGATCCTCAAAACGTCAATAACACATTAATACAGAGCTTCACTAATCACCACACAATTAGAATCGCAATATTCACCTTCGATCTTATCAACATACTCATTTATACACATACCAACTTGATACCTCATCACACTTTTTATAAACATCAATTTTAGTCATCTACAACCTTGGAACAATTTCCTAGGCTCATTGAATCTAGACATTCATGCAATATACACTTTACTTATGTCGGCCACTGACATAACAAATCAAAACCTATGTCATTTTACTGATTTAAGTGATTATATTACTACTAATTAAGTGTTCATCAGAATGTCTTCTCTGTACATCAAATCTCGCTTGTCCGATTGAATCTACCAATGTGGTTATGAACATAGCTCCAAATACTTATCTCCATCATCTCTGTAAAAACATATCATCCAACTCTTCATGAATCCCCTATATCGGTTGTTGGAATGCAACTCTGTCTCTATTTATCGATTGAGATCCTAATTACCAATTCTCTGCTAAAATGACTTCTGTATCGATTAAACCTTACCGGTTGGCTTCCAAGACTTAGATGACCACAAAAAAATTGTTTCCATCAATGACAACACAAGACTTAGTCATCAAACATGAATCTCAATCTCTTCATCACATTCACCGATTAATCATTTACTGGATGCAAATCACCAACCATCTTTACCGGTTCAGTCAAATTCCAACAACCTCTAGCAACTCTCCCCCAATCCAATCTAAATTAGCCTTGTAGAGTTCTATAGGCAGTTCATCAACTGAATTAGCTATGCCATTACTAAAGGAATTTATTATATTTACAATCTCATCCATATAAATGCCCTTATCTAAAGATGTATCATCCTCATTAGAAACCTTGAGGGGGGTATTCTTTATACAAGACTCCCTAGCTTTAGAAGAGTTATGATGATTATCTTAAGATGAAAATAATGTCTTGAAAAAAGAATAAAAGGTTTCTTTCATGAACTCACTATTTTTAGACGTAAGACCATCTACATTAATGTGGTAAACACTTTCTTTATCCTATTTTTTCTTTATGATATTAAAGAAGTACTTAGATCCCTTACTCCCTTCATGGAGCTAGGTCATCTCGGCTCTAATCCTAGCACCTTGATGTTGGTAATTTTGGATCTTCCTAAGAAGATATTTGGTTCTGACAAATTTTTTTTCCAAAGAGAGTTCCCCATTATTTATTTGAATATATCCCTCAAGATCCATAAGTTTAGTTTGCAACACAAAATCAATTTCTCCCTATGCATAGCCTTCTTTTTCTATACAATGTTGAATAAGGTCCTCCAAGGAGATACAATAAAATCTCAATTTTGCAATGTTGAACCGTTGTTGATATTTATAGAAAGCACAAAAACTACTCTAATACCATTAGACAATGATGGTCATTAAAAAGAGAAGTATTAAGTTTGAAACAAGAAGAGGAAATTCTTGAAAGGATAGCACCAAACTCAACATAAGAAAGATATAGATAGCCTCTCCTTATCATCTGGCTTGAAGGTGAAAAACCCTTTATGTTCATAAAACCTATCTAGTCTAGATTAAATTCTCTTGTTCAAAGATTGGTTGTTACATCATGTGAACCAAATATCCTTTAATTATATTTTCTTTTCCTTCGAAGGATCCATAAAAAAGGGTGATCTTTTCATCCTAGACTAAAAATATAGTTTATTGCCTTTCCACAAGCCATCTTTATCCCCAACCTTATGCTTTTTATACTCCAACATATTGAGATCACTAGCAATAAGCCAAAGGATCCTAGAGAGATTACAGGTCATCCAATCCCAAAGCTCACATATCTTATTATAATCATTTGAGGCATATATAGAGTAGAGTTCATACATTTTATAATCAATTTTAATATTGACCCAAATGATCCAGTCACGAGGAGAAATACCCCAATGCAACACAAACTTAGCAAGAATAACAAAACCTTCTTTTCATTTCTCTTACAAGGTAGAAAAGGCCTAAGAAAATTTCTAAATAAAGTTAAAGATGCATTCTTTTCGAAATCAAACCACTCTAATTTCTTGCTAGCAAAGGACATCTAATCTAGCCCCATCCTTGCAAAAATACTCAAGAATATATTTTCTATTAGGGGACTCAAGTCCTCTAACATTCCAACTATATATAATATATCTCATTAAGGGGATACTATATCTCATTAAGGGGAAGGAAGTTGGGAAAGGCCCTTTTGGTTTTTATATAATATTTCAAAATGTTGTGGAATATTGTCCTTTTTAGAGGAGTCATCCTCATTGGGATTCTTATCTTCCTTTCCTTTCTTACCACCCTCCTTAAGGGATTTAATACTTTTGGATCTCTCAAGTTGTTTCCTCTTCTTATATCTTTTAGCACCTTTAGTTTCCCCTGAATTATATGAGCTAATTCAAATTTAGAAGTAGAGTAAAAGGGGTTGAATCAGGTAAGAATTGGGACCTCCAATCCATGATTGGTAAGAATCCCCAAGGCCTTGGATTTTTAATGTTTAACAACATTTGATCATGACCAATTTTTTTTTACTAACACTACCTTCAAGACTAACACTACCATATTTTCCATAGTAGAGAAGACACCCAATTTGGGGTATGGGTTTTCCAAAGCTATAACCACCTCAATCTCTCCTTCAACTAAGTGGTCTAAAAGAGAAATCATAGGGATATCATCCTAATAGGGCCTCATGTTTGAAGGGAAGGAACCTAGATTGTCTTCTTTATTAGTAGAGACCATATTTGTGTCAACATTTTTGTTCTTGTCTATAGAGTTAGTCAAACCATATTGGGATAAATTTCCTTAACCATTTTCTCACAAGAAGATTCATCATTAATTGATGATTTTTTCATATCATTATCACCATTATTATAATTATTATTCACATTACTAAAAAGATAACACTATTCACAAAAAAATTTGGACAAGTGTTTTTTTAATTGTCCATTTCTTTTACATAAAAATTAAGGATTCAAAGTACCAAACAATTTTGTTTCATAGGTAATCAATTTAGCGTAATTCTTTTTTTTTGTATTAAGTATCATAGAATCACAAAGCTTATTTTTTGAGGCAAACTTATTACAAATACTAGCTCCTTTTGAGCACCAAACTAGAAACAACAATTGGAAGACCAAGGGTCACAACTTAGAAATCCACTTTAAACAATGATACAACCAATGGAAGACCAAGAGTCACAACTTAGAATTATACACAAAGGTGTCCCTCATGGGAGTTGAACTTGGGTCTCCACATTGAGAACTCAATACTTTAACCAACTAAGCTCAACCCCTTGGACTAGTATAAAATTTAACAACAATCACATCAATAATAACAATAGATGACAATAAATAAATTAGGACTCTTGCATGTAAATGGGGTAGAGTAATCCTAGAGTTTTCCACTTGTAGCACATTTCCAATTGGTCATAAGTATATTAGGGATGAATCTACATAGTTGTGGAGGAACAACTTTAATTTTCATCCATATAGGGGTACATTTAGCCATAATCTCTTCACCCTTTTCTTCTAGTGACTAAGAGATGACACTAAATAATGAATGCCCCAGGTTCCAAAATCATTTTTTCAACATCCTATTTTGCATAGAGAGGCTTTGAAAGAATGCAAGAAACAAACCTTTTTGCAACATTCTACAAAAAGAAACATAGATACCCCATTTTTTCCCCCAAACATTTAGATTCCAATCATAAAAGAACTTATTAGAAGGTAATAAATTGTAGCCTGATATTCTTAAGATAGTTCTCTTCACTTGTAACAACATGCAACATATCAAGGTTCAGAGAAATAGAGTGAATCTTGACAATAGTACGTGCTTTACCATTTTATCCATCTTCAAAGTCTCTACCCTAGACAACACTTTCATTTCACATTCTAGCTACCCGACTCAACCTTAGAACAAAGGGCCTCTTTGTATGAAGGCTTATGCAGACCAAGTGAAGCTAAAGAGACATCAACTATAGGTTCAATAGGGCTACCTAAAATTTCATTAGAATCAATTTGTGTATCATTCTTAAATCCATCACTAGCACTAATCATAACAATTGTTATGGGGACATTAACTGTGGGGTTAGAATGGACAAAAGATAGTAAAGAGAGATGATACTAGACTCAACTATCTCCACCACCGAATCTATTCACAAGGAAAGACTTGTCTCTAGTGTCAAGAGAAGGGTGGAGGAGGAAAAAATTAAATTTAAATTTAAATATACACAAGAAAATAACCACATAAAACAAACCCTTTAACTCAATCAAACGAAAAACCACCAATACCACAAATATCTTGAAGAAGAGAATGAATATCACAAAGAATTCCAAGGCAATGTAGGATACTAATCTGAGAACTTGAAAGTGACAACAAAATCTCCAAGGTGAAGAAATGGAAGATGATCATTCAACTTCGTCAAAGCTCCTACCGCTCACCTCTTCTCAATTATCCAAGTATTCTAGGAAGCTACTAAATAAAGAAAATTTTATAATAATAATATTAGATATATGTGTAATTACAACATTTAAATAAATATCCATAATATGGTACATGCTTCTAATTTTCTATAAATCCCAAGTATGATTAAACTATTCTTATACCAAATTAATCTATAATATAAAAAAAATTATGCTTGTAGAAAATAGTAGTTAATGACTTTAATGACTATACTAATTATATTCAAATAAATGATATCTATGAAAAAAATAATTCTGGGAAAGAGATGTTAACAAATAATTTATATCCTAGAAACCCCTTGAAAGGATGATAGTAGCTTTAATAGTGAAAAATGCATTTCTATCAATTTATTATTATGAGTTACAAAAATAAAATTAGATGTAAAATATTATGGACATAATTTTCCTTTTACTTCACTGAATTACATACTCACTATCATGGTTATGTCATGCCATCATGAAATTTTACTTCTCAATGTTCTACAACACTCAAATCTATCTCTCATTCCTCATACCATCTCTCTTGTCCATAAATGAGTAATAAAATGTCCTCGTGCACTAGGAGGTCCCAACAATAGAATTAGAAGGAGAAACATTAAAATGTTCACTTCAAATTATGTGAACTTGTGTTGGTACAAATCCACCATTCTTGAAAATCTTGTTGGTTATAAAATGACAGATGAAATTATAAAATCATCTTGGTGCCTTTGAAAATGTACCTTATTGAGAATTGGTGGTTTTACTACATCATATTTTATAGGTCATCTCTAAGAGTTATGGCTATTGAAAGTGATTCCTTTGATAAATTTTAATTTTCTCAATCTTTTATGGATCATAATAGCTATAAAAAAATGACACTATGTCCCATAGATCACAATATCAATGACAATCATAAAAAGAACATAGATAAAGCATAATATTATATTATATGTGTAGTGTCATAAATTGTATCTCTCTATAATTTCACACTCATTTTGGGCTCACTTTGGTGGTTATGCCTCATGCCCTTGATTAAGGTTTGACTGTGTCTAATCTATAGCCATTTTTAGAATCCTAACACAATTCGATGCTCATTGATTTTTATCCTAGCTCAAAAATCTATGACTATGGCACCAAACGCCATAGACCTCAAGACTATTGCACCTAGCACCATGGTCCAACCATTTTGGGCTCAAATTCAAGAACTCCTAATAGTTGGGAAAATAGAAAGCAAGAAAGTGCTTCTTGATGTTAGCCTTCAAAATTTTAACCTAAAAAGGTGTAATTCATGTGTAAATACAACTCTCTCTCTCTCTCATTTGAACTCCTATCCCATCAAGTTATAATTCCTCTTAATTCCAATTGAGCATTCAATTAGACATGTTCAAAGCAATTGCGAATATATTTGAAGTCAAGCATTCAAGCTTTTAAGTTTATAAATCATGATTAATTTATGTGTTCCTCCATGAATGAAGTCATGCACTAACACCTATCAAGAAATATCAAGTTGTTTGAGGCTTGAAGGAAGGGAGTTTCAAATCAAGGTATCATTTCTCAATTCAAGCATTTGCTTAGGGTTTTCTGTCTCTACCCTACTAGGGGTAAGCTCTTTGCCATCCAACATTGGTATAGTGGGGGTGGAAACACTTAGGGTTTGAATTAAGAAAAACCTATACAAACAACATTTTTCCCTCTTTTTTTTGTTTAGTTTATAGATATGACAACCAAAAGTTATGAAATTGCATAGAGTCGACTGAGACATAATTTCAAATTTTGAATAGGTGAAAAACCTTAGTCTAACCACGTTAAATAACTCCTCCTAGGTTACAAATCAACATAAGGGCATGGACAAGATCTCATCACAAAAGTTTCATCATATGAAGGTCATGCCAATCTAGATGTTGTAGTTCAATTTTGAGAAAAAGAAAAAGATAGTTCTAAAAAGAATTAGTTTACAAGAGATGATCACCGAGATTGAAACACCGAGTTAAAAAAAGAGAGCCATAAATATTTTTTTAAACTTAAATAAATGAACAAGGGGAGATGATAGAAGACATTGCATCTCCCTTAGCTGATAAAGATGATAGGGAAATGACTTCCTCAATTTATCAAGTCTCCTAAGTAAGTTTGGGAAGGTAAATTAAATTGGGAGAAGTGGCCACTCTTGATGGTGCATAAAAAAAAAAGTTAAGCTAAAGATGTAGAAGAAACATCACTCAAAACAAGAGGTGAAGACCCAAGTGGCGTAATATAGGTAGTTCATCAAGGATCTTGTTACAATTTTAGCATCCTAGACTGTAAGAAAACATGTACCTTGATTGATCCCTTAGGCAGAAATGAATTCACTTTTCGTAATGAAGAGAAAGGTCACAACTATAGACACTTGGGTTGCTCAATATTTGTGTAAGATAAGATCAATTTTGATTAATTATTTTATGGTATATATAGATGCCTCTCAAATACAGATAGAAATGTTAGCCTATGCAAGCTTGTAAGATAAAAAATCCAAAACACTCCAAAAATAGATTGATTTGATGAAAGAGATAAAGGAGTTGAGTGAAGAAGTGGTTAAAGAGGTTAATATTTTGGGAGAAGAAGAGTGTGGCTTCATGCAAAGTGGTTTGGATACGTTGGAGTTGAAACTGCCAGTCAAAGAGAAGTATAGGACTAAGATATTGAAGTTCCACTACCTTATGTTGGATGAACATCAAGCTTACAAGGAATTCATAATGGTCAATTTGGGGGCTCACTTTCTTAGGTCAGATTCAGAGTAGTTGGATACCATAGAATTCATACTCTCTCAATGGGACAAAATAGTGGAAGATAAATTCAGCTCAAGTAGGAAATTTAATGAGCAATTTTTGAATGGTTTCTTAGAGTTGGTTACTGCAATTGAGCATGCCACAAAGGTAGTAGTTGCCTTGGAAGATATAGTGGAAAAATTGAATGAGGTAGTTTGAGTTGCTTAATTTTGGATTGATTGGATAGATAAGCTTGATGAAGAACCCTTGGGTCAATGTTTGGACAACTACAAGGAGTATGAGAGGAGGCTCAAGCAAACAACCATCTCATGAAATCAAAATTTTGAATTCTTTATTCTTTTAATTAATTATTTCATTTAATGGACCAAACAAATAAGAGAGAGATAAGTCCTAGTTGTAACATGGAACCCTTATCTTTTTCTTGCAAGAGAATCACCAACACAACCAGTCAATTGTAGTAAAAAGTACTATCACGTTTCCTTCACCTTCCAACAGTTCAGTTTCTTCTTCTTTGTATACATGAGTTCTAACTCCAATTGATATAGTGTGGTATGACACGTATGGATGACAACTTCCGGTTCTAGTGCATTACAACTCACACCCCTCATTCTTGGCGACCAATACTTTCCCTTTTTGGGTAATAAATGTTTAATTTTGGCCAAACAACTTGCATTTTGGTTGTGTTTCCAAGAAATATTGGGTGGAATTATCCCCTATTTTGAGGAGGTCTCCTATAAATGTAATTTATCAACTCATTTTGGAGGTCTATAAATTGATGACTTGAGGTCCATAGTTTTAGTAAAATTTCAACATTTTCTTTGTTGTCCTCATTTTTTATTATGTAACAAAAATGGGATAACCCCTACAAATTTTTGTCCAAATTCGTAATTCCCCTCTATAAAATCATTTTTCAAGGTAATTTTTTTGCTTCTTTAGTCTTGTCTAGGATTTTTGTATCCTACTTTAAATCGTTAATTTGTAAAATTAACACAAGTCTTCCTTTGAAGAGTTTTTATAGAACTGGTGTAAAATCGGAGTTTAATCGGATTCTACACTTGTTTTATGATCCTAGTTACAATTGGGAGTTATATCTCTGAATTACACCTGTTTATGTTTTAAAGTGCAAATCAAACATATAACTCCAAATTGCACCTAATTTTTGGAGATAGCACAAAATGTGCATTTCGGGTTTACAACCTCGAAATGCACATTTATTTTGCACGATTTTGAATTTATTGATAAGTGTTTGAAATATTTCTAGTTTCTTCTTCTTCTTGCCTTTTATATTTTCTTTTTCTTATTTTATTCCTTTTTGTTCTTATCTCCTTTGCATTGTGGTTTTAGTTCCCTCCTCAATTGCAGTTCGTTGGAAGGATTTGGAGTCAAATTTTCTTACCTTAGAATCTTTTCATTTTCCTTGGTAAGTTGTTTTTTTTTCTTTGTTTTTGATCTTTTCCTTTTGTTATTTATCATTGCTTAGGGTTTTGTATCATTTTTTAGTGTTGTTTGAATTGATGAATTCAATCAACACCCATGATGTTGATCATATTCACCAATTTAAACAATATTTCCAAACCCTCTTTTATTGTTTTTGATTCATTGTTAATAGTATGGTTCAGACCCTTGAGTTCAAATAACACCAAGCTTATTCATTACCACTATGGTGTAAGGCAAGGTTGCAACCCTGACTTACATTGAGCTCTTCCCTTTTGGTGTAAGATGACATTGTAACCCCACCTTACACCAACACCAAACATTAAAACTAAAAATGCTTTGTGTGGTGTATGTCGGGGCCGTAACCTCAACTTACACGAGGTCTTTCCTTTTTGGTGTAGGCCGGGCAAGGCCCCGACATACACCCACATGACACGAAATACCAAACTTTGTGAAGTTTCTTTGCTTGGTGTGATTCAGGTTTTCAAATTTAGATCACACCAATATCATTGTCTTTCCACAATAGTGTAAATTAGGTTTTTAAACCCGATCTACACCATATTTTATGTGCTCTTTGCAAGTGTATATTGGGTTTAAAAACCTGATTTACACCATTTAAATAAGTCAAATCTTTTTCTAAGTGTAAATCGAACTTATAAGTACAAAATACACTTGTTAACAACACACCTATTTTAGGTATAAATTGGGTTTACACCAAATGCACACACATGTAAATCAGGGTTACAAACCTGATTTACACCCAAAGGCAACTGTGAACTACTAAATGGATTAGGGTTTTTGGAACCCTAATGATGATAATCTGGCATGTTGGACATGGTGATGATATTTTTTTAAATGTTGTAGTTTCAATTATAGTCAGATGATAGAGCAATCTCCAAGTAAAAGAAATATGAAGTTTAAGAAGCAAGATCCTCATTCGGTCTTTCCATCTTCTTCAGTGTCATCTAATATTGACAAAAACTAGAGACATGGAAATTGATCATGTCGATCTGGAAGAATTTATTAAGAAGGGCAAAAAGCCACCCGAATATTAGAGAATGGAGACAATTATCAATAGTGGCATTCACTTAGTTGCAACTTTTCCAATGTCTGCCAAAAACCTTGAATTTGTGTTAGCATTGGCCAATAGGCTTGATCCAGTGAGTCATCCTTAGATACTCCACAAGATAATATTGAAAAAGTGTTTCTCCCAAATTTGTCTAAAGTATCTTCTCTTATGTTGGAATATTTTTATTATTTCATGTTAGAGATTGAACTTGCACCCAAAGTTTCAGTCATAGAGAACCCACCTGCAATTCTGACTTCTACCCCTCCTATTGTGACTGCAAATGTATAGGAGCATGAACTTTCATCTTAGGTATTGGACACAAGGGTTGAAGATGACACACATTTACCACCTCGGTTAGTCTCTAACACTCACAAGAGGAAGAAATAATTTATCTCCCCAAATGACTTTGATTTCAACTAGTTGGTTCCTGTCAAGCCGAAGGTTACAAACAAGGCTAAGACTTTGTCTAGATTCAAGGTAGATAAGTCAAAGAATAAGTATTTTGAACTTACAGTACCTTCTCTAGATACAAACATTGACAAAATACAACCTATAAATTATGTCATTAGTAGAATTGATTTAGGCAAACAAACCCATGAAGGAACTGTAGAGAATCCTTGTGGCAAAGTATAATGAAGAAAAGATAAAAAAAGATAAGCTTAAGAAAAAAGTGGAACAACTCACCTCTATGATGATTAAGATAACAAAGTATTCAGAGGTAATTGAGAGAGTGACTTCCTCAATTGACGAGAAAGTCATAAAAAATGTTGAGCATGTAACTTCATGTGGGAGATCAGTGGGTGAATGGATGGACAAAATGTTGAGTCAAGGAACACATCTTCTATGCTTTGCAGTTACATTGATTACCAATTTGGAAGGTGTTAAGTCTGAAGTAGATAAAACACTGAATCTTCTTTCACAAGAGTTGGAGATATAGGAAAAAGACTTCGACTCTTGGTTGAAGTTAGAAGATTACCAAGAGAAGATTTTCAGCTAGATGTTTTGATTTGTAATGGAGTACTTTCTTTAAGAGACATGTATATTGAATAAAGAGAAGCATTGGAACATCAGATGAACACCATAGAAATGCTCACCAAGGATATGTGAAAGGAACAAAAAGAATGTAATGACAAAGGAAAGGAAATCATTGAAAAGGTATCAGAGCTTCCTTGTACATTCCTGGATCAGAATCAGAAGTTTCTTCATGAAGATGTTATCATCAAAGAATTCAACTTGCTAATTGAAGAAGAGGTTGACAAAGAAATTTTTTAATATCTTCAATTGACAAATTGATAGATATTTTGGTTAATCTGTTGGAATCAATGAACATTGAGAAAGGGGAGGGGGGGTGAATCATTGTTTTACAATTCACAAATTTATTAAACTGATTCTTAAACCACCAGATGCATAAGAATGGAAGTAAAGTGCAGAAACATAAACCAATTAACCACAAAAACATAACACGAGAATTTTTACGTGGAAACTCGGAAAGGGGTAAACCATTGTGGGATTTGAACCCACACTATTATTATACATTGATCAAGAGTATGATAATATTACAAAAGGGGAATGCACTTGCATTTAGGCCCACTGCCTAGAGCTCATTGCTCAAATACAAAAGAGAGCTACAACCCCGGAGGACTCACTATCCTACAAATGATTAAAATAGTGTTTGCACTGAATAATAACATCTACTAATGCCAAATAACAGTTCCAGTTAAGCTCAAGAGTTCTTCTACTATTGTTTTATCTCTCTACTCTATTCTACAGTGTTGGCTTGGTGATGATTGTAATGAATTCATCACTTGTTGTCATTGATGAAACACTCTCACACACACATATGATTATATTGACTACTAGTGTAATTTCAATTGTTTACACTAACAACCAGTATGTTAGAGGTTTATCTCTAACCGGTATGTGCATAAGAGACAACCTATGGTTATACTAAGTCAACATCAAGATGGAGATCAAGTAGATACTCAAGGAAAATAGTTCATATGTTTTATTCAAACCGGTACTAGTTGTTCCAACTGGTATTTGTTAATTTTTGTGATAAGTTACCAACACCGACTACTTAGCGGTAATTTTTGTGATGAGTTATGGTCACTTGTCCAGATACACTGCACCTAGGAAATTGTGTCGTGATTTCCTTAGACCTACATAAGATTTGAATGTTTATTTAAAAGACATCTTAGTGAATCACTTGAGAGAGATGTAATGTAACTGATGGTATGCATGAAGAGCAAAATTTTTTGTTCAAGAGCGATAAGTGTTAAGATGAAGAGTGTGATGAAGAGAAATGTTGAATGTACTTAGAAGGATCTGATCAAGCAAGTATTGTGCTACTCAAAACAAATCAAACCATTATTGTTGTTTTCTAACCATTACAACATAATCAAATCCCTTAACCGGGTGAGCTCTAACAAGCTTCAATGTATAAATCCTCTAACAAGGTGATCCATTAGTTTGGATTCTTAAATCCTCCAACAAGGTTACTCCTAATAGGGTACAACTCTTAACAAGATATAAGCTTCTAATCAAGATTTGAGATCTCTAACAAGATTCGCTCATAGCATAGCACTTTGAAGACCTTAACCAATTAGTTATCTATTACTGCAGATAGTTGACTTGTGAGTTCCATCTCACCATGGTTTTTACCTATTTGAGTTTTCCACGTATAAACACTTGTGTTATGGTGGATGCTTTACTTTTTTGTGGATGGTGTTATATCATTTTGGATTGCATGCATTGTGTTTAAAATATTTGTTAAGTTCATCTACCGGTTAGCGTTTGAAATAGTGTTTAATTTGGTGTCACTGATTCAACCCCCCCTCTCAGTGCTTTTCAAGTCCATCATGCAGCTTTGTCATATACCGGAGCACTAAAACCTTCTATCACATTCACAAAACTTTGCACATTAGCCCATACAATATTCTCACACTCATACCATCTTCAAAATGTTCAAATGAATCATTCTTATATATCTGCATCAACAAATAAATCAATTCTTATGTCGGCTTCCAAAAACCACATAACATGCAACATGAAATGTGTAACTTTAAGTCAGCTCAATTCATCCACAAATTCATATGCAGACCTAAAAAAGATGATATAAAGCTTTACTCATATCGACTCATTTACCTCAAACTCAGAACCAATCACTGAAATCATCCCAAAGATTCTGGATCACATGTTATACCAAAATAGCTTTGTTCTACCTGGATTACCAGATAGAAGACCTTAAATCTCACTCATGAATCAACACCAAATACTAGGATTATAGAATAAGCTACCTCGAACCTCAAATCATCTGCCTCTAAAACTGCAACCAAAGTTATGCATCCAAAATCAAGTTCTGCACAATATACTCATACTTTGTCAGATATTGTATTCCACCTTTGAGACTTGTGCCTAATGGATAATACAACTTCCAAAAAATCAAATCTACATATACTGGATATGATTTATGAACTGAGTTACCATCAATGACAACTCCTAAAGATCACTCATGCATCAATTTTTCCTAGAACAATGTCTCTTGCCAACAATCTCCCCCTTTGGCATTGATGGCAACACTGTGAAAAATGACACAGGCAAAATTTCAAAACTCAAAAATCTCCAAGACTCAACAAGCTCTGCCTGAGAATATACACCATTTTTCACTTCACTCTCTCCCCCTTTGGCATCAATGGAAAAGGTGGATATTCACCAAAATTTATATACAGGAGTGTACACAGTTACAAAAATTTGAAAATATCTACAAAAATTATTTTTAGGCACAACAGGTGATCATCCCAACCCTTCTTCAAACTCTCCAAAATATTGATTAGACCACTAAAAAGATAGGTGTGCATCTCTTCTCCTCTACGATCTATTGAAAAACTCTTATTCTAAGCATTCATTGCATATTTCTTACTACTAATTAGTGTATCTAGCCGGGGATTGATTTATCCTTTTCCTGATTTAAGCTCTTAATCCTATCAAGTATACCCATAACTTGAGCTTCAAAATTGCTAGCTGGGACTGATTAAGGTGCATAGGATTGAGATATGATAGCTAATTGCCCTTCACACTATTTTATTTTCTTGTCAATGTCAATAGTAAACTTAGGCAAAATTAGACATGACTTATATATTTGACCGCCTTCATCTAATGCATCTTGTATGTTCTTCATAACAGTTATCAAATTGGCCCTATCTCCTTCAATCATCTTCAAAATTGTCCTCAATCTCATAGCTTTTAATTGAGTCAAAAATTTAGCATCTGCCGCTCTCTCCAAAGACACAAAATGAGAGTCTACTACATTAAGCATGCTTCTAAGCTTACTAGAGGAAGTATCACCCGAATCACACTTAAAGGATGGCAAAATTTTCTCCAATACATTTGTGGCCAAGGTTATCAACTCTTTGTTTGTGGTGTGAGACTTGAGTAAGTCCTCACTTGCTTTTTCTTGAGCAAGATTTGCTAGCTTCAATGCTTGGATGGGAGATAATAAACTCAAATCTTTTGGCCCTTGAGTGAAATCATCCGAGTTAGTGACAATTTGTTTTCCCTTGTTTGCTAAAGTGTCTCTTGCCACTGTCACCAGAGCCTGATCACTTATCTTTTATCCCTTCTCCTTCTCTTCCACCTCTTCACTTGCATCTTTCACAAAATATTCACCCTTATCAGCATCAACCTCTCCATTTCCTTCATCAACTTCTCCAATCTCCTCAATTGCCTTTTCAGAGTCAACCTCCATCACCGGAGGATTTTCTTTAACTTCATCAAAGATTCCAACATTCTAATCATCAACAACTGTAGTTTGATTATTTGTTTGCTCTGTTGGAATGGCTTGCTTAGTTGGGTGCCATTTTATGCTGAACTTACCTCATATGTGTGCTCTTCCAAAAAATATTTCAAAATTATTTCGATCTCTTTAGTCACTTCATCTATTTTCTTGAGTATTATCTTATTAACTCACTTTTTGCTTCTAAATCTATCTTTTGCAATCTTAAGCAATTTATCAACTCTAACCTTAGAAATTATAGAAGACAAATTGACTAATACATATTCTTTTATTCTCTCATCCTCCAAACTATCTATATGCCTCTTAGCATCCAAAATATCATATAATCCCTTCGCAATAATAGATGACAACTCTATCAAGGCTTTGCTATAAACATTCATATAATTTACAACAACTTCCTCTAATGCTCTTTGGTCATTTTCATCACAATTCTCATAATATATAGATACATTCTTCAAATTACCTTCCTTTACCACTTCATCAATTATTTCAATTAATGGGGGTACAACAGTATAATTACCTTCTATCTTTTCATTCTTTAGAGCTTCATCTAGCTCAAACTTAGGCTTCTAGCTTGATCTGGCTCTATCGAATGGTTCAACTGCAGTTCTTGGTTTATTGCTTGGTTGGGCTTTACTGGATTGAGGCTTGTTCACTACCCTAGCATAGGTATCAATCTCCTTTACCTCTCTTACTACTTCATTAGACTCTATCTCTACATCTTCAACAATGGCTGCAACATATACCCTTTGTGGCTTTCCTTTCTTTTTCTTCTCGACTGCACCGGTTGACTTGGTTTGTGGCTTAGGTGGAGAAATAGGCTTTTGTCCACTAGAGGTAGGTGTTGACCTGGTTTTCCTTGGCTTGGTTTTCTTGTGAGGAGTGGAGAATGGTTTTGTCTTCTTAGGCTTTACCTTGCCCTCCTCCTTCATAATATTCTGCTCTCTAGCCCTTTGAACAACTTCCTTTGTTATAACCCTTTTCTTTGCAAGATCTTCAACTTCTTTTCTGATCTTCCTCTTCCTTCCGGGCTTAGTGAATTTCTTATGCAAGTCTATATTTTTCTCCTTACAAGTGTCAAATCTCTCTTCTTTCTCATCAATGGGTTTACTCAACAGGTGTTGAGCATATGCATCAAGTGCGTTTCCATATGCTTCATACCCCATGGGAATGATCCATATGGTTCTTGGTTCTACTGCCTCCATATGGAATTGGTCTTTGTCTACCATAAAGCATATGGTGTCTTAATATTATCCTACAATGTCCTTTTGAATCCCTTCTCTGCTTTGCATCATAGCTCGAGATGATTTAAAATAACCCCACAAAGAAGATTTATGTGCTACTACATAACCCAATCCTTGCAAACCTTCTTTAATTTGAACTTCCACTGGTTTATCATAAGCCCATTGTACTTTTCCTACACTAGGGAATTCATTCAAAAAGTAAAGTGCCAAATAGATAATCAAAGAACCAAACTTTAAAACATGCTTCTTGTCTTGTTTAATCTTCTTTAGATTGCTCATTAATTCACTAAGAAGCACTCCAGTCATATCATATTTCTTATCCTCCTTGAGTATCTGATAGGCTGCATATATTGCAGTACAAGATGCTGAATTTTGTTTGTTAGACTGTCACACCTTATATCCTATCACCATTGAATAAAATCTCACATCATATTCAATGATATCACTTATTGTCATTGATCGGTTATCATGCTAGGATCCAATTACCTTTGTCATTGTGGTGTTCTTGACATGTCTCAGATTGGGGATCTCACAGGTTGCATTTAAATAGGTTACCGATTGAATGGATTGCTTTGTGATCTTATGTGGTCTATCTAGCCATATAAACTAATCATGGATTTAGCTCAAGACATACCTGACCCTTGAATTCATCAAAAACTAGAAAGTGGACAAATTGGATGAAACC
Organism: Cryptomeria japonica; assembly: GCF_030272615.1. Taxonomy (NCBI): domain Eukaryota; kingdom Viridiplantae; phylum Streptophyta; class Pinopsida; order Cupressales; family Cupressaceae; genus Cryptomeria; species Cryptomeria japonica. Next base: position 626,277,458 of record NC_081408.1, on the reverse strand, counting down.
CTTGTCTTGCAGTGATTTGAATTCAGGCTTAAGATTCCCCATATCATCCATCATATGATTGATGTATAATGATAACATATCTGCATTGCCAAGCTCTTTGATATTGCAGTGAATATATGCCCTAATATCCTCATTATGCAACACTCCATACAACATAGAGGAAAATGCTCTATTTAGATAACCCTCGATCGATTTGGATGGATGTTTCTTGAATACTAACCTTGCCCTATCATTTATTTCTACTACCAATAGAGTTTCTACACTAGATGATGATGCCATTTCAAAATAGGGTATGAAAAACAACTCAAACATGCATAAATACCTTTTCAATTTCAACTGGATGCTAGGAATCACTGTCGGATTGCTTCAAGATTTCTTATCGCTTCTTAATATCATTTTCCTCACTCTCCTGCTCTTTCTCTTTCTTCCCAATGTGAGGAATGAATGATAAAATGCTTTTTTATCCTCTGAAAACCTAACTTTAAGTTGTAATAAATGCACAACCCTAAAGGCTTTCCAGATAATTTGATTTTCAAGAATTTATCACCAGATTCTTAAATAGGCATGTAATATTTTAGATATCAACTACACAACTAATATTGATCATCTGGAACGTTCCTCGTCCGGAGACAGATCTCTAAAAGGGGGTTTTAAGGATCTTCATGAAAAGCTTCCCCCTAAGGTCAAATGCCTTAGTTACTCGATGAGGCTCTCGTATGCTTAGAAGTGTGGAATCCTATGAATGAGAAACAAATCAAGCACACCAATGAAAAATCATATTAGAGATTAGAAATCATAAACAAGTTAGTGAAACAAGATCTCTAAATTCATCTCATTGTTCTCTATCTCCAAGGATCCTTCAAATCAAGGTGGCTCTCAGCTTGGAAGAGCACTTGATCTCAATTAACTGATAATGATGTTGTAATAATGTTATTTGCATGAAGATTGCATTAATGAAATGTTATGTTGTCATTGATGTCAACTTATTGATAATGATGTTGTTATAATGTTGTTTTGTAACCGGTAGGAAGAGCTAGTGAAGGGAACTGTAACCAGTAGGTGAGTTTGTGGAGTGAACCGGTATTGCTAAGTAATGGAGAGTTGAACCGGTAAATCCTACCTGTTGATTTGATAAACCCTATCTGATTAAGTTTGTTGTATTGGTTTATGATCTGATAATGAGCGGTAATGACTATGACACGTATGCATGTTATATGAGAAGATATTCAAAGTGTTTTTGGTGCATTGAGATAACAGTTTAATCTTGGGAATGAGCAAGTATATTGCATGTAATTCAAACCGCGTGATGAGTTACAGAGTTCGATGAAGTGGTGATCAAAGAGTCATCGAGGCTATCTTGAATGATGTGCATAGATTGTTATATAATCCTACGATCATACTTGAACCGAATTGTTTGTAATCTCTATGAGAGAATTAGCTTTTTATTGTGTTACCAACCTGATGATTTGTTTATAAGGTCGATGAGTTGTTTTGTTGAAGAGTTGGCAAATTTCTAGTTGAGTGTGTGGTTGCCAAACTAGATGATGTATCTGCAGTTTGTGTAAAGGCAGATAGGAGCATGAAAAGGATCTGAACAAGCAAGTGTAGTGCTATTCAAATAGATCAGCAAACCCCTGTTGTTTTCTAACAATTACAACAGTTAAATCTTCTAACTGGGTAAGCTCTACAAGCTTAGTGTTATTCAAATCCTCTAACTAGGTGGTCCATTAGTTTGGATTTCAAATCCTCTACCAAGGTTACTCCTCACAAGGTATTGCTTCTAATAGGGCATTATAGTCAATCCCTTAACTGGGTGGTCCCTAAAAGGATCTATTCTTAACATGACTTTTTGCAAAGCTTTAACAGGCTTGGCTCCTAATAGGGCAAACTTCAAAAGAGTTCATAATACTTGTGGGTATTCATCCCCACCATGGTTTTTAACATTTGGGTTTCCACGTCAAAAATATTGTGTCAAGTGGTGAATTTTTTTGAAGTTATGTTTATATTGGTTGAATTGCTTAATTGCTTAATCCACTTTGATAAGTTATGTTAATCGACAACAATCTGAAATGAGGTTTTAATTATGTCATTAAAGTATTTAGATGTTTGTGAGTTTCAAGTTGTTTACTATTAATCTGTTATAACAATCAACCTGTTTATCTTGACAGTGATATTGCATTTGTAGTTCAGTGGTTTAACTTGTCAGTTTAGAGTTTGCTTTGAGAGGTTGATTTTGAGATAGGTGAAAGTTTATATTACTTTTTGTATCTACTGATTCACCCCCCCCCCCTCTCTGTAGTTGAAAAGATCCTTATTCTTTCATCATACCATCATGAAACATTATATTAGAGATTAGAAATCATAAACAAGTTAGTGAAACAAGATCTCTAAAGCTGTCTCATTGTTCTCTATCTCCAAGGATAAATCAAGGTGGCTCTCAACTTGGTAGAGCACTTGATCTCTAGGATGACCACCTAAAGAATGAGGGATAATATGATAAAAGATCTAAATGCAAGTGCAACTAAGATCTTAATGATGTGCTATTGATATGGAGCTATGATATGGTGCAAGATAACAAGATTAGTATGATATTAAGCGAGCATTAGTATGATATGAAGATGATATTGATCTAGAATGAAAATGAAACTAATATGATAAGCTAAAACATGATAAAAATCTATGCTATGATGATATTCAAATGATCTAAAATCCTTAGTGTTATGTGCCTATGTGTAGATGCATGAAAACTTGGATATTCTAAAATGGAGGAAATGGAGCTCTATTTATAGAAGAAATGATCAAATGGATGGTCAAGATTAGGTAATCTTAACAAGGGCCAGGATTGAAAGTTATTCAATCCTTGTGAGGTTTTCAATCCAATCCTAGGTTGACAAATATCACCCTGAGGAGGCTTGAGAGGATATGTAAGAGGCATTAAATACCTGAGAAGACATGGTTGTTACCTTGGGAGGTAAGGTCATGATTGAGTTAATGGATAACCAGTGGATAAAGATTTTACCCAAAGGGTAAACTCTTGTGCAAGGGTTAATAGGATAACTAGGGTCAAAGAAATGAGTGCTTGATGAGACCCATGGATTAGATGAGGGTTGAGTTAGAGGGAAAGTCTCTAACAATGGGTGAAAGTTTGATTAACCATTAACTGTTAGGAAGACTTTGGAGACAAATTTGTAAGAGCCTTACAAATTTGGGGAACTCAACAAGTTAACTTCTTGAAGAGATAAAGTATTTAATGCATTTAGAAGACTTTCTTCCAAATTTGGAGAAGTGAATTCCCCAAATTTAGGGATGTGACATGATAGAAGGATTAAGGATAGTTAAGTGGGATTGGAGGGGTTCTAGAAGAATGCTTAGGATGCAAGTGGAAAATGTAGGAAGATGCAAGTGGGAGATATGGGAGATATGTAGGTAGTTTTTCCACGTGTTGACTTCTCGGTGTCTCATGCTTTATTCAGGCTCTTCATCCCTCTCAACATTTTTATGGGATCGTGTAGAAACTAGCATGACTTAAGTTGATTCAATATGTGATTGGATCCTTAGGAAAATAAGATAAATTTATTTTTCCTCCTTGGTTGATAAGTTGAGAGAATGTTGATTTTTGTTTAAAGGCATGTTATTTCAAAGCTTCCTAGTCAAACTCCATTCCTTTACTGCGTAGATAGTTATGAAAGTGATGTAAGAAAGTGCGGTGTTCTAGGAAAAGTTTACGATTTATGTAGAGAAATTTTCTTCTTTTTAAGATTTTCTTTTGGCTTGGTTGTTTTCTCTTTAAATCAGTTTTTTGATGAAGATTCTTCCTTTGTAACTATTGAGAAGTGGTCATACACTTGATCATAGTTAATTATTGTTGATAGGTTGACGTTGATAAAAAATACTTGGTTTTGGATACTCAAGCATGCTTAGTTTGAATAGAGGGTTTGATATGCCCTCTAGTTTCCTGACCAAGTGCGTCAAATGATATGGATAAAAGTCCCCCGATTTTGGAAACTTGATTTGACTAACTTGAATACCTTACTAGGTATTTGATGTTGATCTTGAGTTGGATGAAAACTTATGATCACTAGATTGATACTTCTCTGATTTGGAAAACAAAAATCGGTCTGTGAAAATTGAAAATAAAAGACTTCTTAAAAGGGCATTTGAATCCATTTTTGTTATCTAAGAATCTCTGTTGGATAAGCCTCTGTTTCAAATGTGCTAATCAAATGCACTACAGGATTGTTTAAAAGTGCCATTGATTTGATTAAATGTGCCACATGATGTTTCCTATGCACCAATGTTTGGGTTGAATGCGGTACAAAATATTTCCTATGCACCATAGATTTACTCAAATGCGCCACAGGATGCTTCCTATGCACCACTGTTTTGGTTGAATGTGCTACAAGATGATTTATATGCACCACAAATTTACTCAAATGCTCTATTTTGTGTTTTGCATGATTTTGACTCAAATTTTGAACTGATTTTGGATGTTTAATTTTTTACAAGATGTTTTAAGAATTATGACAAGAATACACAACAAGCATGAAGACAATGGTCATTCTAATTCTAAACATTGAGAATATGTTTGTTTGAGGATGTTTTCAAGTCCCCAATTTTTCATTATTTTAGACATAAGAAAAAAATACCAAGTAGACTCTTTAATCAAGGGTCATCAATAATACCATAGCCCACATCTCGATACTGTTGGGATCCAAGAACACTTGGGGGGGGTGAATTAGTGTTCTACTAGAATGATGAAATTTATCCTTATTAACACAACTCAAAAACCAGTAAACATAAAAGCAGTTAACAATAAGTAAAAATCAAAACACATAGATGAACACCATAACACCATAGATTTATACGTAGGAAAAGCTATGCTGGGATTGGAGACCCACCATATCTATCCACTGATCAGATACATAAATATTACAACAAGGGGAATGCACATGCAGGAAGGCCAACAACCTAGAGCACACTACTCATCACAAAGGTTCCTTACTAACTACAAAAGATATCCAGACTACAATCTGGAAATAATAATGAACTGCGAGAATAACAACTCCTATGCTTGAGTATAGTTCCGGTTAAGCTCAATGTCGAAGGTCTTAAACCTCTTACACAAACCCAATTTGATCACCTATGATCGACCAAATCCTCTGCATATGATTACAACTTTATTCACACACAGATAATCCCATAACAACGACCAATGATCTACAAAGAGATCTTACATTGTATTTATACCAACCCGGGACCTAAACAATTAGGTCGGCCACCTAAAAGATAATACAATAAATCCATTACATAAAACCACAAACCAATGATAATCCAAGTCGGCCTAAGACCAAAACAACATTAAGCAAACAATAAATCCAATCAGTAACACATCGGGAGCATCCACCAACACGTTACATAAATTGGTCCATAACCTAGCAGAATAAGACTGGACGTAAAATACATCACCACAAACCAAATGAAATACCACCAATCAACTAGAACACGAACAAGATAACCATCAACATCCTAAAAACCTTCTAGAAGCCGCAACAACACCACTTATTTAATCCATCAAAAGATCTTCAATAAAGCTCTGTCGGTAGAACCCTTACCGATAACCAAAAGGCTTACTAGAACATATGATAGCTTCCGAATCACCAAATCCTGAAACAATTGAATGTGACATGCATTTGAATAACATGAATGATCAAACCAAACCAATTCCACCAATCAGAATATACCGAAGACAAATCTCCTGATCATCATCAAAGTCCAACCACTCTACAGGAACTTGATAGACAACCAAAGAAGCTAGTGTTGACATGAATGACAAACATCAATGTAACACATAATCAATTCCTCCAAATTGCCAACAATTTCCCCCTTTGGCATTGATGGCAACACTAGATGTGAAAAACATCCAAGTGCCAAGAAGTGCCAAACAAGTCTCCCCCAATGGAAGACATCCCATATATCAATGAAGTCCTGAACCAAATAACCAAACCATAGACCAAACTCCCCCTATGACTGATATCTTTGTTAAGCTCTATTTTTCACATGTATATCTCTCCCCCTTTGACATTAATGCCAGAAATATGACATAACCGTCAAAGAAAAATCATAGAACCTCTGAACCACATGGCTGAGTACTCCCCCAGAGTAGAAGCACCATCTCATCAATCGGAAATGAATAATAGTTCTCATAATGCATATCAGTCTGATATCAATCAGCATCACTCAAGTCTCAACCAGAGGGGCAGCGACCCCCAATCGATCTCTAAAATACTCAAATGATTCCTTGGGCAAAGGTTTAGTGAAGATATCTGCAATCTTCTCTTTAGTGTTCACATAAACCAATCTGACTTCATTTGCTTCCACCTTTTCCTCAAAAAGTTATACTTGATTGATATGTGCTTTGTCTTAGAATGAAATACTAGATTCTCTGATATGTCAATAGAAATAGAGTTATCATAGTGAATAACTACCCGTTCATTACAATCTACCCTTATATCCTTCAAAATTTGCTTCATCCATAGAACTTGTGTACAACTTGTAGCAGCAACAACATACTCATCTTCAACAGTATGTAAAGAAGTACATGACTATTTCTTTTTGATCCATGAAACAAGTTTACAAGAAAGAAAGCTCCACCGGATGTGTTTTTCCAGTCATCTATATCTCCATCCCAATCCACATATGAATATGCACATAGTGCAAAGTTATCAACAATCAAAAACCATACCCGAAGATCCTTGAAAATATCTGAAAATCCTAGCTACCGGAGCAAGGATTCAACATAATAAATTCCTTCCTTCTAAAAATATCCTTTGCAAACCAATCTAGCCTTGTTCCTCGCAACTTGACCATCTTCATTCAATTTATTCCTTAAAACCCATTTAGTTCTAATAACATTCTTATTTTTAGGTTAGGAAACTAAAGTCCATGTGTTGTTCTTTTCTATCTGATCCAATTCCTCTTCCATAGCTTTCATCCAACATTCATCCTTATGTGCTTCAACTACCGATGTCGGTTCAATTAAGAAAGTAAGCATACCTCATCAGTTGCCAACCTTCTCCTAATGATCTAATCATCTTACATACCTAGGAGTCTTTTGGTGTTTTGTTCCTCTGCTCTAATCTTCAGTTACTGTTGAATTTTCTGATATTTTCGGGGTAACTAGTTCAACATTTTGTTTTGATATAGATGTTATCGGTTCAGTTATGATCATTTCCACTTCCGATTCCATCTCATAAGTTCTAATTTGACCTCAATACTGCTCATCCACCTTGACATTAACACTCTCCACAATTCTCTGCAATCTTTTGCTATAACATCTAAGTGCTTTGATTTTATTTGAATAACCAATAAATATCCCTTCACCACATCTAGAATCAAACTTTCCAATTCACTGCCAAAGCTTCTGAAAAACTTAACTGTAGATGTATGACCAAACCATAACTCATAAAGTGACTTACCGATAAACCAAACCAAATCCAAGATCCAACAAATCTTTGCTGGTTAACCTTCAAACTAACTTCTCCAAAATCTGAAATAGGCTTTCAGACCACTACTAGGGGCAATGCAAGATCTGTCATCAATTTGCCTCCCCCTAAGGTGAATGCCTTAGTTACTAGACGAGTTTCTTGCAGGTGTAGGAACATTCTGCTCTGCAGGTTGAGTAACTGGGGTATGTGCTTCTGTCGGATGAACATCTGCAGTATTTGATTTTGTCAGTGGACCCTCAGACTTCATAACCCACTTCTTCCCATGCTCCTTCTGAATATCATCAACCTTCTATGTTCCCTTCTCATCAGATTTTTCATTCCCTACCAATAGGTTCTTGCTTCTGCAAAATTTAACAATATGTCCTACTTTGTTGCATCCATAACAAGTGACATTGTTCTTTTGAATTGCCTTGTTCTAACCTTGACCATTCCTTGACCTACATTGATTAGCCATATGCCCAAACTTTCCACATGCATGACATTTTACATTGATTTTAGAATTTGCTGTCTTATGACCATACTTTTTGCAATTGAAACATTGAATGGTACCTGAATTAATATTCTAATTGACTCTATTTCTGCATTAACTTTCCATACAACCAAACTTATTACAAATAAAATATCTACCATTAAATTTATGTGCATTGGGTTTCCTTACCAGTGACCTCTGATTTTGGTTGTTTGGTGGATTCTCCTGATTTGCAGTATCAGAGCTTTCTCCATGCTCAAATCCAAGACCTCTAGTGTCTCCACTGTCCCTTTGATTCTTCAATAACTCATAAAGCTTAGCAGAACTAACCTTGAACTTATCTTTGTATTCATTTGCAGCATCCAAATCACCTCTTAGGATTATCATCATTCTTTCCAAGCCTTGCTCATTGTTATGTGATTGCACCAATTCAGTTTTGAACACATCATTCTCATGCACCAACCTAATGCATATATCAAATCTATCTTTCAGAGAATTGGAAAGATTTTCTTCATTCTTCTTCTAGTCTGTAATCTCCTTAGACATCCTCATGATCAGGGCTTGTATTTCATTCTTCATGACACCATTTTCCTAACTCAACTTCTGACATAGTTCCTTTAAAGCATTCTTCTCTTCATCATCCTGATTTTATAATTGATCACATAGTTCTTTCCTTTTAGGTTGTGTAGATGACAACCTCTCTTACAAGTAAGGATGAATTATTTTGCAGATCTTTGCTCATCTTTAGTAGAATTCAGCTCATCTTGTAGCTTCATGTTCTTCAATCTTTCAGAATCATAGTCATCAAGTTCTACTTCAAGTTCTTTGTTCAAACTCATCTCCATGAATTCCGGATGCAGGATCTTCTTCAAGTTGTTAGACTTATTCCGAGGCACCAGGCTCTGATACCAATTGTTGGGATCAAATAACACTAAGAGGGGGGGTGAATCAGTGTTCTACCAGAATGATGAAATTTATCCTTATTAACACAACAACTCAACAACTGGTAAACATAAAAGTAGACAACAATAAGTAACAATGCAACCACACAGATGAACACCATAACGCCACAAATTTATACGTGGAAAACCTCAATGAGTAAAAACCATGGTGGGATTCCACAATATCTATCCATTGATCAGATGAATAAATATTACAACAAGGGGCCTACACATGCAGGAAGGCCAACAACCTAGAGTGCATTGCTCATCACAAAGGAGCCTCACTGACTACAAAAGATATCAACTACAATCCAGAAATAAGAATGAACTACAAGAATAAAATCTATTATGCTTGAGTGTAGTTCAAGTTAAGCTCAATGTTGGAGTTTTTAAACCTCTTACACAAACCCAATTCAATCACCTATGATCGACCAAATCCTCTGCATATGATTACAACTTTATTCGCACATAGATAATCCCATAACCACAACTGATGATCTACAAAGAGATCTTACATCATATTTATACCAACCCGGTACCTAAACAATTAGGTTGACCACCTAAAAGATACTACAATAAATCAATTACAAAAACCCACAAACCAATGATAATATAAGTCAGCCTAAGACCGAAATAACATTAACCAAATAATAAATCCAACTAGTAACGCATCAGGAGCATCCACCAACATGTTACATAAACCAATCCATAACCTAGAAGAATAATACTGGACCTAAAATAGGTTGCCATAAACCAAATGAAATACTACCAATCAACTGGAACGCGAACAAGATAACCATCAGAATCCTGAAAACCTTCTAGAAGCCACACCAACACCACTTATTGAATCCATCAAAATATCTTCAATAAAGCTAGAAGAAAGTATGCATGTGCTACAAAACTATGTAAATGTGCTAGAACAGGTTACATGTGTGCCATAACAGGCTTCCTATGCACTAAAATAAAGACTAAATGAGCTACAAGACATAATAAATGTGCTATAATAAAGTGCCTATGCATGAAATTGAGGTACTACATGTTAAAAAATTCTTGTCGATCATCCTGCGAAAAAAAAGTTATTAATGTCTAAAAAATAGGGTTGAGCCCCATGATGGGCACCAAAAATGTATGCTTAGAAGTGTAGAATTCTCCAAATGAGAAACAAATCAAGTACACCAATGAAACATTATATTAGAGATTAGAAATCATAAAAAAGTTAGTGAAACAAGATCTCTAAAGCCATCTCATTGTTCTCTATCTCCATGGATTCTTAAAATCAAGGTGGCTCTCAGCTTGGAAGAGCACTTGATCTCTAGGATGACTACCTAAAGAACGAGGGATAATATGATAACAGATCTAAATCCAAGTGAAACTAGGATCGTAATGGTGTGCTATTGATATGGATCTATGATATGGTGCAAGATAATAAGATTTGTATGATATTAAGCTAGCATGAGTATGATGTGAAGATGATATTGATCTAGAATGGAAATGAAACTAACATGATAAGCTAAAACATGATAAAAATCTATGCTATGATGATATTCAAATGATCTAAACTAATTATTCTAACAAAGAGAGGCAAAATGCTTAGTGTTATGTGACTATACTATAGATGCATGGAAACTTGGATATTCTAAAATGAAGGAAATGGAGCTCTATTTATAGAAGAAATGATCAAATGGATGGTCAAGATTGAAAGTTATTCAATCCTTGTGAGGTTTTCAATCCAATCCTAGGTTGACAAATGTATGCTTCTACTATGTTCTTTTCTTGACACATGGGATCATCTGGTAATGACCATTGGGAGTAAAACAACCATGCTCACAATAGAAGGGGTGGTTGCTTCGCTACTGTTAGAAGAAACATGAAGAAAATCTTTTGAGATGGTCAAGGAGGTTCTAGCTGTTAGAGGCAAGCAAGAGGACAAGAAGTCTAAATCCAAGTCAGAGGAAAGTTCTAAGTCTCCTGGAAAGAAGTCCAAAGCAAAGTGTTGGAATTATGGGCAGACTAGTCATATCCGAAAGGATTACAGAGAGAAGAAGAAAAATAAGAGTTCTTCAGATTCTGGGTCCTCTCAGAATGATGATGGAGATGCCTTCTGAGCTACTTTGGCAAGTCAGAGATCTATTGATGTTTGGTTCAATCTTCATGAAGAATATGTTTATCACGATGCCATGTAAGACTTGGTACCATGTTTGGTAGTGATGTATATTCATCAGTTGATGGTGGATGATCTTCATGTGACGGAAGATGCTGACATCTTGAGGATTCATAAGTCCTTGGTAGAGATGTTGTTTATGTTTTAACATGTTATTCTTGTTAGGCTATTTTTTATTGTGTCGTGGTACATTCTTGAGATGCATTTAGAGTTATGGCATGATATGGAGGTGCTCAGATGGAGCATGTTATCTCTTTGGATGAGATGTTTTAGATCATGGTTGTCATGTTTAAGTTCTTGATTCTGCAGTTGGAATTTTGACATTGATCTTGGTTATTTTTTGTGTTTTGAGGACATTGATCATTTGCTTGATACTTCATGATATTATGGTTTTTCATTCAGAGTTTTGGCATGGGTTGATCAGTTAAGGGTACTCATGGATACATGGAAATATAGTATACCTTAGAGGTATGTATAGTTGGATGTGCTAACACTTGTTGTAGGTGCTTTGCCAGCTATGTTTGTGACTAATGTTGGTACATTCGGTTAACCTTTTTGGATCAAGAGTTTTGTATTCTTGGGAGACAGAGTTATGTTTTTCTGTAAGACAGATTATATGGTTTTCTCAGTGGATAGCTTCTATGTGTGTCCAGTGGCAGTGGCATGGTAGAAGGTAGGTATGTCCATGAATGAGATGTGACTACTTTGCAGGTATCTCAATTATGCACATAGTAAATTCTATTTCTTGATGATTTATGATCAAGTGGTATATCAACATTGATGGGATTTAGAGTCCATGTTTCTTAGGTATGTCTGTAAGTGTTTGGCAATCCAGCGAATTCCTCGTCAAGTGGGAGATTGTTGGAAATGTGCCTTGAATTAACTTGACTTGTGTTCAGACTGATCAGAGTAACCTATCCTGATGGAAAAGTTGTTAGAGTGACTCTTGCCGATGGGCCAATGGAACCCTCTTCTTGTGATCATCTATTGGGTGAGCAAGTCCAAGTGGATCAACAACTATCGCTATACCGCTATGGCGAGATGCACGAAAGTTATCCATTGCGGCTTGGCAACCTAGTGGTGGGGCCCGACAAGAGAGAAGCTAAGGTGAGATAACAATCGATCAGATCAAGGTTGATCTAATGGTGGTTACTAGGTCACAATGGGAAACTGCTCATTAGAATATCCATCGTGACCCAGTAAAAAAGAAGAGCTTCATTCTGGGTGGATAGTGAGGTCGTGCTAAGGTGGCATGGTAGGGACCCTGGAGCCAATCAGGAAGTGACATGTGGAATAAGTGAGTGGCTAAGGTGAGTTAAAGGCTAAGTAGATTGCAGATGATTAGATGGTGATCACAGAAGATGTGATGGTGGTTGCTAGGTCTTGATGGGAAATTGCTCGTTAGACTTTCCATCGCGACCCAACAACAAATAAGAGCTTCATTCTGGGTAGTTAGTGAGGTCATGCTAAGGTGGCAGGGCAAGGACCTCGGAGCCAATCAGGTGGTACCACGTGGTGGAGCATAGAAAGAGGAAAGGGGTATCATCGAAGATCAAGAGAACTAGTTGTTTGCTATACCAATACATGATGAGATCACCTTCAACAATTGGGTTGATATCAGTGATCAAGTTGATAATATGGAAGCTATGTCGATGGCCCGATCGAGTCGTTGTGGTGTCATCGGGTGATTGGGTCTACCTATTGAAGGCTATCTCGATAAACCAATGGAGCTGATTTGTTTGTAGCCACATTAGTGGATTCATCTACTGGTTCATCAGGAGATTGGAGCAATGCCTTTGTGGTCTTTTCAATGGCTGATGGAGTAGAGACCAACTACGAGTGTGCGTTCGAACCGAAGTCCAAAAGGTAAAACACTTGGACACTGAAGATGGTCTTGTCGGTATATATTAATACGAACCAATCTGACTTCCTAATGAATGTGGGATAATGGATGAGTCATGGATACAGGACGGTCGACGGTTAGATTTCTTGGCAGTTGGAGCAACTAATTGTTGTGTGAATTGCATTCGATATAAGTAATCAGAGTAGCCAAACGAAACTGAAGAGCAATGTTCGTTAGGTGGATGGATGTTATTGAATGACAGACGGTTGGACTCCATAACGGTTATGCTTAACTGATATGTTGTAATTGATGGCTGATATATATGTTGCTAGAGATGTAACCGAAGTGTGAGAGAGGTTATTGTGTGATGTATGGTGTGGAGTCTTGTTGGAAGCTTGAGTGTTCTATATAGGTGATGATTGTGATCCGAACATAGATTCTAAGAGAAAATTCTTGTGAAGAGGATCTATAACTTTATTTTAACCTTTTGTTAACTGTGAATAAAGTAATCTCTCTTTGGTGGTGGGATTTTTACCTGTAAGGGTTTTCCCATGTAAATTTGGTGCTAACTCTTTGTTGTGTTTTCTGTGTGATTAGTTTTCCATTAGTCTGTGTATATCTTAATGTTCTGCAAAATAATTTAAAGACATACTTGCTTGATTCCCCTTAGAATTGGCATTAGGAAGGCGTTTTCACTCTATGCTTTCCTTACATTATTATGCAAAGTGATCAATTGGTAACCCTAACCAGTTGATAAGTAGAACCCTAAACGATGGAGCTTGGTGAATCGGTTGTGATGATCTATGATCGAATGGTGATTGGAGATGAGGATGCCACGTAAGCATGATGTACATGATGAGTTTCAAAGTGGTTTTGGCATGTGAAGATAATTGTTTATCTTCGAAATGAGCAAATGCATAGCATGAAGTGAAAACCATGTGATGAGTTACAAGATTCGATGTGCGGTGATCCATGAGGGGTTGAAGTTGTCTAGAACAATGTGTAGTTGATTGTTATGTAATCCAATGGTCATGATTGAAATGATATGTTTATAATCTCTATGAGATTTGTAGGTTTTTGTGCTATGTTACAGACCTATTGCATTTATATTTAAGGTTGATGAGTTATTTGTAATTGTGTTGTCAATTTGGTTAAGTGTGTTAGTTTAATTGTTGCCGAACCAAAAGGAGTGTCTGCAAAATTTTGTGAAGGAAGATAGGAGCAGAAAAGGATATGACTAAGCAAGATAGCGCTATTACCAGATCAACAAAGACCCTGTTGTTCTCTAACCATTACAATAGTTAAATCCCTTAACTGGGTAAGATTTAATAGGATTGGTGTTGTTTGAATCCTCTAACCAGGTGATCCATTAGATTGGATTTGAAATCCTCTACCGAGGTTACTCCTAATAGGGTATTGCCTTTAACAGGGTATTGTAGTCAATCCCTTAACCGGGTGGTCCCTAACCAGATCTGTTCTTAACAAGATATTATTGTATAAGCTTCTAACAAGGCTTGGCTCCTAACAGGGTGAACTTCATAAGAGTTCAAAATACTTGTGGGTATTCATCCCCACTGTGGTTTTTCCCATTTGGGTTTCCATGTGAAAAATCATTGTGTCAAGTGGTGAATGATTTTGTGGATATGTTTTGATATGGTTGATTTGAATAATTGGTAAATCCACTTAGATATGTTTAGATAACAGGAAGTGATCTAAAATGAGCTATTATTGATATTAGTAAAGTGGTTTAATGTTTTGGTTAAATGGTATGTGAGTTTCATATCTATTGCATTGTATCATTGATATTTTGGTCAACCGATAAAGTTTGACAGTGCAGTTACAGTTTTTGATACAGTCACTGAACCGGTTAGCTTAGCAAGTTGTTTCTGAGTTGTGATTAAGTTTGGTAAAAGTTTAGTTTATTTTTCTATCTATTGATTCACCCCCCTTCTTAATAGTTGCCCAGATCCTTATAGTTTTATCATATTATCACTTGTCTTGTAGGGCTTGATTGTCAAAGCTTTGTTCGTCTTTCTCATTGAGTTTATCCATCTATTCCTTTCTATTTTCTCTGGATGTGTTCACTTGTTCTTTCAGAGATTCAATGAAATTTTCAGCAGCATCCAAACTTCTTCTCAAGCTACTTTTTTCTTTCATCGCTATATCAAAATCTTCAAGTGCCACAGTAAGTTGCTTCTGCAAATTGGAGTCCATTGATTCAATCTTTTAGATCTTCCTTAAGTTGTTAGGCTTCTTCTGAGGAACTAAGATCTGATACCAATTTTTGGAATCAATGAACACTAAGAGCGGGGGTGAGTTAGTGTTCCACAATTCATAAATTTATTAAACGTATTCTTAAACCACTAGATGCATAAGAATGAAAGTAAAGTGCAGAAACATAAACCAATCAACCACAAAACCATAACACTATAATTTTTACATGGAAACCCAAAAAGGGAAAAACCATGGTGGGATTTTAACCCACAATATTATTATACTTTGAGTAGGAGTATGATAATATTACAAAAGGGGAATGCACTTGCATTTAGGCACATTGCCTAGAGCTCACTGCTCAAATACAAAAGAGGGCTACAACCTCGGAGGACTCACTATCCTACAAATGATTACAACAGTGTTTGAACTAAAGAATAGCATCTACTAATGCCAAATACTTGGTTCAGTTAAGTTCAGGAGTTCTTCTACTACTGTTCCATCTCTCTACTCTATTTTTCTGCTCTGTAATATACTGGAGCACTAAAAGCTTCAATTACATTCACAAAACTTCACACATTCACTCATACAGTCTTCTCACACTCATACCATCTTCAAAATGTTCAAATGAATCATTCTTATATATCCACATCAACAAAATAAATCAATTCCCATGTTGGCTTCCAAAAATAGCATAACACGCAACATGAAACGTGTAACCATAAGTCAACTCAATTAGTCCACAAATCATATGCGGACCTAAAAAAGATAATAATAAGATTCACACATGGTGGCTCAATCACCTTGAAATTGAAACCAATCACCAAAATCATCCCAAAGATTCTCGATCACACGTTATACCAAAATAGCTTTGTTCTACCTAGATTTACTGTATACCAGACCTTCAATCTCACTCATGAATCAACATCAGTTACTAGGATTATAGAATAAGATGCCTTGAACCTTGAATCATCTGCCTGTAATACCGCAACCAAAGTTCTACAACAAAAATCAAGATCTGCACAATATACTCATACTCTACAGGATATTGTATTCCACCTTCTAGACTTATGCCTAATAAATAATACAACTTCCGATAAATGAAATCTACATACCGGATATGATTTCTAAATTGAGTTGTCATCAAATGACAATTCCTAAACATCTCTCATACTTCAATCTCACTCGAACAGTGTCTCTTGCCAACATAATCTGGATAACTTATCTTTTCTTTTGAAAAAGAACAAGAGATGTTATGTTGGCCTTGGAGATTCTATCACTTGGGTCAAAGTTGCCACGACTCATACTCAAGGACTCGACGAAGAACAAATGAAGATTGCTTTGCAAATTTTTTAAGAATTCATGAAACAAGATCATAATGGAGTGTCTAGTGATACTTAGTAGTTTTGTATTTTTGAAGTTGTAGGTGCATTTTTGTAGCAAGCATTCAACACTGCAAGTGTCATTTTGTATATATGTTTTTTCCACTAGAATTTGCACAAGTTCTAAGTCAAGTAGGATTCAACTTTGACTTAGTCATAGTTAGTTGAAATCTTTTCCTAATTTTACTCATAGCCCCTATCCTATATATATAAGGGATCTCTTTACATAATTTTGATCTTTAATTTATGCAACTAAATTTTGCCAAAGTGAAGAGAAAAGTGAAATTTGGAGTTCATGTTGTTATTTTGCAAACTTGATCAAATAAGAGAACATCTTTGGCATTCAGAATTTGTGTTCAATTCATTGTAGTTTATGGTGAGGGTGTCCTTACATAATTTTTTATTGTAACATCTTATTTTTATTGAGAAAAATCATTGTGGAGAAGTATTGTTAAAGAGCAACGCAAATTTTGTTTTGTAAACTTTATGTTACATTTCAGTATTTCTAGGGTAGATAATCATTTTAAGACTTTGAGCTTTACTTTGGTGTCTTAGCTAAAAGTTTATAAAATTTTATGTGAGTATCAATACAAAGACTTTGTTATTTGCCTTTTCATCTTGGAAAGTTCATTTTGGGTTACAAAAGTTATTTGTTAAAGGTTGATAGGATTATAGTGTCTTGAAGACTTTGAGCTTAAGTGCTATTTCCTCATCCCGGGGAAGCAATAGAAGACTTTGTGATTTCATGGAAACTTCGCTTCAATTATTTGTATATTTTATTAGTAATTTAGAAGTTGTTTAAATCATTATTTCTCTTAATTGTAACTTCTTTTCTCAAAAAAGGAAAAAGAATAACATCTATTCTAAAAAAGAGAATTAGATGATATATCATCCAAGTTTAGATTATGTTTCATAGTTAGAGTTTTGTTCTAAGTAGAGAAGAGTAGTAAGAAAAGGGGGAGCCTTCCCTTATAATTAGGAGATATTTAATCTCATTTACTATGACCAAAACCACCATTTTGTAAACCTCACAAGTTTACAAAATTTTCAACCAACATTCTTTCAACACTTTCTTAGTTGCTTAAGACATTTTTGTGAAGATTGTGAACTTTAATACTAGTGATTTGCTAGTATCTTTTGAAGAAAATAAAAAATCACTTTTAAAATTACACTCTCATGGAGTATCTCTTATGAATGCTTGGTATTTTTGTTTCTTAAACATCTTCCTTAATTCAAGAATGAACCATATTGTTTCAAGCATCTTCATTTTATGAACCATTCTATGCATGCAAATGGTGTTTGAGGTTAAAATATGTGAAAAGTATTGGCAAGAGACACTAAATGCATGTTGAGATGTTGTCATTGATGTCAACTCATATCATATTTGGTATTCGTAGTTTATAATTCATTCATTTTGGAAGATTGATTTAATCCAGTGAGTGTTGGAATACAAGGAACCCAAGAACACTGAGAGGGGGGGGGTGAATTAGTGACCTATCGGTAATATAAGATCTTACCTTATTACAACATACACATATAAACCGGTAAATGAAGAAACATATAACATGAAGTAAATATACTAACCACATGAATGAACACCATAACACGCTGAATTTTATATGTGGAAAACCTCAAAGAGGAAAAACCACGGTGGGATTTGTGACCCACAATATCAATTCACTAGCTATATGATAGATATTACATAGCATGGGGGCCTGCACATGCAGGAAGGCACATTGCTCAACACAAAAGAGTCTCACTGACTACAAGGTTCTGTTGAGATAAAACAGTAATGGTGAACTCACAAAATGCATCTACAATGCCAAAAAGAGTTCTAGTTATAACACTGTTATGTACTGGTTCATAAACCCTAGACCCATTTACCAGTATCTCCTTTCCTCCAAGAATTATTTAAAAACCATCTAATGATCATTGCATGATATAAATTTCATATACAAATGACCTACATGCATATCCTTCGCATCACATTATTCTACTTGTCGTATATCAAAATGACCTAATAAACTGACTTATATACCCTTTACAAATAATATGCCTTATGTTGGCTTACAATACATTACAAAAGATATTCAACGTCATCTCTATACAATAATTATAGAATGATTTTACAAATAAAACATTTCGGATCCCAAACTGATGTCAGCTTCACTGAAGTGTTGGATGTTGGTGCTGGTGCCAGTGATGACCCTGATTACTCCAATGCCGATATCTGCTGGTGTATGCCTCCAATGCTACCATCTGCTAGTATATGCCTTCTAGAGAATCTTGTTGTCATCAATGACAACATATGAATCTAATGAGTGTTAATTGCCAACAATCTCCCCCTTGTTATTGATGGCAACACTCATGTGAAAAATGGATTCCCTGTCGGTTCAACTGAAACTGAAACATGAACTGAAACATGTTCCCCCTGAGCTGATTGGCTATGTTTGCAATATACTCTCTATTTGATATCCTCCCCCTAGGATTATATACATATTTTTCACATACATATACTCCCCCTTTGGCATCAATGCCAAAGACCGGTGAAAGAATTGAAAGAATTGTTACAGATTACTTTACCGGAGCTTGACCAATTTCAAGATTTTTGGATAAGATTTCTCTAGCAACTGTATATAGTTATCCTAGCTAGTTTTGAATGTTTCAGATAAGGATACAAGTCCACTTAGTAAATGTGCAAGTGTTTCTTTCATAGTGACTTCTGTCGGTATGGGCTTCACAAGCATATCCATGCATTCCCTCTTATGTACACCAAGTAAATCCAATCTTGGACTCACCAAACACCTGAGACGCCTTTCTCTCCGAATGATCTTGTCTCTTTCCTTTTAAAAAGAAAAATTTTGGTTCTCCAAAGTCAAAATTTGTCCATCAATAGATGTTATAAGTGAAGTTAGTCCATCAAAAGAATTTGCAATATTAGCAATCTTTTCTTGTAACTCCTTTATCCTCTTATCTACATTTGTTGTAAGAATTTCTATATTACAACATACCCTATAGATGTTAGTACACTATTTCAAAGAATTTTCAATAAGTATAAGTTTCTCTCCACCCTTCCTATTTTCTGTCTCAATAATCTGGTCAAAAGCGACTTTCTTAGCCAAAGTAAATCTTTCAAGTGCTTGTCGGTCAGAAATTTGTTGTAATGAATGAATGTTTTTAGAGATGTGCTCTATCAATACGTTAAGATTGCCAGAAGGGCTTGCTTCATTTTCAATCATACATTCAGGAATCAATCTATGCAAAACTATTATTGACTGATCTATTATTCCTTTATCTGGAGATCCCTCCTTCATTAGCTTTTGAGTAGCCATCATCATTAGCATTGTGGGAATCATCTTTGTGATTGATTTCTTCTCAACTTGAGAAGTATCAATTGCCAAAAGTTTTGATGAGGAATCAACTGTCGGTTTAGTCTCCTTTTCCTTTTCTTTCTTCTCCTTATCCTCTCTTGGTGTATCCTTTACCTCCGCCTCTTTTGCACCGGTGGCTTCGCCACTTGGTGTAGTATCTGTTACTGTCAGTGGATCATTATCCACAATAATATCTATATTCTATACATTACCTTGCTCAGACTGTACAAATGTTGTCTCTATCTTTTTTAGTTTGTACACTCTAATAAATTTTAGGTTTATCTATCGATTCATTCAAAATTTAATCTGAGCTTCCCAAAATTCCTTTCCCTTTACATCTATCCGGAATGGTGGGAGTTGTTGCCTTAGAAAATTCTTCTTAAGAAGTAAGGAAATCAGGATTCTTTTGGAAGAATTTAGCCCAACCATCTTTGGTCTCATTTATTATTTCATTGACTCTACCCATCATTAAGATTATTTGTTGGGGTTTGTTGCTAAAGATTGTTCTATTTGCAACTTCTATACATCTTTTGATTTCCTCATTATTTATAGTACCACAAATGCCTAAAACTTCAACTTCTTTAATCTGTTTGTCCCTCTTGATTGCATCTAATCTCCTTGCATCTAACTTATTATACAATGATAAAGGAATTTCCTTCAAAATCTCTACCAAAGCCTTCTTATATATGTCTAAATGTAACAAAATTGCTTCTTCTATTTCATTTTGTTCATTGCCATCTAAATGCTCATATAAATTTGGCACATTCTTCAAAATTCCATCTTTAGTTACCTCATCTATTAATTCTCCACAAGTCATATTACTGGATTCAGTTGCTTCATCACTCTTACTCTTCTTCTTGCTAGGGGTTGCAAGAGCGGATGGAGAAGGCTTCCTCTTCTGAGTAGGTTTCCTTGCTGGAGGTGTGGATGTTGTTGTTACCTTTCTTACTATCTTCCTCCTTGGCTCCACCTTCTTCTCGTCTACTAGAGGCTTGTCATCTTTATTCCTTTATACCCTTCTAAATACAAGAGGTTGATTATCCTCTGCATTAGATTCAAAAGTGATAGGAGATATGGAAGTTGTTGGCCTCTTACCTCTAGAACACTAGCCGCTACCGGTTCATCTACCAATTTAGATCCAGAACCTACTTCTGTATCTATCCCATGAATTACATTTTGAATGAAGGCAGACATTTTGTCTATTTTCTTTTCCCTCCTTTTCTTATTGAAGCCAATTTTAACTTCAAGAGCCTTCTCCTCAATAGTACCAAAGTGTTCAGCCTTATCATCCAAAGGAGAATCAATCAACATTTTAGCATATAGTTCCAGAATGTTGTCATGAACTTCATACCCCAATTCAGTGACCCATATTGTTCTAGGTTCCACCGCTCCCATGAGAGTCTCATCTATTTTTACCATGAAGCAAACTTTAGTGGAGTATTTCTCCACAATGTGTTTGGGGATTCTCTCCCTCAGTCTCATGTTCTCTTGAAAAGTTTTAAAGAAGCCCCAAATCTTCTCATCCCTGTTGCTGCCAAGACTGATGATTGCATCTTTAATCTATATACCTATCGGTATGTCATGATCCCATCGTTTCTTTCCCAAACCCGGTAGATCATTCATGAAATACAACATCAAGCAGACAATAAGATTGCTAAACCAGAATGTTCCTTTCTTAACACCTTTGATTTTTCCAAGATTTATCATTAATTCACTTCTTAACCATTCACACAAATCATACTTTCCATTATTCTTTATCATTTGATATGCGACAAGGATACAGGAACTGGCAACAAAGTTCAATCAACTTGATTGTGTTACCTTGTAGCCGATTATCGTGCTAGAAAATTTCACATCTGTATCTTTAATGGTGCTGACCCTCATTGACCTTCCATCATGGGTTGCGTCGATGAGTTTTTCAACCTCAGTGTTGGAGATCTTCTTTCTTGATTCCTTCCCGACTTTGGGTAAGCTAGTGACCACCTGAATTTCTTCTTTAGTGATCATGTGAGGCCGATCCAACCAGATGAATTCATTATGGACTCTGGTTAGAACATATCTAATCATTTTGTCCTTGAATTCTGGTATATACAGGATTCTGGTTAACCCTAGGTCTTTAATGATTTGATATTCCGGCTTGATCGTTCCGGAGCTGCCTAGTATCATAGATTGATACATTCCCTTGATTTCCTCAGTGCCTAAATCCTCCAAAATATAGTGAATATAAGCCCTGAAATCTTCCACATAAACTACGCCATCAGGAACCCTCGAGAATGCACTAGTAGAGTCTTCCTTCATTGCAATTTGAGGAAATTCCTTGAAAACAGGTCTAAGCCTATCCTTAACCTCAACAACAATGGGATTCACAATGAAAGTAGGAGAAGATAATAATCCGGATTCCATTTCAAAGAAATACCTGGATAACAATCATCGGTTGAAAGATCTTGATTACTTGTCAGATAACTATTGGAAATATTTTAGAATGCCTTTGCTCACTCTTGATCACCTATGATTCAACTTTGCTTCGCTCTAGTTTGCTTGAGTGCTTGGTGAGTGAAAATGAGTCTATTTTCCCTTTTTATCAGCGAGTAAACCCTAATTCTTCACTATCATAAATGCTTAGCGGTGCACCCTACCGGATGCCGGTTTCACAGTTTTATGCCGGATAAACCTCCATCAATGATCAATACCACTCTCCAGATATCTTCCTAGATCTCTTCCGGGGAATATGAAAGATTTTCAATGAATTTTCTAACCCCTAAGACATATGCCTCAGTTACCGATTGAATTTCTTGCCGGTGTAGGAATGCTCTGTTCTACCGGTGGAGTTACTAGTGCATTTATCGGTGTAGTTGCATCTTCACTTGGTTCTTTAGACTTTCTAGCCCATCTCTTGGTATGATCTTGTTGTAATTCATCTACCTTTTGGTTTCCTTTCTCATTTGTTTTGTCATTGCTTTTTCTTTTGTAGTACTTAGCAATATGACCTATTTTGTTGCATGCATAACATGTAACATTATTCTTTTGAATTGCTTTGATATATCCAATGTCATTCCTTGATCTACATTGATTATCCAAATGTCCAAACTTTCCACATGCATGACACTTAAGATTCATTCTGCAATCTTCTGACTTATGACCCTATTTCTTGCAATTTGTGCATTGATTGGGAACTGAATTGTAGTTTTGGTTTTCTCTATTTCTACATTGTTTAGCCATATGCCCAAATTTATTACAAACAAATCATCTACCATTGAATTTGTAAGCATTAGATTTCTTTACTAGCTTCCTCTGGTCTGATGAGTTCTACATACTGGTTGTCTGATCTTCATTTGCAGTACCAGAGATTCCACTTTGTACAAATCCAAGTCCTCTAGAATCTTCACTCTGCCTTTGTCTTTTCAATAAATCATCCAACTATGCAACACTAACCCTGAATTCTTTTTTATAGCCACTTGCAGTAGTCATATCATTTCTCAGAGTTATTATTTGTCTCTCCATCTCTTGTTCATAATTCTAGGATTGTACTAAATTAGTTCTCAACATATCATTCTCATGAGCTAATCTGCCACATTCTTTAGATTTGTTCTTCAGAGATACGACAAGATTTTCTTCCTTCTTTCTGTCCTCAATATCTTTTGACATCCTCATAGTAAGGTCTTGCATTTCATTCTCCATTAGCATGTTTTGTTGACTCAACTTCTGACATTGTTCCTTAAGTGCATTTTTCTCTTCATCATCCTGGTTTTGCAAAAGTTCCTTCCTCCTAGCTTGAGTTGATGATAACATTTCTTGCAGAACAAGAATGAATTCATTAGAAGAATTCAATTCATCTTGCAATTTTAAGTTCTTCAATATTTCAACATCATAATCCTCAAGTGCCATCTCAAGTTGCTTCTCCATAGCCATATTCAATGATTTTGGTTTTAGGATCTTCCTCAAGTTGTTAAACTTCCTCCGAGGCACCAGGCTCTGATACCAATTATTGGAATACAAGGAACCCAAGAACACTGAGAGGGGGGGTGAATCAGTGTTCTGCCAGTAATATAAGATTTTACCTTATTATAACATACACATATAAATCGGTTAATGAAGAAACATATAACATGAAGTAAATAAACCAACCACATGAATGAACACCATAACACACTAAATTTTATACATGGAAAACCTCAAAGAGGAAAAACCACAGTGGGATTTGTGACCCACAATATCAATTCACTCGCTATATGAAAGATATTACATAGCATGGGGGCCTGCACATGCAGGAAGGCACATTGCCTAGAGTACACTGCTCAACACAAAAGAGTCTCACTGACTACAAGCTTCTGTTGAGATAAAACAGTAATGGTGAACTCACAAAATGCATCTGCAATGCCAAAAAGAGTTTCGGTTATAGCTCTATTATGTACCGGTTCATAAACCCTAGACCCTTTTATCAGTATCTCTTTTCCTCTAAGAATGCTTTACAAACCATCTACTGATCATTCCATGATATAACTTTCGCATACAAATGACCTACATGCCTATCCTTCACATCACACTATTCTAATTCCTTGTCATATATCAAAATGACCTAATAAACTGACTTATATACCCTTTACAAACAATATGCCTTATGTCAGCTTACAAAACATTACAAAATATATTCAATGTCATCTCTATACAATAATTACAAAATGATTTTACAAATAAAAAATTTTGGATCCCAAACTAATGTCAACTTCATTGAAGTGCTCGATACCGGTGTTGGTGCCGATGCCGATGGTGACCCTGATTACTCCAATGCTAGTATCTACCAGTATATGCCTTCTAGAGAATCTTGTTGCCATCAATGATAACATATGAATCCATTGAGTGTCAATTACCAATAGTGAGATCTAGTGAGAATAGGGTATTCGACAGAGTATACAGTTTTGGTTGGCAGATTATTTTAGTTAAGTATTGTGCTTTTTGGATTTTGAGGAAAGTTTGTAGATATGTAATATGCCTTATTCCAAGATTGTGGCCTCCAGTGATAAGTTTTGTGCTAGTTCGAAGATCTGGTAATCATGTTTTTTTGGTAAGAAAAATGCATATTTATGGTAATGTGTGGTGATTCCGTTTGTGGATCTTGCGGATTGATTTTGGTGATTGATTATGTGTTCGAGGTTGGTGAGCTGTCATGTGGGAAGTGTGTGGATATTTTGTTTTGGTCCACATATGCATTGGAGATGGAATTGTTCAATTTAGCCAATTTGTGAGCACGTTTCATATTTTGTGTTGTGCTCTTGAAGCCGACATGGTGATGCAGATATATAAGATAGGTTTATACGATCCTTTTTTAGATCGATGGAGATGTGTGAAGTGTGTATGAGAGATTTTGTGGAGCTTCTCATGCAAATGATGAAATTCAGAGCTCCGATATAATGCAGATTATCAGAATAGAGAAGATTTGAAGAGCAATTTGTGAATATGTGTTTTGTGCATAACCAGAACTATACTCAGTTCATAGTTCAAAGTAAATTCTAATATCTTACAAACATTTTGTAAGGTAGTGAGCCTTCTGGGGTTGTAGCACTTAGTTGTAACTGAGCAGTGAGCTCTAGGAAGTGTGCCTGAATGCATGTGCATTCCCCTTATGTAATATTTCTATACTTTTAGCAGAGTATATTAATATTGTGGGTTTGGATCCCACTATGGTTTTTCCATTAACTAGGTTTCCACGTAAAAATCTTGGTGTTATGGTGTTGTTGATCTTTGCTTTGTGTTTTTGCACTTCACTTCTTTTCAAATACATTAAGTGGTTTAAAAATTAGATTGTTAAAATCAAAAATTGCAAAACACTGATTCACCCCCCTCTCAATATTCATTGATTCCAACAATTGGTATCAAAGCTTAGTTCCTCGAAAGAAGCCTAAAAAATTGAGGTTGATTCGGGAAGGTGAATCAATGGACTTTGGTAATCTTAGAAAACAACTGGTTGTTTCTCTTGAGGATCGTGATCATGCATAGGATGAAAATCAGCAAGTAAAAGAAAATCTTAAAGATGTCGAGGAATACATTGGGACATTAAAAGACCAGTTGAAAAAGTCAAGCGAAAAGAGAAAGGAACTTTTTGATAAGCTGAAAGAGAAAGAAAGTCAAAGCATTGATGAAGAAGCCCTGAAAAAAAAGACAAAAGAATGTGAGAGACTTGCTAGAACTAATATAGTCCAGAAAAATGAGATGGAAGCTATTGTGATGAAATTGACAAAGGAGATTGAAGAAAGGAAGAAAAATGAAGGAAATCTTGCTTAGTCCCCAAAAGTCAAATCTGAAGAATGTTGCAAAATTGAAGACGAAATTGGATAGTTGAAGAATGATCTACAAGATGCTAGAGAACATGAGGAATATCTTAGTAAGAAGGTCCTACTTCTCAAATTTGATCTTGATTCTACAAATGAATACAAGGAGAAGTTTTGGATCAGTTCAGCCAGACTAGATGAAATGGTTGCAAGTCAGAAGAATCCAAATGACACAAAAGGTCTTGGTTTTGAGAAAGGTGAAAGCTCCAAGTCATCTCAATAGAAGAACAATTCAAGGCCTCTGGTAAGGAAACCTAATGCTCACAAATTCAATGGTAACTACTTTGTTTGCAATAAATTTGGTCATATGGCTAGTCAATGTAGAAATAGGGTTATCAATAATGGTTCAACTTTTACTGGTCAATGTTTCAAATGCAATAAATATGGTCATAAATCAAATGTATGCAGAACTATGATGAATAACTTTTAGAACGAGAAATTTCAGATGTTATACATGTGGAGTGTTTGGACATGTTTCTAACCAATGCAGAATGAGAAGAAATCAGATTAACTTCAGGCCTATGCAAAGAAACGTTGTTTGGTATGCATGCAATAAATCTGGTCACATTGCTAAGTATTGCAGAAGCAAAAACATGAATAGGAGAGGTCCGAAAGATAAGAACAAGAATGTGAAGCGAAGTCAGAAGGGTAAAGCAAAATTTGAAGAGATTAGAGACCACATGAAGAATACATGGTTTAAGAAGACTACTTTAGAGGCAATAAGTGGGTTCGCACCTGATTCTGGTGCTAGAGCTACATCCGGTAACTGAACCTAGGCATTCGGCCTTGGGCGAGTAATAATGCAAATCTTCTAAACCCTTTGTTTGAGATTTGTGCCTATTTTCTACAGGTTCCAGAAGTGCATATGATGGTTTTGATGAATCTCTAGAAGATTTGAGCCAATTTGAAGATCTGAAGAAGAATTCCTATCAATCAGAGAATATCTGGAAGAGTTAGAGCAAAGCACATTTATTGCAGTGGAAAGTTAGGTTTGCGGAAAATAAAAGGTGGCTTTATCACTTCATTTCACACTTTGTGAATTGAAGAGAAGAAGTTTAGAGAGTCTTGCAAAGAGTGCGATCAAGCAAAACCTAGTGCTACCGATTTCCGAAGAGATTTAGCGAGTAGACCTAATCCGACATCAAAGGTTGTAGTGCCCCTCCTACACTTGTATTTTGATTTGTGCTCAAATAGACTTATTTAGACTTATGATGGTTATTTATGACTCTTATACTATCTTAGATGGTATCATCGATGTTAGGACTTATGTGGGTTATATGACTTGTGATGATAATAACCCTATTTCATGATGGTAATTCTACATGATGTTTGATATCATTTTGCATGATTGTTTTCGTGAGTAGAGACAATGGCATATCACTCATTGCAAGTGGGATATGTCGTCACGATTCTCTATCACTTGTCTATTTATATATATGTATCATATATGTTGCATTGGTCTTTGATGCATGTTTGCAGGTACCAGACATCGACTCCACTTGGCTTCACAGGTCTGAGCGTGTCTATATCCCAATGGCAAGTTGTCGGAGATGACATAGTTTCCCTCATACACTCTAGGTTTAAGATG